>NC_142595.1:13768700-14091200 GCF_965207765.1 Zootoca vivipara | reverse complement strand
ATTCACAAGAAGCTGCCTTATACCAGGAACAGAGGAATTATCCATCTTAGCCTTTTATTGTCTGCTCTCCCCATGGTCTCAGGCAGATCCTTTTAACAGGTAGAGCCAAGGTCTGAACCTGGGACCCTCTGCATGCAAAAATATTTTCTCCACCCCACCCCCAGTTTGCCCCATCCCTGGACAGATACTCAGAGCTTCTTATCCAGGAGCAAATTTGCAAAACTCTGTCCAAATTTGCAGCAGTGCACAACAAAGCTACAAGCAACCCCGACAGGTTGAATTAATGCTACGTTCGCAAAATGCGGAATTCGAGTGTATCCGAAAGCCTCGAGTGCAGCTACGGCGGTGGCGGGTTCGAAAGGGGCAGAAGCTGGGCTTTGAAAAACAGAGGAGTGACAGGATGACCGAGGAGAGGTTGGAGAAGAGACATAGAGGGCGAGAATGAAGAGACCCTGCATTTGAATTTTACTTTTCAGAATTGTGGGAAGTTATCAGAATTAAAAGAGGGGGGAGAAGAAAAAGTGGGTGCCTACTCCCCATATACTGTATATATAAATTTAAAAAGCTGGAGGTCCCATCCTAGGCCCACCTTTAATGTGACTCTCTGATCCCTCAGGCCCTGCAGAATGCTGGTCCCACTGCCAATGAGATCGTCCATGCCACGGTGAGCATTTTGGAGGGACTCGTTATGCTGCAAGGTTTCATCGATCGGAATGGTGGTGTCAGAATCCTGCAAAGGGGGAGGAGGGAAGGGAAGCATCTTGGTTATCTTTCCTTGGCACTCTGAACCCAGAAGGACAAGGGTGTCAACAAAAGCCCATGTTTTTGTTTTTAAAAAAGAATTGGCATTATTCTACAGCAGTGAAGTTCAAATATTCGGTCCTTACATTTTCCCACATAGGTCTGACTGCTACAAAATCCCTGTGCATTCCGAGGACCACCGATGGGTTGAGCTGCCGCTCCATGTGTCCCCAAAGGCTAAGAAAACTCCCCATGTATTACAGGAGAAGATTGGCAGTGGCGGGAAAGTTGCCTCGTGTGAGTTTGGGAATCGTTACTGATCTTAGTGCTAAACCCCATGATTTCTTCCCACCCAAAAAGACCCCATTTGAGAACGACAGCTGTTAGATAGAACATTGGGACACGGGAGGGAGGCGAATATTAGCACAAATCCACTGGTTTTACGGGAGAACATACGTTAGTGGTGAATGTTCGGGCCAGAAGCTCCTCCCGCTGCCTCTCTTGCTGCTCCTGTGCGTAACGCCGGTGCTGGAAGTTCCTCAACGCCGTCTGCAGGTGCTGGATGTCGTATTTCAGCTGGTCGACTCGTCTGAGAACGATAAGTCACGGAAAGGAGGAAGAAAGCCATGAGCTTTGATTTTCATATAAATACAAGAACAACGTCTAGCTACAGTAACTTGTCTGGTGGTAGATTCTTATTAAGTTTCATGTGCAGTACACAAGCAATATAGTCGTACCTTGGAAGTCGAACGGAATCTGTTCCAGAGGTCCGTTCGACTTCCAAAACATTCAGAAACCAAAGCACGGTTTTTGATTGGCTGCAGGAAGCTCCTGCAGCCAATCGGAAGCCGTGGAAGCCCTGTCAGACGTTCGGGATCCAAAGAACCTTTGCAAACCAGAACACTCACTTCCGGGTTTGCAGCGTTCAGGAGTACCAAGGCGTTCGGGATCCAAGGTACGACTGTACATTTATTAATGCATTATGAATTCAAGTATAGTCTCCACAGAGATTCTTGCACTGTGGGTGGAATAAAAGTATATTCTGTCTTATTTATAAAGGAAAAGAAAGGAAGCCAAGTCTTGCCAAAAGTGTCTGTCTTTGAAGTGCCTTTAATTACCCTTCTGTGGAGAGTGAGGCATTACGATAGACTCAGAGCTACGTTATTCCAAATATTATTTACCCAGATTTCAATGGGGATTTCTATGGGTTGTTTCCAATATCAGGCTATTGTGAATCGGGCTTCTGATAATAGAAAAAAGCACACACTAAATCTCTGCATTTAAGGCTATTGTTTACATTTGAGTCTAATGAGAATAAGGCAAGAGCTGAATCGGGTGGAAGGGATCGCTGTGCAATTTTGGAAATCATGTGAAACACCTTTTCCTAAAAGGAGCATGCTATCATGCAACTCCACCAAGCATGAAAACATGAACCTATCACTCTGCAGCCTTTCCAGAACAGATGAGAGATGCTAGTGTTTATTTTGGCTAGGCAAGTCCAGTGCCAGCGAAATATCATTTTAAGCGAAGCCTCTTGAAGACGAGCAGAGATTGTTCGTAGGGCTGCGTTGTGCCACTTATGATCTGCAATTATGACCCCCAAGTCTCTTTCCCATACCACCCAAAAGGCTTCCTGTATCAGCAGGTTTCTTAAGAGCTCGATTGTAAGCTGCCTTCAAGTTCCTTTGGAAATCAGTGCAATTAAGAAAACATTCACCGGCACAAGAAAGAGAAAAGCCTGCCACGTAGCCTGATCTGTTCATAATAATGAATTTATTGCCCTGCACCTTCTCTCCCATATGGAAGGCAGCAAGCAATGCAGTACCATAACAACAACCACAACCACAACTTGCCCCAAGGACAGGTCAGAAGGCTGCACTAATATATCTCCCAAGACACAAGAAGTAGTTTAAGGTAACTCACAGCTTGGCATTCTGCCGCTTGCTAGGAGGCTCCTTGTTACAAAAGATTTCCAACCGTTCCAAGTTGCTGAAGATCCTGTCTATTCGCGCCTGGATTTCGTTCTCCACCACTGAAAGAGGAGATGGGGGGGGGAGGTAAGAAACATCAGGGCCAGGTGGCCACTCGCTGTTTTAACCAGCACAATACCTTCTTGCCAGTCTTTGCTAGTTAAGCCTTGCCCTGCCCACGCTGTGTGAAATGGGAGATTTCTACCAGAGAAAGCGGAAGGTGCTCATGTTCCTAGCACCACCCATCATGGAGCTAGGTGGAGAAGGCAATTTACACCACTGGGCTAATGAGAATATAAAAACTCTACCATCCATGGCTTTCCCCATATCCTACCCTTCACTCAGTACAGCAAAATGGAATCAGAGACTTGTAAGTCTGAAGGGACCCAGAGGGTCATCTATTTCAAACCCCTGCAATGCAGGAATCCTGCCCACAGCTGTCCCTGGGTGGGCTTGAACTTCCCACCTTCTGGCTAACAGCCATATGCACAGACCCATTGCACCACCTAAAGGTCAAAACATATTAATGGTTCCACTTGGGCACATATTGGAAACACAGGTCAGGGAGCACTGGCCAAGCCAACAGTGAGGTTATCCTCTTCCATTAATTACTCACAGTGGACTGACTGCTTGTCTGATGTCTCGAGGCGGCCCATGTATGATTGGACCTCATGGACCTGCCTGTTGAAAAGAAGAAAAGTTCTAGTCAGTCACAAGGCTTCCGGCAGAAAAGGAGGATTTCTCAAGAAGGCAAACACACAGCAGAAATGAATCATCAGTGCTCAGAGCAATCAGAATATCGAAGTAAAAGCCAAAGTAAAAATACTGTGCAAATCAAGGGTAACCAACCTGATATTCTCCACATGTTGCTGGACTACAACTCCCATCATCCCCGACAATGCGGGCTGGAGCTGATGGGAGTCCAACAACGTCCACAGCCACAAGGCACTATGATGGCCATCCTGGCAGTATGTAATCTCATACAGTGGTGCCTCGCTAGACGAATTTAATTCGTTCCACGGGTTTTTTCTTATAACGAAAAATTTGTCTAGTGAATCCCATAGGAATGCATTGAATTTTTTTTTTGAATTTCTTTTTGCCCATAGGAACGCATTAATTGAATTTCAATGCATTCCTATGGGAAACCGCGATTCGCTAGATGAATTTTTCGTAAAACGGATTTGTCTAGCGAGGCAACCTCCGCTCGAAAAATCCTTTCGTTAAGCAGAAATTTCGTTAAGCAGGGCATTCGTTAAGCGAGGCACCACTGTACTTTGCAGAACATGTTTCCTAAACATTTCTAATATATAGTGGTACCTTGGTTCTCGTATGTAATCCGTTCCGGAAGTCCATTCGACTTCCGAAACGTTCAAAAACCAAGGTGCGGCTTCCAATTGGCACAGACGACCCGGAAACCTTAGCCGACAACCGCATCGGACATTCGGCTTCTGAAAAAACGGTCGAAAAACACTTACGTCTGGGTTTTCGGCGTCCGGGAGCCGAAATGTTCAAGTACCAAGGCACTCGAGAACCAAGGTTCCACTGTATTCTCTGAAATATTTACAAGGCAACAAGGACACAAGCAAAAGCAGACACACAAAAAGCAATCTGCCTCATCACTTGTGGTAAGAACTGCCTCCAGGTGAACAGAGAGGGAATACAGTGGAACCTCGGTTTATGAACACCTCGGTTTACGAATTTTCAGTTTACGAATGCCGCGGACCCATCTGGATCGGATTAATTCACTTTCCATCACTTTCAATGGGAAAGTTCGCTTCAATTTATGAACAGACTTCCGGAACCAATTACACCCATGCTTCGGGTTAAGTACGCTTCAGGTTGAGTACTCCGCGGACCCGTCTGGAACGGATTAATCCACTTTCCATTACTTTCAATGGGAAAGTTCGCTTCAGTTTATGAACGCTTCAGTTTATGAACAGACTTCCAGAACCAATTGTGTTCATAAACCGAGGTACCACTGTATTTGCAAAAGATGGCACTTCTCTTCTTCTTATGACAGAAATGACTGGCATGGGTGTGGGGGAACGGGTTGGGTTTTTTTAAAGGCCACAAATTTATACAGTCTTGCTGACAATGCTGGGTTCACATGAACTTATTTCCATTTTTAGAAATGCACTGCTTCAAAAATTAAGGTTGCAGTGTAACAAACTGATAAAATGTCTGTCAAATCAGTTGATTGGAAAGGCTACAATGCCAGTCCAACCTAAAATCAAATTTGTAATTAGCTACATTCAGGTGACTATCTTTGGGGAAGCATCTATATTTGTGGGCACAAGCATGCTGAGAAATTCATATGCTAACCATATTCTATACCATCATTCTGCCCCCCCCTTAAAATCTAAACAGAATCTTACTCCTTTGACTTGTCTTGTCTTAATATATTTACAAGATAAAAAAATTCCTTCCAATAGCACCTTAGAGACCAACTAAGTTTATCATTGGTATGAGCTTTCGTAAGCATGCACACTTCTTCAGATATATTTACAAGAATTCAATTGAAGATAATTTCAAACAAATTCAAAGTCTGACTTGGAAATTAACATTTTAAACACATTCAATGTGTTTTATTGACACCCCCCCCCCGAATATTTTAGTTCAACCATATTTTGGCTATTGGAAAAATATCTGAAATATTTATGTAGCATGTAGAATTAACACAGCCTATTTTGACCTTCTTTTCTATGTGTGAGTCAAATAAATATGCTATATGAATGAAACCTCAATGTATTTAAGGCAGTAGAATGTTTCCAGATGCAAAGTTGGCTAGAAATCTCTTTCCATTGGCTAAAGGAGCATCCAAATTCTGAATGAACACTCTTGCATTTGCTGTGGGTTACGCCTCAGAGCCTAGGGGCTTGCTGATCAGAAGGTTGGTGGTTCGAATCCCTGCGACGGGGTGAGCTCCCGTTGCTCGGTCCCAGCTCCTGCCAACCTAGCAGTTCGAAAGCACGTCAAAGTGCAAGTAGATAAATAGGGACCGCTACAGCGGGAAGGTAAACGGCGGTTCCGTGTGCTGCTCTGGTTCGCCAGAAGCGGCTTTGTCATGCTGGCCACATGACCTGGAAGCTGTACGCCGGCTCCCTCGGCCAATAATGCAAGATGAGCGCGCAACCCTAGAGTCGGTCACGACTGGACCTAATGGTCAGGGTTCCCTTTACCTTTTTATAAGCAAGAAAGTTAAAAGCTGGGATGTCTCGCTGTGATTATCTGGCACTTCTCTTCGGGATCTCCTCCAAAACAAAGATTGGGAATGGTATGGTGGGAATGGCTCAGCCCTGCCAACTAGAAAACCTGTTTTGGAAACAGACTGATGATATCAGGCCAGAGGCAAAGAAAAGGCAACAGGACGTGGGAGATCAGGTAGGGCAAGGAGGGGAAGAATGCTCTGCCCCACGGGCACCTCCTGGAAACAGATGCATGGCAGAAAAATCACTTGAGCACACCAAGAGAATGACTAAAGATGGGGTCAATAAAAAAGGGAGGGAATTATGAGACTCAGCATCTGACAAAAGAGAAGCAGCTCAGGTGTGCTAGAGCCTGATGAGCAAGACAGAAAGGCTGCAACACAAAGAGCCATTTGCTTTGCAAGCACCTTCTTGGAAATCATCTCAGCCGAGTATCACTGGAGCCTAGACGGGATCAAGGACTGGTTCAGGGGAAGCCTCAGTTGCTGGATGCCAACTCCCATCAGCCCCAGTCAGCATGGCCAATGGTCAGGGGTGCTGAGAGTCCAATGACGTCAACATCTGGAGGGCACCCACTTGGCTACTCCTGGATCTGTCAGTTTCTGCTGGTTTGGGACAGAGAATTGAACGAGATGGTCTTCAGTCCAACTCTTTATGATTTCCTCAACTATATCTAGCTCATTTTCAGTTTAGTCAACACAAACAGGCTCCACCAGGTGATGAAACAAGCATGACAACAGTTTCAGCAATCTCTAAGTCTCCACAACCTTGCTTAACATTTGGAAGGTTTTCAAGAACATGCCAACTCAACATCTGAGCGCATGCCAAAACTGGTATGTCCATGACTAGCTCTGGACATTTTTAAAAAAAGAAAAACACCATGAGGGCATGTAATGTTCTTTTCATCAGATTGTCAAGGTGTGTGGTTTTTAAAGCTTTAAAGATTAAACAGTGTAAGATGCAGGAATGTAGGACTTGGCTACAAAGTTAAGTGCTAGACTGTAGAAGTAGGCTTGAACTGCACTCGCCAACATGGTGCCCATGGGCATAACGGCACCCTTGAGGTCTTCCCCTGAACACCCCACTTCATCATGAAATGCCATGGGTTGTTAACTCCCCCAACCCACCGAAAACTACAGAGTAGTAAACGATGAAGTTGGAAGAGTAATGCTCTTTCCCACTTCCTCTTTCAGCATGATATATACTTTTCAAGCTCAGATCAGCAGCTTAACAGAATATAAAGTGTGTGGGGTAAAAGGGAACAAGAAGCAAGTAACCAAAGAGAGAAAAGGAATGGGAGACAGAGAGGAAGGAGGCATATATTGCTGGCGGCCATCTGCCTCAATAGACAATGGAAGAGTGCACCATCAGAGATGAAGTCAAACCGTTGGAAAGATACAGCAGCTGCTGTGGCTGTACAGACCAACATGGGAGGGACATGTTTTATTGCAGCCGGGGCAGATGAAGGAATCTGGTTTCGCTGTTATAGGTGCACACACATAAATGTTTGATCCAGTAAAATAGATCCTCTTGAAATTGCATAACCACCATGATACAACAGGGATTCAACATGCATGAATTCTTATAGATCCTCATAATAGTTCCCCTGAAAACCGCCACCAAGTGATAGGGGACTGTTGTATCCACAAATGTACTCTGTGGTTTGTTGTCGGTTTTAACATCCCATGCCTTGGGGCTGTGGTGGACAAACACCAGCACTGTATTCATACTGTGTGTTGCACCACTTTAAGCTTTAATATAATGGTGAATTTTGAAGGATGCTGTAAATATCATGCAAATTCAAGAGGAGCCATGTTAGTTGCACTGGTTCCAGCTTTTATCCAGACCCCTTGGAAGAGCAAAGGTTCTGTGTGTGCTTACTCAGTCTGGGGCAAGAAAGAGAAGCCAAAGAAGTGGTCCCCATGGTACTCTTACAAGATTCCAAATTTGCCCATGGGTTCAAAAATATTGGCAACCCATTATGGCAAAGAATCACTCTAGGATTAGAAGGGTGATGGCAAAGAAGAGTCAGTTTTAATGAGGCACTGCGTTTAACACTCAGGATGTCAAAAATCTGAAAGCCATCCCTTCCACCCAGGCCAGAGTTGAGTTTGTCAGAAGACAGCTACTACTCAAAGCCATACACAATACAAAAGGAATGTGTTTATGGCTGGGGGGAGGGGGGAATCCACTGTGACCCAGTGCCTAGAGAACAGAGTCTGGATCTTGTGTAGTTTAAACTACACATGCAAATCTGGGTAATCAAAGTACAGCTCAGTCTTAGATATTAATGGCTCAGGAATCACTCTATTAGTTTCAGTCTCGGTTGCCCAGTATCCAAGTGGATGACCTTTGAGTTGTTACAAGGATGAACAAGATACAAGTGAGAAGCCCTCTGCACAGTTCTTATCACCATTTCTCCAAGTGTAAGACCCATACAACTCAATGAGACTTACCTCTGAGTAGACATGGATAAGATTATACAGTAAACAATGGTTAACCATCACCTGACTCCTGCTACCAGGACTACTTACTGCCCTTCTCAGTTATGAAGTCTCTCATAGTAGGTGGGAGAAGGAAAGATTTCCAACAGCAGCCTTCGTGAGAGTCACTAAGGTGGTGATCTCCCTTTTCTTCTACCCTCCAGAGCCCCAAGTGTACCTACCAATTCAATGGTGCTGATTTCGGGCAGAAACAGCTCCAAAGTAGTCCCTATTTGTGAACATCAGTACTTGCCACCTGATGTTACCCTTTGGTGTCCCATATCAATGAATGTTTCCTCCCTTCTTCCCAACATGGTTACTCAGCCTCCTTCCCAAGCTCCATGCTGCCTCCACCTCTACACAAAGAATCACCATCCTTATGCTTTCCTCTCCGCGCTTCCCTCCCAATATGCCCCCAATATCTATCCCCATCCTGCTGTTCACAATCTCCACCCCCGCAGGGCTGTGTTTTCAAAACTTCTTATTTCTGAATTGAAACTGGAGGCCTCCCCAGCGGCTTTTAGCTGCTGAACAAGATTACAATGATGAGCTGCACTATGCTAAAGCTTACTCCATCTGACCCAAAGGCTCTTTGGAACAGCATGGTGAGACAAACGTAACAAAATGGGGTGGGAATAATAACACCCAGGCCTTTTTTTCAGCCGGAACTCACTGGAACTGAGTTCCGGCACATCTTTGGTGTGTTCTGGCACCTCTGTGCGACAGAGACAGAGGGTGGCATAGTGCTCAGGGTTGCGCGGTGGAGGCAGTTTATATTTTTTGCTGCGGCAGTGCGGCAAGACTTTTTTTACAAGTTCCAGCAACAAGTGCCTATGCAGCAGATCTCATGACAGGAAGCAAATCCTCTTGAGCGACAGATAGGCGTGAAACTCCAGTGCATTTGAATGCTGCTCTGTATCCTTACATCTGGCCAACTGCTGCAAAGAAGAACTACTGGCCGCTCTAGCTTTTGCTAGCAGGAGAACTTTTTTGGTGGTGCAAACAGACGCACCCCCACCCACCCTACTTATCAAACACTTCTACCACTGCCTTTGCTGTTTGGCCGAGAATCCGTGACAAAAGCGCCAAGGCTACCCTCCTCCCAATGTGCTTCATATTCAAACGCTGTCGGGCGAATGATTCAGAGACTTTGTGCAAATATCTTTCGGTGGGTAGGTAGGCTGCCACGGACTTTTTACTTACGTGGCCTTCCACTCAGCCCCTCCTCCTCGATATAAACACTCAGTGCTGACCTAGTACAGCAGGCCTGTTGCTACGATTCACATATACGAACGGGGGGGGGCATATTAATGCAGAATATGAGTTGGAATATAACTGTCCTCCGTCCCATTACCATGGCTACCACTCCCCCCCCACACACACCCCAATGAAACCTCCCTCCACCCCACGGCTCTCCCTCGGTTTCCCCTCATTTATTGAAACACCTCCGCCCCACCTCCCGAGATGCTCTGGCTACTATTATTACTATTACTACTACTACTACTACTACTGCAACCTCCCGCCCCGCACACGCACTTGTTGGTCTGGTGATAAAGCGCCTCCATGGCGGCCGCTCGGCTGACTGGGCTCCCACACAGTTCCCACTCTTGTAACACGTCACCCGGTCCCAGACCGGCGCTTCCGGTTTCCGGCTTGCCGAAGGCCCCCGCCTGTGACGTCACCCGCTCGGCGCCGCCTGCCCCTTTCGGCGCCTGAGCAAATGTTGCAGAGAAAGGAGGGGGGAGAGGCGGGGAGCGGGGCGGAGCTGCCAGAAGAGGCAGCCGGGTTGGTTTTTATCAAATCAAGTTGCTGCGCTTTCTAAGCCAGGGTTTTGGATTTACCACCACGCGCAGTTGATTTCAGTCTCTCTCTCTCTCTTTCAGCAAAAGCCATCATGCAGTACGTTTTTATATTGGCATGCGCTGCAATCGACATACATGCAGCTGAATAATAACAATAATGGCAAAGTTCATTCCATCTCTCTCTCCCCGTTCTGTACTCAGTCTGCGGGACATTTTTGTTATTTTCATGCACTGAAATGGACACACGCAGCCGAATAATAAACAATAATAATAATAGTGGCGAAGCTTTTTCTTCCTCCCTGTTTTCCTCGTGTAGAATATGATAATGCTATTTGTCCTCTGCTCCAGAGATGCACAGATCTCTAGTAGATCTCTGGGTTAATCTGAAGTAGATCAGCAAGGAGGAGTGCCAACTTGGCCCTGTGGCCGTGGGTGCCATGCAGCGTGCATGGCCCTGGCACCGAAATTTGTGGGTGTCCAACCCCTTCATGGGCAATTTTGTGGGCGCTCAGGCCCCCACGGCCCCAGGTAGTTGGCACCTATGTCAGCAAGTATTTCTGATTCCTGGTTGTTCAGGAACGGTGCCAACCAAGCGACTCCTCCAACCCCAGTTGGTACTTTGCTGGAATGAAGATTGGAAAGAGGTGGAAGGGTGTAGTCTAACAGAGTTGCCGCACACAAACTATTAACTCAGTTAAATTATTCTGTGCATAATTCTTGTTGCATCTGGTATCGGGTTTGTGTGGGTCTCGCAATTCACTTCAGCCGGTCCTGAAGTTTGCCCGCCACCCTTGTCCACCTTCCATTAAATTCGCTACTGCCGCGATTCTTCTCAGCTCCCCCCCCCCCCACATGCCCACTCTCATGAAAGCGGAAAATTTATGTGAACCGCATTCATGCATTTAACAGAACCTCAAGGTTCTGATCCTTATTGTGGCAGTTTAAAAAAGGAAAAGGGCAAGAAACAAAAGGACCAGAAACAGCAATCGGAGATGTGGAAGGGAAAGATTTCTGACTGCCTTGAGGGCACTAATTGATTGCCTGGGTTGAGACAAACAGGAATAAAATAGAATTTCAAATCCAAAACTTTGTCCCACCTGTTGGGGGTGTACATCCAGTGTGAATGACTATATTTTGCCTGAGTGAACAATTGTGCTCTTTCTGTGCTCTCTTTCCGAATCCCGCCGCTGGAAAGGCATTTGGCCTGGCGGGTGTTGCAAAATGCTGGACCAGAGGGACCTTTTGATCTGCTGCAGCAAGAGAACTTTGCCTTGTGAGAACCTAAAATGCTGGGTAATTTCCAAATACCATCTTGGTATTATCTGAAGATAATTGCCTTTCAGGAAATTCATGGCATGACCTTCAACTGCTAATAGATTAAGGAGAAACGTGCCTCTAATTATTCAGCCACAGGTCAAACTGAGGACTTCGCAAATTTACAGGAAATTACCTTTCCACTAATATAACCAACTCCACATTCCTTGACCGTTGCTCCCACCTCCACCCACTTCTGTTCTCCCAACCCCAGCTGGGGCTGTATGGCCCTTTAGGAGAACTGATCCCCCCTGTACGGAAGCTGTACTTCTCAGGACAGAGCAGGGCTGTGTAGAATTATTAAAACAGCAGAGAGCATTATTGGCTGCTCACTCTCCACCTTAGAACAAATCTATACCACCAGGTGTCATAGAAAAGCACTAGACATATCAAGAGATCCAACGCACCCTGGCCACCATTTCTTTCAGCTCCTGCCATCGGGATGGAGATATAGAACAATGCAGGCAAGAACGAGCCGTCTCAGGAACAGTTTCTTCTCTAGAGCGATTTTGGCCTTAAATGGAAAGCCTGGACTTTGAAGTCATCTTATTTTACTTGTTATTTGTATCATATTTACTGTTTTTAATTATGTTTTATAATTTTGGATTATGCGGAATGCTTTATCTGAGTGGATGTAGCAACCAAGTAATTTCGTTGTTCCCGCAAGGGGACAATGACAATGACAATAAAGATATCTTATTTTGAAGTGATGTTCTTGTAGGTTGGTCTTTCTCAAGCTCAGCGAACAATGGCTTACCTACAGTCCTGTCCCAGTGAATTAAGTCTTCTTCTTCTTTGGCAATCACTCGTAGCCGAGTAAGATTGTCTTCCATAAACACGGTTTTAACAATGAGTCCATAAGTGACTGTGGAGGCCAATTCTGGATCCACACGTCCTTCCACAGTGGGAACATTGGTTTCCGGGTGGGAGTTGATCACGGTGTGGACTTGCAAAGTGTGCCTTCCTCTTAGCACGTTTCTCCCTTGCGTCCTGAGTTTGAGTGTCTTCAAAGCCCATGACACCTTTGGTAAAGGCTGTTCTCCAATTGGAGTGCTCGCAGGCAAGTCTTACCAAGTTGTTGGTGTTTATATTACATCTTTTAAGCTTTGCCTTGAGACAGTCTTTAAACCTCTTTTGTTGACCACCAGCATTACGCTTTCCAATTTTAAGTTCGGAATAGAGTACTGGTAGTGGCTTTGGAAAACGATAATCAGGCATCCGCACAACATGAATTAAGTACTGCTGCAGTAACAGAGGACATTGAGGAGCTGCAAGTGGATGCTTTTTTTTTTTTTTGCTGGCTAGTAAGAGCACTTTTAAGGGATGCGGGTGGCGCTGTGGTCTAAAAAACCACAGAGCCTAGGGCTTGCCAATCAGAAGGTCGGCGGTTCGAATCCCCGCAACGGGGTGAGCTCCCGTTGCTCGGTCCCAGCTCCTGCCCATCTAGCAGTTCAAAAGCACGTCAAAGTGCAAGTAGATAAATAGGTACCACTCTGGCGGGAAGGCAAACGGCGTTTCCGTGCGCTGCTCTGCTTCACCAGAAGCGGCTTAGTCATGCTGGCCACATGACCCGGAAAAACTGCGGACAAATGCCGGCTCCCTCGGCCAGTAAAGCAAGATGAGCGCCGCAGCCCCAGAGTCGTTCGTGACTGGACTTAACTGTCAGGGGTACCTTTACCTTTACCTTTAAGAGCACTTTTATGCTGGCAGGCTTTTACATGCTAAGGTACCTGAGGAAGGTATGGTACAAGATGTGAAGTTTGGGAGGAGCGTGGATCTCCTGGGGGGTTAGATACCGAGGGCAAGGGGTCCCTGGACCTAATGCTCCCCTTCCTTGTTCTCGTATTGTGGAGCTGCCTTTTTAAAAATCTTCAGGAATGCCAACAAGTGCAGAAGATGGTAACCAAAATAGTTAACTGGTACCGACCACCGTGAACATCTCACTCCAGGCTGAAATATCTTCAGTGGCTCCCAGTTTATTGTCAGACAAATCTGCTGGTTTTGACCTCTAAGGAGCCCTCGACAGCCTGGGGCGAGTGTCTCTAAAAGCCTTTTCCCACATGAACCTGCCTGCCAATTAAGATAATCTCCAGAGGCCCTACTCCAAGTGCTTCTGCTTCTGGGGTCAGGCAGGTGATTACCCAGCAGAAGGACTTATTCTGACATGATGTCCAGTCGAAGGAGAGCCCTCTCTCCAGACACATGTTCACCTGGCACCATCTGTTAGGCGCAAGGCACTGAAGGAGGCAAAGTCTTGGGCAGACAGTGAGGAGGGGGCAGCCGAATGCGAGGCAGAGCTTGTGAGAGCGTTAAAGTGTTATTCTCTGAAGGAGAACTATCTGAAAATGATTTGCAGGTGGTATCTAACTCCAGGCAGACTTGCTCAAATGTATAAGTCTGAATCAGATAAGGGCTGGAGATGCAATGAGGCTGAGGGTACGTTCTATCATATGTGGGGGACTTGTAAAAGGGTAAAAGATTACTGGGAAATAATTGAAAATGAATTGGGAAAAATGTTTAACGGCAGAGAACCTACGCAAGCGACACTGACAAAAAAAAACCCCACACACATTAAGCAAAATAGAAACATTGTCACCACACCCTTCCCCCATCTACCTCTCTTCCCCTTTCCTCCCCAATCTCTCAACAAATGAAACTGATTTGTAAAAATGTTATGAGAGACATTGCACATATCTTTGTAAACCAAGAAAACCTTTAATAATAATAATAATAATAATAATAATAATAATAATAATAATAATAAAGTACCTTTCAAAAGGGAAAAAAAACAGAATCCTTTTTGTTGGAGATAATCCAGGTGAAAATTCACAGGTGTCAGAAAGGTTATTTATGTATGCCTCTACTACGGCCAGTGTTTTGTTAGCCCAAAAATGAAAAACGAGCGAGGTCCCAACCAAAGAAGAATGACATCTTAAACTGATGGGATATGCACAGCTTGTCACTCACATCCTTTTATTTTGTGAATTTTATAGTGAAGAACGAGCTCGACTTATTTTACCCCTTTTATCAAAATTGATACCCTTACAATATTATTTGGAATTCTCCCCCGTAATCTTACGAAAATTCCTTCTGGAAGATTCCTCAAGTATCATAGGATGTGGCCAAATTCTGCACTTTAGCTATCAAGAAACGTAAATCTCTTCAGTTGAATAATACATTGCAAATTCCTTTTGTGTAACTTTTCTGCTTCTGGTGATGTTATTGCTGATTTTTTGTTTGGAATTATGGTACTTTGTATCGCTGGCTTTTGCTGTAATAAAACTGAACTGAACAGCTTGCAGGTTTAACATATAGAATAAGAGAACAAGAAGAACCCATGTTTAAAGAAGATTGGAAAAATGCTTATTGGATATATGGGTGAAAAATGCTTACATTTAAAAACGCTGGTAGCATTAAGATAAATTCAACAACGTAGGTAAGTTTTTATGGATGTAATAATGGAGTACTCAATGGTTTAGTTTATGTACAATATGCAGGGGTTTATGGTATGCAAATTGAACCACGGAAAGAGAAGAAGGGAAGTCATTGATTTAAGGTTGGTTAAATGAATATTCTAACATGCAAAATAGAAAAACTTTATGTGTGTGTGTGTGTGTGTGTGTGTGTGTGTGTGTGTGTGTGTGTGTGTGTGTTAAAGGTAAAGGGGCCCCTGACCATCAGGTCCAGTCGTGTCCGACTCTGGGGTTGTGGCGCTCATCTCGCTCTATAGGCCGAGGGAGCCGGCGTTTGTCTGCAGACAGCTTCCGGGTCATGTGGCCAGCATGACAAAGCTGCTTCTGGCGAACCAGAGCAGCGCACGGAAACGCCGTTTACCTTCCCTCCAGAGCGGTCCCTATTTATCTACTTGCACTTTGATGTGCTTTCGAACTGCTAGGTGGGCAGGAGCTGGGACCGAGCAATAGGAGCTCACCCTGTTGCAGGGATTCGAACCGACGACCTTCTGATCAGCAAGCCCTAGACTCTGTGGTTTAACCCATAGCTAAAGGCTGAAAAAAGACGCTCAGTGTTCCCAGAGGTGGTGTAGATCAGAGAGTTCAACAGCGTTCCTTTGACTAGATGGCACAGGAGGAGGAAGTATTTAGCTGCACAAGGGCATAAGCCAAGACAACCAGCAGAGGGAGGGAACCAAGGATGGTGATGATGAGTAGCTGAGAGAGTATGAAGACATATGGATACATGTGCAAAAACCCACCTGCTGGGAATTGCTGGGAATGTGTAAGAAATGAAGATGCATTTCTGTAGTCGCAGGAAAAATGGAGTAGCACCTTAGGATGAAGACGTTTGTTGTGACAAGCCGTGTCTCCACATTCAAGAGCCTGCTTTCATTCAGTGCCATCAGAGGATCCAGACAGTTGTGGGTAGAAGTCTGACAGAAGGTAGATCAGCAGCTCGGTCCTGTGCAGGCTTACTCAGAAATACATCCCGTGGAATTTGAGGGTACTTATTCCCATGTTAAGTGCGCATAGAATTGCAACCTAACAGCACGATCCGACACATTTCTACACAGAAAGAAGTTCGAGTTCAGTAAAGCTCACTAGAAACGGGCAAGAAAACCGATTCAGCTTGCATTTGAAGCCAAATTTATCAATTTGGACTTTCCAAAATGATAAGAGAACTCAAACACAGCCATTCTTCAAAATTGTCACGTACCAAATTATCCAATGCAGTTCTCTAACCAAGCAATGTTTATAAAAAATCCAATGTATTGCCTGGGGGAGGGATATGTGTATAAAAATGAATATATTAGGGGAAATAACGTACACAAATGCATCATATTAGTACAAACTAATATGAACTATGTACATTCAGTCAAGAAACTGCATACAAAAATGTGTTGATAAGGAGAAATTCACACCAAAACGCTCGATTATATATATATCTATAACAAATCGCTGCAGAAATGTAGAAAACTGGATTTAAGAGCTTATCCACACTTAACTTTTGCCCCACTCTTTCCAGGCACAGGACCACACTTTAAAGCTCTGTGTCTTGGGGCTATTTTTTTGCTCCATTGCTTTCTCTGCAAAAAAACCCCACTCTTTAAAGCTGAATTGGAGCAAGTGGCTATTCGGGTTTTCTGTTGATTGCTGGTTGCTCCAATTCAGCTTTAAAGAGCAGATTTTTGCAGAGAGAGCAATGAAACCAAAAAAAGGGGACGCTTGGACATGGAGCTTTAAAGTGCGAATTGTGTCTGGAAAGCTTGAAGAAAAGGCAAGTATGGATAAACCCTAAGACAGGGAAAATGAGAAACGTAGAGAGCCAAAATCAACAGATCTTTCCATCCCTAATCACCAATATTGACAGATATTTCCATCCCTACTCAGCGCTCCTCCCCAGTAGTGAGTGTAGGATTGCAGCCTTAGCAACCAAGTGAGAATGGCTAGCCTTTTATCTCTGCGTGTCTCAGCCCTGAATGAAGGAACTCAGTATGTACCCTTGGGAAAACTGCACTGTCTCTTTTAGTCTTCTCCCCATTTCCCATCTGCAGTAAGGATAGATAGTAATCCTGTCCTACTGCACAGGGTTGTTGCATGTATCAAATAAATTGTGTTCAAAATTATTTGCAAACTTTCTCTACGTACATTTTCCATTTTTAAGCCACTCTTCCTCCAAATGGTTTCCAGGGCAGCGTTCAATCACAAAGCACAGCATAGAGCAGAATCATAAAACCACCCCCAAACAATAAAAACTAAAAGACAAGCAGCTAAATGCCAGGTGTAAAGCTTTTAACAGGCCTGGGGAAACCAGAAAGTCTTAACCTAGGGCTGGAAAGATTGTAATGTCAACAGCTGTTGAGCCTCTTTATGGAGGCGGGTCTTCCAAATATGGGGTGCCACCACAGAAAAGGCCCACTTCTTCACAACTATAACACATCCAGGCCTGTATGGGTTAGTCATGGCGAGACAGAACAGCATCAGGGTGATCATGTGAACCAAGCCACCGACGCGATCAATTGCGACATCCTCTGTGCTCTCCCAGTGAAAGAGGTCAATTGATACTGCCTCCCTCGTTCTAAGTTTTGAAAACTGAATTTATTTGTTTGTTTAGTCCAGGTGCAGCTACCTGGTACATACATCTCGAGAAATTTGGATGGTTTTCGTCAAATGGGCTCAAATAGCCAACACCCAGGAGCATGAAGGGGTGTGTTTAGCACACACACACACAGAGAAAGCATTTTGTTTGAGGAATAGCTGTTGTATTGTAAACAGGATAGAAAGAGATGGAGACAATCACTTAAGGCTTGTTTGCTGTGTCCTCGGGTCATTCCTGGGCAGGATCCTCTCCAGCAGCATCTGATGGAGAAAAGGCGATTGCACATTAGCAGATCTTGTTAACTTTGAGGGCAAAGGTTACAAATTTCCTTGGTCCGACTGAGTGATTTGCCGATATACCGTGCAGTCAACAAAAGCAAGAGATGGCCTCTCTGCTGGTCCTCTGCAAGGGTGAGAGCTACCCTTTTTTTGCTTGTGGCATAAATCCCTCACAACAGCCTTTCGCCAATTCACCCCTCAAGCCTCAGAAGAAGTTTGCCTTCTCATCTTCTACACAGACCAGGACACTTGCCCTGGTAAAAAGTTGCAGCAAAGGAGCTTTCCATATCAGTCATTATAAAGCATATATCAAAATAGAATTGTTCATCAGAATGCACAAGAATTGCCATGTTGGGTTGTGGAAACTGAGAGGGAACAAAAGACCTTGCAATCCAACCCTCTTCCCTTCTGGACTGAAAATACAGGGTCATTCATTAGTAAGGGATTTCTGGGAAAAGATTTATAATGAACTAAAGAGAGTGTTGAAAAACACATTTACTAAGAAACCAGAATCCTTTCTAATGGGTATAGTCAGGAAAGAGATTCCTAAGAAAAATGTTAATTTCTTTATGTATGCCACAACGGCGGCAAGAGTATTACTAGCTAAGAAATGGAAGTCTCATGAATTACCAACAGTGGACGGTTGGCAAATGAAGATGATGGAGTATATGGAAATGGCTGAGATGACCAGGAGAATTCGTGACCGGGGGGAAGAAGCGTCAGAAGAAGAGTGGAAAGATTTTAAAATTTATTTTAAAAAATATGCTAAAATTGTATATTGAGATTAGATTTAGAAGTGTATAGAAGCTGTGGATTTGGGGATTATGTGAAGTATATAGAGGTATGAAAGATTTGAAATTGTAATAATTTTTACAAAAAATGTATTGGAAATTGCTAAAGATAAAAATGAAATGAAGCGCAGATTAAGGGAACTCGAGGAGGTCCCCATATACAATGCTAAAGGAATTTGGATTAGTATTTGGATTTTTGTATTTTATTGTTATGTTATTGTATTTTAATGTGTCTTATTGTGTTGTACGTTTTTGTTGGTTTTTTCTCTTTTTTGTTTGTAAAACTAATAAAAAATTATCTATAAGAAAATACAGGGTCATAACATGCATGTTGACACACTCCGTTGCCAACTAATTTCTAATGTTGTGGCATGTCGAGCAGGGCCGACTTACCCATAGGTGCTAGGGGTGCGGGGCACCCAGGCACTGGGCTCTCAGGGGCGCCAGGCCAAGAGCCTGGGGCCTGAGAGTTGAGTCCGGGGAAGAGCCCGCCCAACCGTCAGAGCGCCGCGGCAGGCTCTTCTGCTGCAGGCGGCTCTGCGCTGCGAGTTCGGGGGCGACTGAGCCAACGAGATGCTGAGGCGGCCAGCTGGCTCCGCCCTCCTGCACGCCTGGGACTGGGCAACCTGGGGGGGGGTGCGCTGGGCAGATCTTTGCACCCCGGCACCGCATATGCCCTGATGTCGAGCATAGTACTGTAAAGTTGGAAGGGGGTCTCGACGTTCACCGAGTCCAGCCCCCTGCAATGCAGGAATCTCAACTAAAGCATTCATGACAGGCGGACACCCAATCTCTGCTTAAAAACTCTGAGGAAGGAGAGCCCATTCCCTTCCGAGGGAGTCTGTTCCACAGTCAAACAGCTCTTACTGTCAGAAAGGTATTCCTGATGTTTAGTCGGAATCTCCTTTCTTGTAACTTGAAGCCATTGCTTTGAATCCTACCCTCCAGAAAAGGAGAAAACAACTCTGCTCCATCTTTCCTGTGCCAGCCCTTGAGATATTTGAAGATGGCTGTCATATATTATCTTGGTCTCCTCTTTTCCAGGCTAAACATACCCATCTCCTTCAAGCGTTCCCCACAAGGCTTCGTTTCCAGAACCTTGGTAATCGTGGTCACCCTCCACTGCACACGTTCCAGCTTGTCAGTATCTTTCTTAAATTGTGGTGCCCAGAACTGGACACAGTACTCCCAATTAGGTCTGACCAAAGCAGAATAAAGGTAAAGGTAAAGGGGTCGACCATTAGGTCCAGTCGTGACCGACTCTGGGGTTGCGGCACTCATCTCGCATTATTGGCCGAGGGAGCCGGCGTACAGCTTCCAGGTCATGTGGCCAGCATGACAAAGCCGCTTCTGGCAAACCAGAGCAGCACACGGAAACGCCGTTTACCTTCCCACTGTAGCGGTACCTATTTATCTACTTGCACTTTGACGTGCTTTCGAACTGCTAGGTTGGCAGGAGCTGGGACCGAGCAACAGGAGCTCACCCCGTCACAGGGATTCGAAACGCCAACCTTCTGATCAGCAAGCCCTAGGCTCTGTGGTTTAATAGAATAGAGTGGGACTATTACTTCCCTTGATTTTGCCACTATACTTCTGTTGATGCGGCCTAGAATACAATTAGCCTTTTTTTTGCTGCAGCATCACACTGTTGACTGATGTAAAGCTCGTGGTCTGATAACAAGAGCCATGAACCTGGCCCAGAAACCTACAGGCAGCCAATGCAAGCTTTTAAACACCTGCATTACATTTTGCTGGCAATCTGCCCCATCAACAGTTTGCCGGCAATATTTTACAGCAGTTGTAGCTCTGAAAGAATGTCAACTCCCGCCAAGTGTTTCTAAACAGCAGTTATAATTTTAGTGTTTTGGTTTTTTAATGATCCTCTTGTTGCCTCCAAGCATTTAGGACAGGCATCCCCAAACTCGGCCCTCCAGATGTTTTTGGACTACAATTCCCAACATCCCTGACGACTGGTCCTGTTAGCTAGGGATGGTGGGAGTTGTAGTCTAGTCCCAAAACATCTGGAGGGCCAAGTTTGAGTAAGTATCCAGGAAGCTCTACTGAAATATGGTAGATAAATAACTATGTTGTTAGGAGAAGCCTATAGAGAGTTTATACAGTGGTACCTCGGGTTAATAGCTTAATTCATTCTGGAGGTCTGTTCTTAACCTGAAACTGTTCTTAACCTGAGGTACCACTTTAACTAATGGGGCCTCCCGTTGCTGCCGCCGGAGCACAATTTCTGTTCTCACCCTGAAGCAAAGTTCTTAACCCGAGGTACTATATCTGGGTTAGCAGAGTCTGTAACCTGAAGCGTCTGTAACCCGAGGTACCACTGTATTCAACTAACTTCTACTCAGAGCAGATGCACTGAAATAAACGGCTGTGCCTAGCCTAGGTCCGTGAATGTCAATGGATCTACTCTGAGTAAAAGTTTGTTGGAGACAACCCTGCAAGATGTGAAGCGGCTTTTTTGCAACTGCCCTTTTGGAATTTGATCCAGACACTCAAAAATGTCCCTTGTTTTACTAGCTGTTCCCAAGCTGTCTAAGAAACATGCCTGCCCTTCTTAATACCAATAATTTTATAGTGGGGTTGTTGTTTTTCTGAAAGCGAAGGAGTGCTGGGCCTGAGGGCACAGTGAAGGAATGAGGAATTTCAGTTAAGTGCTGGATGGGTGCTCCTCATTTGGTTGGTTGGTCCCCCTTCGGGCCACGATGGGGCCCGCCTGTCCGAACGTTGACAGATTCGCTCTTACACAAGCCAGAGCTCAGAAAAAATGCCTCGAAGCCCTCGGAGGGGGAAGAGGAAAACAAGACAAGTACCAGAGGCTCCCCCAACAAAAATGCTTACAAGTGACAGTCGGCTTATGAGATCCCAGTTCCACAAAAAAAAAAAAATCCTTTTTCGGTTTTTTGAAGAGGGCCCTCAGTTCTGAGGGAACCACTTCTCTGGGCAAATATATATAAAAAAGGCAATCTAGACACTTTCATTATTTTCTGGTGCCCACGTAGGAGGCCACTCGATAGGCTTCCCCAGTTACAAAATGAACTGCTTCTGCAGTCACGTTCAGCTGTCCTGATTTTATGTGCAAGGAACAGGAAGGCCTTGTGAGGTAGGAATTTGCTAAGCACTCTTCCGACGGTGTGTGTTTTGTTGTTGTTGAAGTCGCCACTATTCAGAGTTAATTTGACCGAATGCAACCATCTTGGTCTGGCAACAAATTCTCTCCACCAACTAGTAATAGTCTCCCTTTTCCTCTTTGTACCATTCGTTTCGTGCAACTGCACTGGACTGTTGAAGAAGATCGGTTTCTATTTTGACATACTTCACCAGGTGCCTTTGGGATGTTGTCAGACTCCCGGTTTCCATCATTCTTCACCTTTGACTGCTGACTGAGGCTTGATAGGAGTTGGAGTCCAAAATTTGGAGGACCAACGATGCAAAACAGTCTACATCTGTTTGATTTTAGGTGCTTTGTTTGATTGTTGATGTGAAGTAAATTTAGTAAGTAATAGTAAAAAAAAGGTAAAGGTAAAGGGACCCCTGACCATTAGGTCCAGTCGTGACCGACTCTGGGTTTGCGCGCTCATCTCGCATTATTGGCTGAGGGAGCCGGCATACAGCTTCCAGGTCATGTGGCCAGCATGACAAAGCTGCTTCTGGAAAACCAGAGCAGCACATGGAAACGCCATTTACCTTCCCGCTGTAGCGGTTCCTATTTATCTACTTGCATTTTGACGTGCTTTCGAACTGCTAGGTTGGCAGGAGCTGGGACCAAGCAATGGGAGCTCACCCCGTCACAGGGATTCAAACCGCCGACCTTCTGATCAGCAAGCCCTAGGCCCAGTGGTTTAACCACAGCGCCACCTGGTAAGTAATAGTAACAAATCATAATAATACACAATCCTATTCTAACATTTTCCTCTACAGTGGTACCTCAGGTTACAGATGCTTCAGGTTACAGACTCCGCTAACCCAGAAATAGTACCTCAGGTTAAGAACTTTGCTTCAGGATGAGAACAGAAATCGTGCTCCGGCAGCGCGTCGGCAACAGGAGCCGCCATTAGCTAAAGTGGTACCTCAGGTTAAGAACAGTTTCAGGTTAAGAACGGGCCTCCAGAACGAATTAAGTTCTTAACCCGAGATACCACTGTAGTTCCCACTCATACATTGGACACATTCTTTAGGATGTCCCTATTTTCATCAGCTCCTGCCAACCTAGCAGTTCGAAAGCACGTCAAAATGCAAGTAGATAAATAGGAACCGCTGCAGCGGGAAGGTAAACAGCGTTTCCGTGTGCTGCTCTGGTTCGCCAGAAGCGGCTTTGTCATGCTGGCCACATGACCCGGAAGCTGTACGCCGGCTCCCTCGGCCAATAATGCGAGATGAGCGCACAACCCCAGAGTCGGTCACGACTGGACCTAATGGTCAGGGGTCCCTTTACCTTTTTATTTTCATCAGAGAAATGTTGGAGGGTATGCTACAGGGGGAAGAAACTTAAAGGACCGAGTGCCAGAACGGTGAGGTGCTGTCTCTACTTATGGACTTAATCGAGGGCACAGCTTGCCTGTTTTGGGTGCAAGTCCTGAAACCTGGAATATTAAGTACCAATGAGAGACTTCTGCTCGACAGATTGTGTTCCTTGTCCTGCTCGCTAACAAGAAAGAGTCCCCCTCCACAGACACAGATACCAGGTGATATGGGGCAAAGGCTTCCAGGCAAAGCCCGGGATACTTTTTCATTGCAGGCCAAAGTTGGAAAACCTGTTGTGTCTCCAAATGTTGTTAAGCTACAGGTCCCATCAGCCCCTGCCCAGTCAGGCCAACGGGCTGGAAATATGGCAATTTTAATGTGACAACACTGGAGGGCCACAGATTTCCCATCCCTGCTGCAGACATTGTAGGGGTTAAATCTGGAAGGAACCTTCTGGAACCTATTTGGATGCCCTTGTCATGGAACTATTTCCCTCCCCCTCGCCCCACTTCCACTGCTAAAGACCCTGCGATGTTGTTCTATGGGACTGCAATGTTTTCGGAACATGGGGCATCTTTTTAAAACGGAGGACGTCTTTTCTTTTTAAGTGCATTGGGGATTAAAAATGTAGCTGCGTCTAATTACAATTGCCCCCAGGCTCCACGTGTTTCATGAAAGAAATTCAATGTCTTATCGCTTCTAGAACATGAACGGAGCTATTAGAAACAGGTCAAAAGTTGAAGGCACTCTTCTGGGCCCAGCTATGATTCATTGTGACTTTTTAATCCACCGTTGTGTGTGTGTGTGGCACCATTTCTCTGGCAGGAGTTCTTGGCTTTTAACAGCTATATGTGACTGGCTTCAATTCAGGATACGAATATTTCCCCCATCATCGCATTTGGATCCGGGGTGGGTGGGCGGGCAGGCAGGCTGTACTGGTTGAATTTCTGCTATTTAATGGTGCAGAATATTTGCCGAGGGAGAGAGGGACTGGTAGGAACCCCAAATTCACCTGGTAGCCATTTTGGGACAATGCAGCCGACAGCCGCATAGGCCTGTCACAAAATGCTGGACTTTGGTTAACTTGCGACAATGCGTGCCATCTGGAAATGAAAGACTTTGGGGTGGTTTCTGCTGGTGCAGCTACACATCTCCCTTCGAGGAAGAGATAACTGGAAGGCCATCGTATGCTGTATGCATGTTCACTGCCTGCGTACATGATTTAACAATTGTACGAAGGTATATTTCCTTTTGTCTATCCTGAACCTTGAAATGCGCTCCATCTCTAGCAGTTTAGGAAGACTAGCAATGCTCTGGGCTTCATGTGTCCATGGCTGCCATAGCACGCTCCCAGCCTTTTGCAGCTCTGTGTGGGTGCAGGATCAGGGACCCTCACTCCCCTCCATCCCAGCATTACACCTATCAATCAAGTTGATGGAGGAGGAGGAAGAAGAATGGTGCGAAGATAGGATTAAACAAGACTCGGCAGAAAGCCCCCAGTTTCTCCACACTGTTAATGCCTAGCCACCTAACAACCATTTTAATGACAAGCATAAAATCAGATAAACAAAAGAAATTCCTGGCGTCTAGGAGTTTTGGATAACTAGACTTTTTACCTGGGATATTCAGACTGGCTGCCGTTGAGCTCTTAGGGTATGAACAAAGTTGGAAGAAAGACAGAGTCTGCGTGGGCCAGGTTAGAGGAAACTGTCACCCAGCTCTGACCCCCCCGCCCCTGCATAGAATCTTAATTCTGGAAGGGGTCTGGGATGATATGGAGCCCAATGCCCTGCTCAGTGCAGGATGCAATCCAGCAGCCTCTGCTTAAATATCTCCAGCAAAAGAAAGCCTTCTGAGGCAGACCATTTCACTGCGGAACATCTCTTACACCAAGGAAGTGTCTGTAGGGACGACATTGGGGTTAGGATTGGCACTGGCAAGCCATGCAAAAAGCAAGGGATTGTGGTCCTGGCAAGCCAGGCTGCTTTAGTGCAGGTTAGAGCAGCTTTGGCAAACCAGGTTGGAGGTTAGGGGTCTTACATAGGTCACCAAGACAGCAACAAAGGGGATAAAACAGGGTGGAACCGGTAAGAACAGGATAGAGCACAAGGTGGGAGAGCAGGCATGTGATTAGAGCACATGCAGAGTGCATGTGGACAATTGGGGGAGGTTGAGGGCGTGGCTAGCTCAGGAACACTACCATATAAGGAATCATTAGGGCGTGGTAAGCTCAGGAACACTACCATATGAGGTATCAGTTTACCATGATTGGTCTAAAGTTACTCTACCTGTTGAATATTAACCTGTTAAGCTGGTTTTCAATAAAAAACGAAGCTCTCTGGCTTGCCCAGGGTTGTCTTCTGCTTTGATTCAACTTCTCTACACGTGTATTGTGTCTCTGTCACTACAACAAGAGTCTTCTCTTGTTTGGCCAAAATCTCTTCCCTGCCCACACAACCCACTGGCTCTAGAAGGCTGAGTATACACCATACACTGAAAGCACGTTCAACGCACGTGATTTCCCCGAAAGAATCCTGGGAACTGTGTTTCGTTATACGGGTACAGGGAATTGTAGCTCTGTGGGGCGTAAACTACTGTTCCCAATATTTTCTGCGGGGTGGCGTGGCGTGGCGAGGAGAAGCAAGGTGCTTTTAATGCGATTTCAATGTATGGTGTGTACATCCCAAATCTGCTCCCTTTTCTGCATGATGGCACTGAAACAGCTATCACGCCTTCCATCAACATTCTCTTCTGCAGGCTAAGCACACCCAGTTATTTCTACTGTTCCTCATAGGATGGATTCCTCATTACCCTCCTCTGCAGGCGTTTCGGGTCGGTCAAGTGCAGACTCTGCAAGAGAACACATTCCCCCACCTTTTTTGCAATTCAATCTTTATTGGTTTTAAATATTAAGTCCCTTCACCACAAAAAGAACAACAACAAAAACCCAGATCACATCGAATACAAACAAAATGTTACATATAAAATAAAATTCTTCCATATGTTGAGATTTCTGTCATCCTCAGTATGGTTCCTTCGTTTCCTTGTTGACTGCATATTTATATATTCTTTAACTTAACATAAATTATCCATAATCTTTGTAGCGTATTACATTTCAGAAGTTAAATCAAAGCATGTCAAAGATTTCATATGAGAACAATGTCCCTTTAAATATCATCTGAATAAATCCCATTCTTTGTTAAGCTTTTGGTTTGTCCGCTTCCTGTCATCTTTGCCAATTCTACATATTCAAGTACTTTCACCTGCCACTCCGTTTTAGTTGGTATTTTATCTCCCTCCCACCATTTAGCGATTAACATTCTCGCGGCGGTAGTTGCATACATGAATACCTTTCTCAGCTCTTTCGGAATATCTGCATCGACGATGCCTAAAAGAAAGGCTTCCGGTCTTTTGATAAAAGTTAATTTAAACATTTTTTTTAAAAAAATCATTATAAATAATTTCCCCAAAGTTTCTTATCTTTTTACATTTCCACCACATGTGGTGCATTGTTCCCTCAGATTCTTTCCATCTCTGACAAAGGTTTGAGCTGGTTTAGTACATTTTCACCAGCTTGCTTGGTGTAATATATACCATCGATAAAACATCTTCATATAATTTTCTTTTAAGGTAACACATTCCCTTTTGGTCCTGCAGACGCAACTGTCTCACTTCCAACATTGCCAAACATCTATGCAGGTATGTGACGTTCATAAGCAGGGGCCAGCAAACTTTTTTAGCAGGGGGCCGGTCCACTGTCCCTCAGACCTTGTGGTGGGCCAGACTATATTTTGAAGAGAAAAAAATGAATGAATTCCTTTGCCCCACAAATAACCCAGAGATGCATTTAAAATAAAAGGACACCTTCTACTCATGTAAAAACACGCTGATTCCCGGACCGTCCGCGGGCCAGATTTAGAAGGTGATCCAGCCCCGGGGCCTTAGTTTGGGGACCCTGTTCATAAGCATAAAGGTAAAGGTAAAGGGTCCCCTGACCATCAGGGGTTGCGGCGCTCATCTTGCTCTATAGGCCGAGGGAGCCGGCGTTTGTCGGCAGACAGCTTCCGGGTCATGTGGCCAGCATGACAAAGCTGCTTCTGGCGAACCAGAGCAGCGCACAGAAACGCCGTTTACCTTCCCGCCGGAGCAGTCCCTATTTATCTACTTGCACTTTGATGTGCTTTCGAACTGCTAGGTGGGCAGGAGCTGGGACCGAGCAACGGGAGCTCACCCCGTTGCAGGGATTCGAACCACCGACCTTCTGATCAGCAAGCCCTAGACTCTGTGGTTTAACCCACAGCGCCACCTGGGTCCCTTTTGTTCATAAGCATACCTAGATCCAAATTGTGTAGCCCAGGGGTTGCCAACCTGGTCCCTACCGCCCACTAGTGGGCGTTTCAGGATTCTAGGTAGGCAGTAGGGGGTTCGACGGCACAAGCTAAATCCTCCTTCCATCGAGCACTGGTGGGCGATAAGGAAATCTTACCATCAAGAAAGATGCATTAGTGGGCGGTAGGTATAAAAAGGTTGACTACCCCTGGTGTAGCCAATGCCTAGATTTTAATCTGTGTTATTTACTGTGTACACTGGACATATGCGTGTTGGATTTTACATGTGTACGTCCTATTTGAACGTGAATACTCTCATCTGGCTGTCAAATGGTCTTGAGGGTAGAACAGAGGCATCAGCTGGCAAAAGAGGAAGGCATGTTCTCGCTCTGCTCCCCCATCAGCAAATAGAGTCAGATCTGGGTAAAGGCACTGTTCAGTTGAGATAGAAGCGGTAGTTGCCTTGAGTGCTTGTTGTTGTTTAGTCGTTTAGTCGTGTCCGACTCTTCGTGACCCCATGGACCATAGCACGCCAGGCACTCCTGTATTGCATCGCCTCCTGCAGTTTGGTCAAACTCATGTTCGTAGCTTCGAGAACACTGTCCAACCATCTCATCCTCTGTCGTCCCCTTCTCCTAGTGCCCTCAATCTTTCCCAACATCAGGGTCTTTTCCAGGGAGTCTTCTCTTCTCATGATGTGGCCAAGTATTGGAGCCTCAGCTTCACGATCTGTCCTTCCAGTGAGCACTCAGGGCTGATTTCCTTCAGAATTGATGGGTTTGATCTTCTTGCAGTCCATGGGACTCTCAAGAGTCTCCTCCAGCACCACAATTCAAAAGCATCAATTCTTCGGCGATCAGCCTTCTTTATGGTCCAGCTCTCACTTCCATACATCACTACTGGGAAAACCATAGCTTTAACTATACGGACCTTTGTAGGCAAGGTGATGTCTCTGCTTTTTAAGATGCTGTCTAGGTTTGTCATTGCTTTTCTCCCAAGAAGCAGGCGTCTTTTAATTTTGTGACTGCTGTCACCATCTGCAGTGATCAAGGAGCCCAAGAAAGTAATATCTCTCACTGCCTCCATTTCTTCCCCTTCTATTTGCCAGGAGGTGATGGAGTTGAGTGCTAGCAACTCCATAAAAGCCAGATCATCCTGTATATCTGATAGCACAACAGGCTCTTCCACAAGCAGGTCAGTGGGTAGCCTGAAGCGGTAGGCAAACCCACAACACACACACACACACAGGCAGGCAGAAGTTTTCGGGTTTTAATGAATGCTAAATGTTTGCAGAAACCTTTGACCTTGCACTAATGGCTGAAGCTGACCATGTCAAGACCTTTTCTAATCACCGGCCCACCCATTAGATTCAGCTGCGCATTTCGGTGTCACAAATAGTACAGGGCAAACTTGTTACACACAAGATAGGTTGTCTGAAAGAAGGTGTGTGTGTGTGTGTGAAGATTCCTGCCTTGAGGGAGATAGAGATAGAGAGAGAAAGGAAAGACACACTTCAGGAGAAAAACTTGTCCAACTCATCGCTGAGGGTATTTTACAAGAGAGGTTAAAGAAAGTATGGCTGGAGGGACTGCAGCTAAAAATGGGGTGGCCAGAGAAAGAATGGGAGAGAAAGGCAGGTTGAAAAATGTCCTTAGCATAGCTGTCAACCCTCCCTTTTTTGCTGGAAATTCCCTTATTCTAGTGCCATTTCCCACTGCTATCCTGGATTGTTAGATATACCCTAGACCAGGGTCCCCAAACTAAGGCTCAGGGGCCGGATGCAGCCCAATCACCTTCTAAATCCGGCCCGCGGATGGTCCGGGAATCAGCGTGTTTTTACATGAGTAGAATGTGTCCTTTTATTTAAAATGCATCTCTGGGTTATTTGTGGGGCCTGCCTGGTGTTTTTACATGAGTAGAATGTGTCCTTTTATTTAAAATGCATCTCTGGGTTATTTTTGGGGCCTGCCTGGTGTTTTTACATGAGTAGAATGTGTCCTTTTATTTAAAATGCATCTCTGGGTTATTTGTGGGGTCTGCCTGGTGTTTTTACATGAGTAGAATGTGTGCTTCTATTTAAAATGCATCTCTGGGTTATTTGTGGTGCCTGCCTGGTGTTTTTACATGGGTAGAATGCGTCCTTTTATTTAAAATGCATCTCTGGGTTATTTGTGGGGCCTGCCTGGTGTTTTTACATGAGTAGAATGTGTCCTTTTATTTAAAATGCATCTCTGGGTTATTTGTGGGGCCTGCCTGGTGTTTTTACATGAGTGGAATGTGTCCTTCTATTTAAAATGCATCTGAGGCTGCTGATCCCTTACTTTCAAATCCAAAAGTTGACAGCTATGGTTAGACAGCAGTGGTGGGATGGAGGGGGGGGAAGGGAACTTAACTCTCAGTGGGTTGGTGTCCGAGTCCTTTTGGTAGAGGCTGCCGCATTATGGCAAATGAAAGCATTTGATTTATCTCTTTATCCATTTGATTTCCTGTTGGTGTTTCCCCCACCCTTGGCTATCCTAGCAGGTGGATTGAAAACAAATGAGACACCCCTACTGGTCAAGTTAGCTGGTATGGCTGGTTTAGCTGTACAGTGGCACCTTGGTCCTCAAACGCCTTGGTACTCAAACAACTTGGAACCCAAACACTGCAAACCCGGAAGTAAGTGTTCCAGTTTGCGAACTTTTTCCGGGAGCCGAACGTGCTCCGTTTTGAGTGTTACGCTGAGGTCTGTCTGTTTTTGCTCTTTATTTAGCGTTTTTCTGGCTCTTTTTGTTTTGTTTTTGTGACTGTGGAACCCAGTTCAGCTACTGATTGATTGATTGATTGTGTGACTGCAGTAGTACATTGTTTATTGCTTTCATTTTATGGATCCATGGTCTTGTTGGATAGTATTCATGTTAAATTGCTGTTTTGGGGGTTGTTTTAAAAGTCTGGAACAGATTAATCCATTTTGCATTACTTTCTATGGGAAAGGGTGCCTTGGTTTTGGAACGCTTTGGTTTTGGAACGGACTTCCAGAACGGGTTAAGTTTGAGAACCAATGTACTGCTGTAGTGCCTAAGGAGTTGAGCTACATCTCAGGAACGTTGTGGTTTGAATCTCACCTCTACCATAGGCCTTCAGCAAGCGACTGTCTCTGAACTTCACCTCCTAAGAATACTGACCTAGGAACCTAGCAGCCTGCCTTATAGCAAGCCAGAGAATCGAGCCATGATTATTCTGGTTCTGTGTTGTTTACACTGACCTGCATCAGCTCCCTCCAGCATTTCAGACGAGAGACTTTCCAAAACTTTTAGGACTTTCCCCTAACTGGAGATGCCAGGGAAATGAACTAGGGATACAGTGGTACCTCTACTTACGAATAACTCTACTTATGAATGTTTCTACGAATGTTTCTACTTACGAACGGAGCTCCGCCCGCCATCTTGGATGCGGTTTAGATAGGATTTTTTCTACTTACGAATTTTTAGATAGGGTTGCTTCGACTTACGAATTTTTTGTCCCAATGCATTCCTAAGGGATTCGATTTACAATTTTTTTCGACTTACGAATGTCCGTTCAGAACGCATTAAATTTGTAAGTAGAGGTACCACTGTATTATTTTTTTCATGCAAACATGCTCTATCACTGAGCTGGGAACCTGCCCCAAATATCCTTTCTTCCCTGCTAGAGGACTGATAAAAATCACTCTCTTCCCTCACTATGGGAGCAAACAGTGTGTGTGTGTGTGTGTGTGTGTGTGCGCGCGTGCGTGCAGGGGATCATCAGAAGTATGATGGAGGAGGAAAGAATAAAAGTTCCTTCCCTCATGCTGTGGTTCACACACGAATCCACATAGGTGTGCCAGGTACAGCTGGTGGGAACTGAAGTCCAAAATATCTGCAAGGCACTACATTGGGGGGAAGCTGGCCTAGGATATATAATGTAGACACAGTATATGGGAGCCTTGCATCCTCTCGGGAGGCACAAGGAAGGTGCGGCCTTAGAGGTTGACCTCTCTTCTTCAGCACTCCCCCTGCCCTGCACCTCTCAAGCTCGCTCTGTTGGTGGTAGAGGAAGCCTGTGAGGTCAGGCGGTGGAATTTTAGCTGCAGGCGTCTCAGGCGAGATGCTGTTCAGCTCAGCGATCTAAGGTGTGGGGCTGCAGCTAAGTAGGAGATCAGCTACTTGGTGAGGCCAAGGCCTGGCCCATTCTGGAATCACTCCAAACATATTTACTCCTTTCCTTTCGCTCCCACCCACAATGCCAGCCTCCAACCTTTATTCTTCATGTCTCTGGTTTAATCTTTAATGCGTCCAATCCCATCGCCCCAGGCTTGACCTCCCACCCACCCACCCATTCCATGAGGCAGAGCCACGATAGAAGCCATAATTACTTTCTCCGCCATTTTTGGTTGGAAAGGTATATCTCGTGGACAGCCTGCTCACCGATTGTCTACCAGCCGTCCCGCCTAGAACAAGGGCGGCAAGGTTGCACAACCGGGAGTCGTGAAATGAAAGTCCCATCAAGGCCTGCGTGTGAGCCTTGTTGAGGCTCCACTTCCCCCTTCCCCATCCTCCCCAAAATGGCATCTACCAAGTGTTTCGACAAGAAGGCCTTATGGATAGCTGAGGCACAGTGGCATAGTATGGGGCAGGGCAACGGGGCGGTTGCCCCGGGCGGAAAATTGTTAAGGGCGCAACATTTCAACTGCTGCACATTTCCATTGAAAACGGCTTCTCCATGCAAAGTGCAAACCAGGAAGTGACCTCTCCAGACAATAGAACGGCTCTTCTTTTCTTATCTCCTGGGTGACGCAGACGCTGTTAGGCAGTTGAATGCGCATGCGTACTCGGTCCATTTCCCTCCCTCCCTCCTCGCCCTCTGCACAGCCCCTGGGCACTGGCAGCCCACGCTACGCCACTGCTGGGGCACGTTCAGTGAACTCGCTATCGGGCCTTTATCTGCATTTTTCTGACTCATATTTACAACTTCCTTTTGTTCTATTTGGACTGCTTTCCCACACCCTCTTTCCTAGGAAGACTACTAACTTCCCACACCTGTCTCCTGAGCGGACGTCTCCTCCGTGCTTCAAAAGAAAGGGCAAAGGTGGAGATGGGTTGAGGCAGCTGGTTGAGAATATCGGTGGTGCAAAAAAAATATGTTGAAATATACATTTGTTAAAAAACCAGAAGCCCTTCTATTGGGAATTGTGGGTACAGAAATTCATAGGAATGATTTAAAAAATATAATGTTTTTATATGCGATAACTGCAGCAAGGATATTGTTAGCCCAAATGTGGAAGCAAGAAGAAATGGCAACTAAAGATGAACTATGCCGAGATGGCGAGATTTGGAACCAGCAGGACCAGACTTTCCTAAAGGAATGGAAGAAGTGTATCAACCCACATTCTTCAAGAAACAAACTCCTCTCATGGCAGGGCTGTCCATTTTTGGACTGGCAGCTTGTGGTAGAGCAAAGTAGACATTGGCAAGTTGCAGGTAGGTAGCCATGTTGGTCTGACGCAGTCAAAATAAATGAATAAAATTTTAAAAATTGTCCAGTAGCACCTTAGAGACCAACTAAGTTTGTTTTGGGTGTAAGCTTTCATGTGCATGCACACTTCTTCAGATACACTGAAACAGTCACTCAGCCATCTCCTACCACCCTTCTAAGAAAAACCCCACCCCACCCTCCCACTATATTTATAAGGGTCTGGCGACTTCTGTTTCAGTATATCTGAAGAAGCGTGCATGCACACGAAAGCTCATACCCAGAACAAACTTAGTTGGTCTCTAAGGTGCTACTGGACAATTTTTTAATTTATTTTGATTGGCAAGTTGGTAAGGGACAACAGAGTGGGAAATTGCAAGCAGTGCCTGGCAAAAACTGGCAAACCATAAATGGAGCCTGGCAAAGTCCAGTGTCTTTGAAGATTCCCAACTTTGCAGATTTTCTTCTGCCCCCTCCCTTTTTTTGTTGTTCGTTGAATCAACAAAATATTAGCGTGTTGCCAGCCTCGCACCTCAGGCCTTCTCCGAGCGAACATCGACGGCGATGGCAATCCCTTCCTCTACTCCTCCCAACACGTTTGCCCTCTGATAGATAGTCTATGAGGAATCTAATAAATGACTGCCCCGAGGAATTCCTAGCAATGCATTCCTTCCTTGACACCCTCTATCATCCGGGCAAAGCTCTCTCCTTATGCAGGTCTTCTGACACATTATGAAACCGCAAGTATTTTAAGCTGAGTCAAAGGGAATGACAGTGGTCTGTAATCCAAACTGACAAGCAACCAAAAGGGCATTGGTGGGAGGGAGTCGGGAGAAGGAGAAGAAGGAAAAGCCCCTGAAGAACGAAAATAATTGTCCGCTGCAGCTGCTTTCGGTGGAGCGTGTGGAGGTGTTGAGGAGAGGTGATAAGCAGAGGTGAACCGATTGCCTCTGGGAACAGGATGTGTATGTTAAGGCCGCTGGTGGTCAAGGGGAAGTCTTTGTCATGTGTGGTACCCAACACACCTCCAGCATATTCTTGCCAGCTCTACCTCTCTTTCAAATCAGAGCCAGTGAAGGCGGTGAAGGTCCCGTGTGAGTGCCTGGAGGCGGTTGGAGGATGGATGGCAGCTAACAGTTTGAGGTTGAATCCTGACAAGACAGAAGTACTGTTTTGGGGGGACAGGAGGTGGGCAGGTGTGGAGGACTCCCTGGTCCTGAATGGGGTAACTGTGCCCCTGAAGGACCAGGTGCGCAGCCTGGGAGTCATTCTGGACTCACAGCTGTCCATGGAGGCACAGGTCAATTCTGTGTCCAGGGCAGCTGTCTATCAGCTCCATCTGGTACATAGGCTGAGACCCTACCTACCTGCAGACTGTCTCGCTTGGATTACTGCAATGCGCTCTACGTGGGGCTACCTTTGAAGGTGACCCGGAAACTACAATTAATCCAGAATGCGGCAGCTAGACTGGTGACTGGGAGCGGCCGCCGAGACCATATAACACCGGTCTTGAAAGACCTACATTGGCTCCCAGTATGTTTCCGAGCACAATTCAAAGTGTTGGTGCTGACCTTTAAAGCCCTAAACGGCCTCGGTCCAGTATACCTGAAGGAGCGCCTCCAACCCCATCGTTCTGCCCGGACACTGAGGTCCAGTGCCGAGGGCCTTCTGGCGGTTCCCTTGCTACGAGAAGCCAGAAAATAAAAAAATTCCTTCCAGTAGCACCTTAGAGACCAACTAAGTTTGTCATAGGTATGAGCTTTCGTGTGCATGCACACTTCTTCAGATACACTGAAACAGAACGAGAAGCCAAGTTACAGAGAACCAGGCAAAGGGCCTTCTCGGTAGTGGCGCCCACCCTGTGGAACGCCCTCCCACCAGACAACTACCAGACTTTTAGAAGACATCTGAAGGCAGCCCTGCTTAGGGAAACTTTTAATGTTTAATAGATTGTTGCATTTTAATGTTCTGTTGGAAGCCGCCCAGAGTGGCTGGGGAAACTCAGCCAGATGGGCAGGGTATAAATAATAAATTATATTATTATTATTATTATTATTATTATTATTATTATTATTATCATTATTCTAAGACAACAAGGGAGGAATTTGTGGTGCATTTCGGCACCTCTTTTTCTAGAGAGATAACACTGGGTAAAGGTGAGATTCAAGTCACAAAGTTTCCGAGATGTAGTTCAGCTCCTTAGTCACTATAGCTAAACCAGCCATACCAGTTAAGTTGATCAGTATGTGTGTCTCGTTAGTCTTCTCAAATATCCCCAAAACAGGACATCTGCCCCTTGTTTCCACCACAAGTGTCTTCAGATGCTGGATTGCTTGCTTGCATGGGCTGGGGGGTTGGCCGCTGACAATATCTGCATAGCCACAGTTTCTCCACCCCTGTTGTGGTGGAGATGAGGGAGCCACTAGCAGCAACATGCAAACCTACACATATGTGACAAAGCCAGCCGGAGAGATGGGAGCCTCGCTGCCATTTGGTCGAGCAGATCTGATCCTGGAGCAGCACGGGGGCAAGCAGGTGTAGGCAGTGGAATAAGGAAAGGTGGCAAACCTAAGAGTGGTTTGGAGTAAGTTAGAGCAAACCTGTTTGCCTCCAGTCCATGGTACTTTGGTGGGTGGTTTCTTATAGTTCAGTTGGTAGAGCATGAGACTCTTAATTTTAGGGTTGCGGGTTCAAGCCCCACGTTGGGCAAAAGATTCAAGCATTGCAGGGGGTTGGACTAGATCCCTCGTGGTCTCTTACGATTCTGTGATTTTGCATGATTCCATTCCTTTCCAGCCAAGGGCACTGTGAGAGTGGGGAGGAAAAAAACAACATAATCCCTAGTATTTTTTTGCATCAGGCCCCAGATCTCCTGCCCCCTTTTTGGTGTAGTTTAACAGCCAGACCCTCTTCCCTGTGAACTCTGGGAATTGCAGTTATGGGAGCTCTTAACAAGCTGCATTTCCCAGGATTCTTGAGGGGGGAGCCATGATTGTTTAAAGGGGTAGAACTATGAGGTAGTCTCAGCAGGGCCCATCATAGCCCATCCTCGAATTTTTTTGGGGGGGGGGGGTATAACCCCAACGGCCCTTGAGATAAGACCTAAACGCCCTGTTGGGTCACATCTTGGCTCATCCTGCATTCTGTCTCTCCTAGCAGCCAATCAGATGCCTCTGAGAATCTCATTGGCAGGGTGTGACAGAGAAGACCTCCCCCCACCCCAGCATCACCAGATGTGCACTGCCTTTAAACATGGACGTTTCGTTCTCTCTTATGATGGCTCATAGTTTTTATTAGACTCATCTTCCACGCACAAGAGTTAGTAGGCCTATCTGCAGGGTTGGGGGAATCCCAACATTGCAGAAATTTGGAGGGGGGGATATATATGTTTGGAAGAGTGGAAATCTAAGGGAACCCTGAGATCTTTGGATATAAGGCAGTGTATAAATTCATATAATAATAATAATAATAATAATAATAATAATAATAATGTTTAGTTGTTTAGTCGTGTCCGACTCTTCGTGACCCCATGGACCAGAGCACGCCAGGCACTCCTGTCTTGCACTGCCTCCCGCAGTTTGGTCAAACTCATGTTGGTAGCTTCGAGAACACTGTCCAACCATCTCGTCCTCTGTCGTCCCCTTCTCCTAGTGCCCTCAATCTTTCCCAACATCAGGGTCTTTTCCAAGGATTCTTCTCTTCTCATGAGGTGGCCAAAGTATTGGAGCCTCAGCTTCACGATCTGTCCTTCCAGTGAGTAATAATAATAATAATAATAATAGGGGAACTAAAACAGCCCAACAAGGTCTGAGCATGCTCTGTGGACACAAATTGCTGACTGATGGGTCACCCAACTTGGGGGGGGGGAAACTGGCAGGGGTGGTGGAGCTGGAAGGGAGTCTGATGGGATTGGGCCTGGCTGGCTAGCTGGCTGGCATTCCGGGAGCATTTGTTCTGTTTCAATGAGAAGTTAGGCAACCCCTAACCTACCCCATTACATTGTGGCAATGAATTGTTCGTTGTGTTTTGTGTAAAACAGTAATTCCCAAGCTATGGGTTGGGGCACATTAATGTGTTACTGGAGTGGAATGCCTCCGGTTTTATTCATTCCTTCATTTATTTCCGTGTGTCCAGAATTAGCAGTTCCGCTTTTGAGGCTTTTCCAGTGACATCTGACTTGGGCACTACCGGAGGTGGAAAACGGGACAAAAAGCGATTTCTCCGCAGATCTCGACAGGTAAGTCTTCTTACGTCCAACCCTGACCCGCAATGCCCTGCTAGGTGGATTTTGTCTTTGGGGCAAGCAACAAGGAGGTCGTGTTCAGCTCTCTCGCGTTTTTGTGTTAACTCCAATGACGTCACATTACCCACCTTGATTCCCCGGAATAAGGCGGGGGGGGGGGCGTAAGCTGGATTGCAATAACGCCGCGTTGTGCTATCGCATCCTTGCACATTCCTGAAGACACACCCGCTGGTTTTAGTTACACCTAAGAGTTCAAAGTTGAGCACCACAAGGCATTATTATTTCTCGGGACATGTTGTTGTCTGTCCCGAAAGAATCCTACTCGGTCCCCCTTGGGGCTAATAGTCGCAGGAGATTCCTCATGTTTAAACCTGACCCGCCACCCTCTGCATTTTGAGCGGGAGGAAACATGAGACGTAAGGCTGGCAGCTATGGGGTTGCAGAGTGCGAGCGAGCGAGTGCGCACGCGAGCGAGCAAGAGGGAGAGAATGTCACTTGTGTGTCTCTTTTCGCACATACCTTCCCCATCAGCAGTTCCTTGATCCCTGTTCTGGAGCACCTGTGCTCCTATGCCGTTTGGATGCCTTTAGGCTTAGAAATGACATGGTGCAGAGGAGGAGGAGGATGGGGAAAAGCGAACTTTTCTTAATCTGCAACATGCCGGTTTCGGATGACCCCCCCCCCCACACACACACTCCCCCTTTCCCCCTGGATTCTATTTCATTCCCTTACTCAGAGCAGGACATGCCAGGGACTGAGGCTGAATGGAAGCCAGGAGTATTGAAAATAGTTTGGTATCTAAACCTCCTGGGCTAGTCCGGGCACAAGGGCAGTAAATTGCTGGCAAGGGAGGGTGGGGGCGGATATTCATTTCCCTTGAAATGTTCCTCCATTCCCTGAGAAAGGCTGATATATAACTATTTATATTCTGCCTTCATCAGAAAGGCCATTTGAGCTGGTGAAGTTTGAATGATTGGGGGTAATAATAATAATAATAATAATAATAATTTATTACATATACGCCGGACATCTGGCCAGGCCTCCCCAGCCACTCTGGGCGGCTCCCAACAGAATATTAAAAATACGATAAAACATCAAACATTAAAAAAATTCCCTAAACAGGGCTGCCTCCCACACTTCAAACCTCATCAACGTCACCCCATTGGGGTGGCCTTCTGGATCAGGCCAAAGAGACAGAGCCACTTCTAGGTTTGAGGGGCTCTCTTCACTGTGTCCTCTTGTGGGGCCATTCCTCTGTCAGTGGGCTGTGGCAGGCTGACCTAACTGTGGTGGCAATGCTAGGGCCAGCTTTGTGGTTTCCTGCAGTTTCCCAGAATGATACTACAGGGAACCAGGCAGAGGGCCTTCTCGGTAGTGGCACCCACCCTGTGGAACGCCCTCCCATCAGATGTCAAAGAGATAAATACCGTAACTACCTGACATTTAGAAGACATCTGAAGGCAGTCCTGTTCAGGAAAGTTTTTAATGTGTGACATTTTAATGTATTTTGAATTTTTGTTGGAAAATTTTTGTTGGGGAAACCCAGCCAGATGGGCGGGGTACAAATAAATTATTATTATTATTATTATTATTATTATTATTATTATTATTATTATATTATTATTATTATTATTATTATTATTATTATTATTATTATTATACTAGGTCATCATTCTATTCCATTGTTGTGTTGTTGTCATTATATTTATACTCCACCCCTCCGACTGAGTTGCCCCAGCCACTCTGGGCGGCTTCCAACACATTTAAAAACATAATTAAACATTTAAAAACTTCCCTATAAAGGGCTGCCTTCAGATGTCTTCTAAAGGTTGTCTAGTAAGTTCCTGATCTCCTTGGCTCGGTGGGGGGTTGCATAACTCCATACCTTCCAACATTTCTCTGATGAAAATAGGGACGTCCTAAGGAAAAGCAGGACGTTCTGAGACCAAAACAGAAACTGGGACGACACTTGGGGGGTCTGTGTCACTGCGACAATAATAATAATAATAATAATAATAATAATAATAATAATAATAATAATAATAATGATGATGTTGGACGACTTCCAACAGAAAAATAAAACACAATAATCTATTAAACATTAAAAGCCTCCCTGAACCTTCAGATGTCTTCTAAAAGTCTGGTACAGTAGTTGTTTTCCTCTTTGATATCTGTTGGGAGGGCGTTCCACAGGTGCCACTACTGAGAAGGCCCTCTGCCTGGTTCCCTGCAACTTGGCTTCTCGCAACGAGGGAACCACCAGAAGGCCCTCGGTGCTGGACCTCAGTGTCCGGGCAGAATGATGGAGGTGGAGACGCTCCTTCAGGTATACTGGACCGAGGCCATTTAGGGCTTTAAAGGTCAGCACCAACACTTTGAATTGTGCTCGGAAACATACTGGGAGCCAATGTAGATCTTTCAAGACCGGTGTTATGTGGTCTCGGCGGCCGCTCCCAGTCACCAGTCTAGCTGCCGCATTCTGGATTAGTTGTAGTTTCCGAGTCACCTTCAAGGGTATCCCCACGTAGAGCGCATTGCAGTAGTCCAAGCAGGAGATAACTAGAGCATGCACCACTCTTGCTAGACAGTCTGCAGGCAGGTAGGGTCTCAGCCTGCGTACCAGATGGAGCTGATAGACAGCTGCCCTGGACACAGAATTGACCTGCACCTCCATGGACAGCTGTGAGCATGCCAAGTGTTTTGAAACCTGAAATGCGTCTCCAAGGCCTGTGAAGACATTTTGCCGCCTGAGGCAGAGAACAATAGGACACCTTTCTCCACCCACAGAAACCAACACAGCGCTGTCCTTCAAGACCTCTCTGCCACTTGCAGCCTTCTGCTGCCTCAGGCCACTGTCTCATTCTGCCCAATGGTAGGGACAGATGCCTCTCTTAACACTTTAAACCCCTGGGATGCAAGTTCCCTTGTAGATTACAGTCACTGACCACAGGTAGGTGTGGGTGAACGTTTGCTCAGCGGAAGGTTGCAGAACGACAAATTGCATCAGCCCTAGCAAGCATGGCCAATGGGGCAGGGAAGATGGGAGATGTAGCTCAGCACACCTGGTCTAGAGCTTTGCCCCCGGTATTAATGCCATGAGAGAACATGTGAAGGTGAATCGCAGCCCCAAGGCTGGGGTGGAAGAACCCCCTCCCTGTTGAGGTTTACGACTATAAAGAGTGTGCATGAAATATATACAGTATGCTCTTTCACAAGGCTTTTGAACTCATTTTCTCAGGACATTTTTTTTTAAAAAAAATGTGCAGCTGATAATTTCCCTGCAGGGTTTTCTGGTTTTCATTTCATTTGCATTTTAGGTTTTATGTTTTGTTTTTAATACAAGTGATTTTAAATTAGATTTGTTATTGGTTACTCTTACAGAGAAGTGGGGTAAACATTTTAAAAAGCAGACCATTCTAACAACTACATTAATAGCCCAAAAAAGCAGGATATAAATCAGATACGGTAATTGCACAATAACAGCTATTTTCAGTCAATGGATCTCCGTTTGCAGGGCTGGGAAATACCCAGAAAATGTATTGTCAGTCAGAGGAGCTAATACTAGGCTGGGTCTGAGGCTTCATATATGTGTAGGACAGGACTGGTGGCCCCAAGACGCCCCAGATGTTGTCGGACTACAGATTCTATCATCCCTGACTATTCACCCTGCTGGTTGGGACTGGTGGGAGTATCACCCAGAGAGTCACAGATTTGTCCTCCATGCTATAGGGAAAAGTAAAAAAAAAAAAAAAGCCCTCTAGGCCATTGCAAGTCTGGCCTGGAGGGTTTTCTTCCTTCTTTTTCTATTTGCCGTTCTAGGTCGTTTTAAACTGCTTTTTAATGTTGTGTTTTAATGCTTACGGTTGTCATTAGAAAAATACTGCTCGCTTTCCCTTATGGGGTATCCAAAAGCCTGTATAGAGTCCTTAAGTAGGTTCTCTATCGTTCGGAGAAAATAACAGAGGCCAACCAGAGAATATTGAGAAGCAAGGCAGCTAGTAAGTAAGCCTGATCTTTATTAACTGTTGCAACAGGGTGCTCCCCTCACAGGCAGGAGAAAGGAGGAGGACCCAGAACAAAGGCGTGCCTGCCCTTATATAGACTTTTGAAGTTGCCCACCCTGTAGCCAGAGACCACCCCCCCCCAAAAAAAAATCATACATACATCACAGAAGGAGGCGGCCTATAGCAGAAATCCTATCTGGCAGGATACCTGATAATGGTCACTTGATTGCTTCACCTGGGCAGCCTGGCCGTTCTTTCGAGATGCTAAATACGTACTTAGTTCCTGAATCCAGGCCACAGGCTCACCCTATTCATACACAATACGCCCTTAAGACAGGATTTGTGAGCGAAGAGACAAATGGGGAGGTTTTCCCATTTCCTTCCTCACTGCAGAGAATTTTTGAGGTGGCTGGAAGAGTCAAAATGGCTTCAGGCTTGTATTCCTGTACTATTTCAAACGTGGTTTATATACTTACGTTCATAAATCTACAAGGCAAAGACAGACAGACCTTAGAATTCCTATAACACGGTGAAGGGCAGGGAATAAATGAATAAATGACCAAATAAATAATTGTTGTTGTTGTTGGCACCTGTCTGTCTCAAGTGACAATGGAGTGCGCCTCTGGGGGTGAAGCCAAAACGCTGCGTTAGCAGCATCAAAGTGACCTCCCTGGGCAGTGTGTCTGGAAGTCCTGGGCTGCGCAGATGACAAGACCCCTTCTTGACCTCCCTGACGTGGCCCAAACGAAAATGGAGCAGTATGCTTGGCACCGGCTTGGCTGCAGGAGTTGCCGGAAGGAGGCGTACAAGGCACCACTCAACCTTCTTAGGGACTCCACTGCAGATTTGCGTAGGGCAGTGGTGGCCAAACTCGGCCCTCCAGGTGTTTTGGGACTACAACTCCCACCATCCCTAGCTAACAGAACCAGTGGTCAGGGGTGATGGGAACTGTAGTCCCAAAACATCTGGAGGGCCGAGTTTGGCCACCACTGGCAGGGCTTATTATTCCTTAGCCTTTTCTTCTCCTGAAGATATCCTGCAAGGCATCAGAAGTTTGGAAGCAGAGTTTTTTCTTCCCATAAATTACAGCACAACTCAAATTACTGTTGGAGCAGAATAATGGTACAGTACATTGCACATCTCCTCCCAGTCACAACATATTGCACTTCAGTTAGAACCTGAGGAGGAGGAGGAGGAGGAGGGAGCAAGGGGAATTGCATCTCTTTTCAGCTCCAGGGGAAATTTTACGGAATGAATTTCTTTACCACCCAACATCCTGTCCGATTTCCCCCTCTGCTTTCAGAAGCAAGCTGAGGCCTGTTTGCCAAGCAATTTGAGGATAGCATTTCTTCCATCTGCCTTGACTTGGATGCTGTGGTTTCTTCAGGTCAGTCAAGTGATGTGTCCAGAAAATTTGTGTTTATTGGGTGACCATGTGTCCTTCTTTACAGAGGACAGCTGCCAGAGGTTATTCCTCTATTTGAAGGGACACCTGGTCCGAGTCCGGTTTAAAGATAAAGAAGGCATAAGAAGGGGGAGCAGGGGAATTGATGTTGTTATCTGCCAGCACACAGCACCTGGAGAGTAGACCGGGCAGATACAGCGGTCACCACTGGACATAGTCTTTCCCACTACAGTGAGGTGTGTTGTATTTAAATTATAGTGATCACTTCTCGATTTATGCTTCTGCATATAATTGACTATGCAAATTTTTATGCAACTCTGTGCCCTCTTTTAATCCTCTTTGTTGGGGATGTGTAAACAGACTGTTTTTTTTTTTGTGTGTGTGGGGCGAGTTGGATAAATGGGCAAGGTGCTTAAAATAGCCTGATTTCTTATTAGGAATTGTAGGCACTGACTTCCCAAAGGAACAGAAAAGACTCCTCATGTATGCAACAACATCAGCACGGATTCTATTAGCCTAGAGAAGGATTCCCTACCAGAGAGGAATGGCAAGTCAAGCTGTTAAGACTATGCCGTATTGGCAAAACTGACCGGAAAGCTCAGGGACCAAGAAGACAAGAGTTTCAAGAAAGAATGGGGGAAACTTATAAGCAGATGAAAACATTTATTGTTGTTGTTTAGTCGTTTAGTCGTGTCCGACTCTTCGTGACCCCATGGACCAGAGCACGCCAGGCACTCCTGTCTTCCACTGCCTCCCGCAGTTTGGTCAAACTCATGTTGACTTCAAGAACACTGTCCAACCATCTCGTCCTCTGTCGTCCCCTTCTCCTTGTGCCCTCAATCTTTCCCAACATCAGGGTCTTTCCCAGGGAGTCTTCTCTTCTCATGAGGTGGCCAAAGTATTGGAGCCTCAGCTTCACAATCTGTCCTTCCAGGGAGCACTCAGGACTGATTTCCTTCAGAATGGATAGGTTTGATCTTCTTGCAGTCCATGGGACTCTCAAGAGTCTCCTCCAGCTGAAAACATTAGCAGGGTTTTAATCTCACTTGTAATGTAACATAACAAATACTGCAGACAATATGGTTAGATAATATAGATTATGAAATAATATGCAGTTGAAAACGTTGACAATAGGACCCATGGAGGGGGTGGGGGGAAGTTTCTCTATATGGATATGTACTTGGTTTTGTTATAAACCTATAAAGAAAGAAAGAAAAAGCCTTATTTAACTCTGTGTCTCTTTTCTTTTTGCCCAGCTAGGCTTATATCACATAGCTGCACTGTAGCAGTAGGGCAGGGCCGGCCCACCTATGAGGCAAAGTGAGGTGACTGTTCCCGATGCCGAATACTGTCTATGTCTGGGACGTATGCCAACCCTATCTTTATTCGAAGTGAACACTGTATTCAAAGAAACAAGCAGCTCTAAGGCTAGGCCCAGTGAACGCAGCAACTCTTCCCAGTAGGTCTTGCCCCAATGAGGCAGTGGAGAGGACTGAAGGTCCCCACCTTCCCCCAGTTGCCAAAGGCTACTCTTCCTCTCTGGGTCCTTCCCAAGCAATCTGAGACTCTTTCAATGCATCTGTCTATGCTGCACCCTCTTCACACCTCTTCTGGTCCTGGGAGACCAGAAGGGAGGGGAGCTGGTCGCAGCAGGAGGGGGGGACCTCCTGGTGTCTTCAGCAGCCTGCCTCCTCTCGGCCTCCCTCTTCTCCACTTCTGATCTCTGCCACAGCCTCGTTCTGCTCATTAAACCTTGTTACCTCTTCATCTTCCAAGCTTCTGCTGCCTCTTCTCCCTCTGATCACTCATCCCACCACCAACCCCCTGGCTGTGAGACTTCTTCCTAGTATCCAAATCCACCCCCACATTTGGGTGGTTCTGTTCCTACCTGGAGAGCTGATTCAAGAGGTGCTGAAACGAGGGGGGGGGTCTTCTTGGCCTCTGCCCATTCATTCTTTGGGGTCTCACGGGGTTCTGTGCCGTTTCTCCTCCACCAGACTTCCCTTCCGCAGGAGACGAGGCCACAGATTCAGAATGGAGAAAGGAATGGCTGTCAGGTTGGCTGGGGCAACCCAGTTAGATGGGCAGGCTATTATTATGTAGGGGACACAAGTGGTTCTGTGGTCTAAACACTGAGCCTCTTGGGCTTGCAGATCAGAAGGTCAGTGATTCGAATCCCTGCAATGGGGTGAGCTCCGATTGCTTTGTCCCAGCTCCTGCCAACCTAGCAGTTCAAAAGCATGGCAGTGCAAGTAGATAAATAGGTACCACTGTGGCGGGAAGGTAAATGGCATTTCCATGCACTTTGGTTTCCGTCACGGTGTTCCGTTGTGCCGGAAGTGGTTTAGTCATGCTGGCCACATAGTTGCCCTTGACTGGATTGGGGCAATTTATTCCAGTAGCATCCAGCATGGCTATCACCCTTGACACTTGGCTTGCTTGATGGACCTCTGCTTTAGTAGGGCAAAACCACTGACTTGATCTCAAAACCGAGCTAGTGGGGTGGCTTGTAGTTTGATGGCAGAGCATCAGCTTTGAAGAAAACCCCAGATTGAATTTATGTGCCCAGATCTCCTTATTCCTGTCATGCGCTCCAGTGGGGGCTCCTTGGAGCATCAAGAGACACTGGCATTTTAGCAATTACTGCGGGGTGGCAGTCACCGATGGCATTCGTGGGGCAGGAAAGAAGTAACCGAGTTGGCACCTTGCTGGGCAGCTCTGCTACTCTGTTGTTGTTGATTAAATTTGTATACCGCCCTATAGTGCCGTTGCAAAGTAAAATCGTAATATATATTGTCAGGGTTTTTGCGACTACTCTTGAGTAACGACCCTCCACATGCTTGTCTTTCAGGAACTTTTATTGGTGCACATTATTTACAGTGAATTGAGCTGCTGGTTTCATGTCTCATCAGTCCGATTCAGAATCCGGCACTGCCCCTTTTCGCGACCTTGACCAACATAAGAGTCGCGGGACAGCTAACCTCCTCCCCTTTCTCCTCCTCCTTAATTCCGGTGTGGGGGGAAAAGGTCTCCGGCCCTTCTGAGTCCCTTCCTCTCTTTTCCCCTCCCTCTCTTCCTGCCTGAGGAGCAGTGGCTCTTGGATGTTGCCAGAGCTCTGGCACTCCCTCTCCGTCTCCTGACTTTCCCCTTCTGACCCTTTGCTTTCATTATTACTGGGAGATGGGCTGCTCCTGATGAGGGGGGGGGCTGTTCCCTATAAGCCCTCCCCCTTACATCTATAGTTTTTTTATAATATATTTTTATTCTGATGATGATGATGTCAACCCCAGCTGCACGCTCTGCACCAGGAGCACAATTTTGCTAGTGTTGGATTTTGTCAGTTTGTCCGCAAGCCATCCTGATAACCATTAGGCGGGCTTGTGAAATAGAAATCAGGTAGATATATAAATACCAGAAGGCCTCCAAGAGAAGCATTCTGGGAAACTCCCGAGGATTAACACCTGTATGCCGCACGAGCGGTGGGAGGAGAGGCAGCGTGCGCCAAGTCCTTAGGAGAGTGGTATGGAATGTGGCTGCTTTGTTAGGTAACACTTTGGAAAAAAAGCCCCAGCAGCTGCAATATCATCACAGCAAAGGTAGCCAGCGGTTTGCAGAGTTGGGAAGCTCTTGAAACCCAAGAAGAATACATGCATGCCTTTATGAATAAGGTCACACCTGGGCCCTGAAGGGAAAATGCATACATATATATGTCTGAGCAAGATATGTGTGTGATCTAATATCAACTTATTGCAAAAGAGAGAAAGGAGGCACGTGACAACAGTAGGTGCCTTTTGAGCACGAGGCAGCTCCCCATATCATCTAAAAGCTGTACATGGGCGTAGGCAGGGGGGCAGGAGGGGGCAATTGCCCCCCCTAGAAGCAGGGCTGCTGGCCAGCCTGTCCCGCTGCCCGCCCGGTGCCATCTCCATTCTCCCTGGCTAGCTGTGGGGCAGGTGGAGGGAAAGCCCCAGAGCCGCGCAAAGCGTTTGGCTGGCTTTCCCTCCGCCCGCCCCACAGCCAGCAAGGGAGAAGGGAGACGTCCCTGCTAGCAGGCTGGCTGTGGGGCGGGCGGAGGGAAAGCCAGGCAACCGCTTTGCGCGGCTCTGGGGCTTTCCCTCCACCCGCCCCGGCGATCGCAGAGGGGGAGGAGGGGATCGGAGCAGCCCGATTTCGGGCTGATCCTGGCGCCCCCTCGCCCCTGCCGATCGCGGAGGGGGAGGAGGGAGTCGGAGCAGCCCGAAATTGGGCTGTTCCGATCCCCTCCTCCCCCTCCGCGATCGCCGGGGCGGGTGGAGGGAAAGCTGGCAAGGGAGAAGGGAGCTTTCCTTGCCCCGCTGTGGCCCCTCCCCCCACCCCTTGTCCCTGCCCCTTGCCCCCCCTAATTTTCATCCTGGCTACGCCCCTGAAGCTGTAGCTCAAAGCTTCTTTGCATGTCTGGGTGCGTAGCACTTTAGGCCTCGCGTGGGGTTTACAAAAGATGGCCAAACTCTTGCTTCAGTCATACTGCTCAACAAATACATTTTTTTAAAAAGTCACAGTAAGTTTAAAGAAAACAAAAGTAGTTGTCTAGCTTCATCGTCATTGTAGTAACTTGATATAAGACAAATATCAGCATTAAGTCTCTCAGGTGGTGCGCACACCATACATTTCATAGAATCGTAGAATTGTAAGGATGGAAGGGGTCCAAGTGGTCATCTAGTCCAACCCTCTGCAATGCAGGAATATCTGCTTAAAAACCTCCAAGGAAGGAGCATCCACAACCTCCTGAGGAAGTCTAACAGCTTATTGTCAACGGTTCTTCCTGAAGTTTAGTCGGAATCTCCTTTCTTGTAACTTAAAGCCATTGGTTCAAGACCTACCCTCCAGACCAGAAAACAAGCTTGCTCCATCTTCCATGTGACAGCCTTTGAGATATTTGAAGATGGTTATCACATCTCCTCTCAGTCTCCTCTTTTCCAGGCTAAACATACGCAGCTCCTTCAACCATTCCTCATACGGCTTGGTTTCCAGACCCTTGGTCATCTTGGAAAAGGAACCTGGGAACTACGTATACTTTGTAGCTCTGTGAGAGGGGGGGAAACTACAGTCCTCCATGATTCTTACAGGGGGTGTGATTTAAATGAATGGACTGTGCCCAGTCCAAGTTTTGAAGGGATAGATTAAAAGATATAAATGACCAATATATCTCATTGACTTCAAGGAGTCACCAGCAACTGGAAGAGTGACACAATGGAACCCCTTCAGAGTAAGTGCTTGGCACATTGTAATCAATCTAAGACATTGGTTTCCCCCAAGTCTTGGTCTTTGGGCTTTTTTAGGGACTGTACAACTACCAAAGGACTTCCACTGCAGGCCATGCAATTTAGGAACGGCATGAAGCCACTCTGATAACCGCTTTCTTTCCAGATTATGAGGAATTCATTATCAGAGACATTCGTGGTCATCAGCTAGACTTCCTGGAGAGCCATTAGGGTGATCAGTAACAGGCCAGGGATTCAACCACTACAACTCTAAACTGGGCCGCCAGCAAATATTTTTGCCACAGATACCACTTTGTCTAATATCCTTTGTCCATTGTTTGCCTGTGAAGAGTGTGTAGGTAGAATTCACCTCTCGATGGGTCAATTATGGCCCAGCGGCCTCTGGTTGTTGAAACTCTGAACCCAGAATTTCTATAGAAGACTCTGCACTGTTTGGGGAGGAGACCCCTATCTGAAATTCAAGATTATTTCATGCACCTGTAATTAAAAGTCACTACAGTACGAAGTACGGACTACTGCAATCCGCTCTACGTGGGGCTACCTGTGAAGGTGACCCGGAAACTACAACTAATCCAGAATGCGGCAGCTAGACTGGTGATGGAGTGGCTGCCGAGACCACATAACACCGGTCCTGAAAGACCTACATTAGCTCCCAATACGTTTCCCAGCACAATTCAAAGTGTTGGTGCTGACCTTTAAAGCCCTAAACAGCCTTGGCCCAGTATACCTGAAGGAACATCTCCACCCCTACCCTTCAGCCGAGACACTGAGGTCCAGCACCAAGGGCCTTCTGGCGGTTCCCTCCCTGCGAGAAGCAAGGTTACAGGGAACCAGGCAGAGGGCCTTCTGCGTAGTGGCACCCCTCCTGTGGAATGCCCCCCCCCAGATGTCAAGGAAATAAACAACTATCTGATTTTTAGAAGGCATCTGAAGGCAGCTCTGTTTAGGGAAGTTTTAAATGTTTGATCTTTTATCACTTATTATTATTATTATTATTATTATTATTATTATTATTATTATTATTATGTTGGCTGTTGGGAACCTCCCAGAGTGGCTGGGGAAACCCAGCCAGATGGGTGGGGCATAAATTATTATTATTGTTGTTGTTGTTCGGAGAAATGGAACAAGGTACAGAGAGAGTTATGAGGGGAATGAATTAGCAGGGGTAGGCTGAGAATCGAGGTCAGCCGTGTGCATATAGGTGCACAATCTTCTGATTTCTCTTTCCTTAATACTTATTTCATTCTTCACAGCTCAGTGTGGGAACATACTCTATTGAAAAGCATTGCATTTCAAGTGAGGGGATACAAAGGTTTTATTTCTTTTATCAGTATGTTCCCACCATTTGTACCCTGCCTTAAAACACACACACACACACACACACACACACACACACACACACACACAGGTGTTGCAAAATAGACATGAGCAAAGGGGAAAGTCACTCATTTGAAAGCCTTGTGAAATAGAAACCTTAGGTGGTCAGGAGATTGGACTTGGCTGAGCAGCTCAGGAAGAGAATTCCGCAGTTGTGGAGCCACCACTAAAAAGCTCTCTCTCTCTGGGGTTATGTTTTTGCTGCACTAGTCATTGTTTCGCTTCACTTGTAGAAGAGGCCCCATAGAGAAGCCCCAAAGAACTCCTAAAAACCTGGCCATTTTCACTGTACCTCCTACCTTCGTAGGCCCCAGCACTATATGTTGCTCCCTGATGCCCACAAACATCTCGCCTCTGAACTGTGCTGAGGTAACAGGGTTGAGAAAGTCTCTCAGGCTCCCTCGTTCTCATCAAAACTGGGATTAAAATGTCATGGGAAATGGCTCCCTGGCAAACGGAGTGAGCCAGAATCTGTTCATCCATGCTGAAAATCCCATTGCCTCCCTCTCCTTCCCCTCACCCACCCCCAGACCTCCGTAAAACTTTATAAGCAATGGATTGGTGGTAGTTGAGAATCGGCTTTATGCCCGCTTCTGAAGAAGCAGGGATGAGAGATGTTCTCATAGCCAATGTTTGCTTTTTTTATTAACCCATCTGGAATGGACGGAGAATTTCACCATACTTTAAGGACATAATGGATGTTTGCCCTCCATCTTAGACCCTGTTCTAGCAGTAGCCATTCCAGTCAACAAGACCACCATCCATATTCAGCTGGATAGACTGTAATAGACTGGAAAGAGAAGTTGCTGAATTACAACTTATCACCAAGCTCAAAACCATGGAGGGACCTGGTTTGAACAGAGATATCGGATTCTTATCTCATTACACATGATAAGCGATCTTCAGCCATCTCAACCCTTGCTTTTTCATGCAAAACCATTTGCAGTCGTTTTCGGTCATCAACAGCTATCAGTCAGTCAATCACCCACTTCCACCACCCTTCTGAGTGATCTCCCCTCCCCATCCCCACCCCTCCCCACCCCTTCTCTACATAAGTGCCTGGGGACTTCTATTTCACTGTATCTGAAGAAGTGTGCATGCACACGAAAGCTCATACCAAAATAAAAACTTAGTTGGTCTTTAAGGTGCTACTGAAGGAATTTTTTTATTTTACTCATACTGGCTAAGGCTGATGGGAGTTGTAGTCCAAAAAATATGTGGAGGCAACCAAATGGGCTCCTCCTGGTTTTACACCATACTGTTAAATGTAGCAGGTGATGAATAATCAGTAAAGTGATTTAAATGGGTTGACGCAGCTAACTTTAATCAAAATAGGAACTACCCCAACTGTTGAAGGATGTGGTTTGCAGGTATCCAGTGTACTCAAAAACCTATATACTCATTTTTGTGGGAGTGTCCTCAGCGTCTACTGTTTATGCATCCTTGAACTACTGTAGTTTTCACTCTGCTCAGCAACCACCTCCCACATGACGATATCCACTTTAAAACCGAACAGACAGAGCTCCTTTTACAAGTGAAAACTGAACAAAAGGTATTTATGGGATTTATGAGCACGTCAAAGATCAGCGCAACACCTCTGGAAAAGCACAAAAGCTACAGCAGTACAAGATACACATATCTATATATACCCATTAAAAATTAAGACATACACTGTGTTAAGTACAATTTAAAGTCATACACAATGAGGACAGTGACAAAACCCTATGGGAACTGTACAAAGGACATAAATAATATAAATATTCTCTCCAAGCCTAAACAGCTGTACATTTTTTGAGGTAGGAAAAAAAACCCCACATCTTCCCGTAATAGAATTAAGAGTTTATTACAGTCAGTACTTTGCATTGCATCCAGCGGTTTGTTAAATTAACAAAGATAAACAGACCGTTCCCTTTTTAAAAAACAGGTCAACAGTACCCACAACGCATTGCTCTGGAGGCATGTTTCTACTAAAGAGAGAATTCTTTCAGCATTATCAATTCTTGCCTTCCTTACGGGATTGTCAAAGTCCGGGTCCACAAACATCTAGTTCTTACTCAGAGTACATTTCTGGAACTGAAAAGTTGCTGGACCACAGTACCAATATTCCCTGGGAGTCCAGCAACACTTGGATGTCTAAACCTTAACTGCCGCTGCCCAGACCATTTACTTGGAAAATCTCCAATTGCACCTCCCGGGGTGATATGATAGCCATGTTCAAATATATAAAAGGATGTCATATAGAGGAGGGAGAAAGGTTGTTTTCTGCTGCTCCAGAGAAGCGGACACGGAGCAATGGATTCAAACTACAAGAAAGAAGATTCCACCTAAACATTAGGGAGAACTTCCTGACAGTAAGAGCTGTTCGACAGTGGAATTTGCTGCCAAGGAGTGTGGTGGAGTCTCCTTCTTTGGAGGTCTTTAAGCAGAGGCTTGACAGGCATATGTCAGGAATGCTTTGATGGTGTTTCCTGCTTGGCAGGGGGTTGGACTGGATGGCCCTTGTGGTCTCTTCCAACTCTATGATTCTATGATTCCCCACGTTTGGAAATTTTAAACGCCATCTACTGTCCTCTACAATGATTCAAATACCTACCAAGTCACCTGCTTATGACTCCAGTGGCTGTGTCACTTAAAACTGGTTAGAAGTCCCTATTGTGATATTGGTTTCATAATTTTGGAACTGGCAATATATCGCAAATCATGGTGTGTGTGTGTGTGTGTGTGTGTGTGTGTGTGTGTGTGTGTGTGTGTGTAATGCAAAAATCACAATCTGGGAAAAATCGTGAAGCCAGCCAATGCCTCTCCATGGCTCCATCCTCATTTCAGACATGGTGATACATTGGCATATTGCAATGTTTAGCTGGTGATATATCACCACGTTGAAAACCGGATATTGCCCGGCCCTACCTGTCACTGTGCACCAAATGTGCAAACTTCAAAACAAAACACTTGTCAAAGTTGCTTGAGTTCAGGTGCGAATCCTTCCTCATTTGAGGTACACCCAGGCCTTAGGCCAGCTTCCAAGTAAGAGAGAGAGGATGGGAAGAGCTCAGCACCAATTCTGCGCATCTCCGGTTAAAAGATCTTGGGTAACAGGATTAGGAAATCCTCCTGCCCTTGCCAGCAGCCCAGCACAGAACCTCTGAACCCCAGAGCCAAATACAGACCCTCCAAGTGTCCCTATTTTCCAGGGACTGTCCCGGATTTAGAGAAGCCACCCCAGTTTCTGATTTGATCCCGGAGTGTCCCTCTTTTCCTTAGGACCTCCATATTTTCATCGGTGAAATGTTGCAAGGGTATGGTGTTATGCAACCTCTGAGCCAAGGAGATAAGTAACTATACAACTATACAACCCAATTCTGAAGAAGTGTGCATGCACACGAAAGCTCATACCAAAATATAAACTTAGTTGGTCTTTAAGGTGCTACTGAAGGAATTTTTTTATACAACCTTTAGAAGACACCCGAAGGCAGCCTTGAATAGGGAAGCTTTTTAAAATGTTTAATGTTTTATTATGTTTTTATATATGTTGAAAGCCACCCAGAGTGTAATAATAATAATAATAATAATAATAATAATAATAATAATAATAATGGTAGAATAGTAAAGGTAAAGGGGCCCCTGACCATTAGGTCCAGTCATGGACGACTCTGGGGTTGCGGCGCTCATCTTGCGTTATTGGCCGAGGGAGCCAGCGTACAGCTTCCGGGTCATGTGGCCAGCATGACTAAGCCGCTTCTGGCAAACCAGAGCAGCGCACGGAAACTCCGTTTACCTTCCCGCCGGAGTGGTACCTATTTATCTACTTGCACTTTGACGTGCTTTTGAACTGCTAGGTGGGCAGGAGCTGGGACCGAGCAACGGGAGCTCACCCCGTCGCAGAGATTCAAACCGCCGACCTTCTGATCGGCAAGCCCAAGGGGCTCAGTGGTTTAACCCACGGCGCCACCCGCATCCCTAATAATAGAATAGGACGTCCCTATTTTTATCAGGGAAATGTTGGAAGGGATGCATATACAGCTCATTAGAGCAGTCCCCCCCCCCCCGCTTGCAAAAAGAACCTGGTAGACCACACAGTAAGTTGTGTGGAACATGGCAAGTCAAAAGTTGTGTGAGCCAGCTCTTGTACAAGGCTTGACTCATTTGGAGTTATTTAGCACCACAGGTCAAGCCATTCTCTTGTTCTCTGCATATGGACCCACTACAGCCTCTACCAGTAGTACTGTATGCAGATTGTTGTGGGGGGGGGGGAGAGAGAATGAATAAATAAAAAGTCCCTCCTCTTCTCTCTCTCCCCCCCCCCAAATCCTCCTTTGATCTAACAAACCACCCAAATGTCCTCAAATCCCGTGGGAAGCCTTGGAGAGAATGTTCCTTAAGGATTAACAGGGCTAACACATAAATAATGGGTCAGCTCGTGCTTAATAATTGCCAGGGTGCTTAGGGTGGTTGAGAATAACGACCAATTAGAGCCCAGCTGGCAAACATGGGGAGATTATCATCGCATCAAATGGGATTCGAGCTCAAAGGATGTCTTTGGCAAATGCCAGAGAGTATGGGTGATCGCCAGGAGTAATGCAGCAGTCGGGAGCTGGTTAAGAGAAGGTGAAGCCCCCAGTGGCCCATGGAACGTAGAATCATACCCGTCAACACCCAGATTGAAAAATCCAGGATCAGCAGCGGCACGGCACCGGAAGTCGCTTCTACGCATGTCCAGACATGCGTAGAAGCGACTTCCGGTGCCCAGACATGGGCAGAGCAGCACCTGAAATCGGTTCTGCGCATGTCCAGACATGCGCAGAAGGAGCATCCCTGGCTGGCAGGAGCTGCTTTGAAAATCCGGAGGAATTACGGGATATTTCGCCATTCGGGATAACAGCGGGAAACGGCTTTAAAAACAGGGGTTTTTAAGACTTGGCAGCTATGCATAGAATGCGGTCCGGTCCCCAACATGGAATCCAGAGAACCTTTCGTCGTAAAGAAAGGAAGCAGGTTTCCATTCTTGGTCACAATCAGGACTGCTAGGAGCGATGGCTGGGGTGGAAGACAGAAGGAATAATTTGACCTGCTCCTTTGTGTGTACAAGGACCCTTGGACGGTTAAAAGGTAAAGGTAAAGGGACCCCTGACCATTAGGTCCAGTCGTGACAGACTCTGGGGTTGCGCGCTCATCTCGCATTATTGGCCGAGGGAGCCGGCGTATAGCTTCCAGGTCATGTGGCCAGCATGACAAAGCCGCTTCTGACGAACCAGAGCAGCACATGGAAACGCCGTTTACCTTCCCGCTGTAGCGGTTCCTATTTATCTACTTGCATTTTGACGTGCTTTCGAACTGCTAGGTTGGCAGGAGCTGGGACCAAGCAACGGGAGCTCACCCCGTCACAGGGATTCGAACCGCCGACCTTCTGATCAGCAAGCCCTAGGCTCAGTGGTTTAACCACAGCGCCACCTGGGTCCCTAGGTCCAGTCAAAGGCGACTCTGGTGTTGCGGCGCTCATCTCACTTTCAGGCCAAGGGAGCCAGCGTTTGTGCACAGACAGCTTTCTGGGTCATGTGGCCAGCAGGACTAAACCTCATGGGAACCCACCACAGCAGTACCTATCTATCTACTTGCACTGGCGTGCTTTCAAACTGCTAGGTTGGCAGGAGCTGGGACAGAGCAACGGGAGCTCACCCCGTCGAGGGGATTCGAACCGCCAACCTTCTGAGAGGCAAGCCCAAGAGGCTCAGTGGTTTAGACCACAGCGCCACCCGCATCCCCTAGATAGCTCAGTACACAGGGGAGACCCGAGGTTGCAAAGCAGGGCTGGTGAAGGTTGTGGCTTGGGAGGGTCCATGACCTACAGAGATTCCAAAGGAATTGATAAGAAGACATCTGAAGGCAGCCCTGTATAGGGAAGTTTTAAATGTTTGATGTTTTACTGTGGTTTTATAATTTGTTGGGATCCGCCCAGAGTGGCTGGGGCAACCCAGTAAGATGGGTGGCATACAATTAAAATATTATTATTATTATTATTATTATTATTATTATTATTATTATTATTATTAGATCCTGGGCCCGAGGTTCCCATCCCTTCAGCTGATCTTTAAGTACTGTACAGTGGTGCCTCGCTAGACGAACGCCCTGTAAGACGTTTCGCTTAACGAAAGGATTTTTCGAGCAGAGCTTGCCTTGCTAGACAAATTCGTTTTATGAAAGAGTCATCTAGCGAATCGCGGTTTCCCATAGGAATGCATTGAAATTCAATTAATGCGTTCCCAAAATAATAATAATAATAATAATAATAATAATAATAATAATAATAATAATAATAAATTCAATGCATTCCTATGGTATTCGCTAGACGAATTTTTTGTTATAAGAATTGACCCGTGGAACGAATTAAATTTTTACGAAAAATCCGTCTAGCGAATCGCCCTGTAAGACAAATTTTTCGCTTAACGAAAGGAATTTCGAGCGGAGGTTGCCTCGCTAGACGAATTCGTTTTACGAAAAATTTGTCTAGCGAATCGCGGTTTCCCATAGGAATGCATTGAAATTCAATTTATGCGTTCCTATGGGCAAAAAATAATAATAAAAATCCAATGTATCCCTATGGGATTCGCTAGACGAATTTTTCGTTATAAGAATTGACCCGTGGAACGAATTAAATTCGTCTAGCGAGGCACCACTGTATATTGGTCCTGCAATCAGCTCTCACCTGTGGCTCCTGGACGCTGTCAGCATGTGACAGTGGCCACATCCTGGGAATGGCTTCGACCGGCTGGCTAAATTGGGTGAGGGTAGCAAATGGGTCTCAACCGCTCTGTGACTTAGGGCAGTGTTTCCCAACCAGTGTGCCTCCAGATGTTTTGGGACTACAACTCCCATCATCCCTAGCTAGCAAGACCAGTGGTCAGGAATGATGGGAGTTGTAGTCCCAAAACATCTGGAGGCACACTGGTTGGGAAACACTGACTTAGGGACTTTCCCTACGTGAGAAGACAGGTTCCAGTGGAGTCCCTAAGATGGTTTGATGGCGCCTTGTATGCCTCCTTCCGGCAACCAAGCAGGAGCCAAATGTATTGCTCCATTTTCCTTTGGACCACATCAGCCAGGCCAACAGGGGGTCTTGTCGTCTGGGCAGCCCAGGCCCTCCAGACACACAGTCTAGGCTTGCAAGCCAGGAAGGTCACTCCGGTGCTGCTAACGCAGCAGTTCGACTTCACCCCTGGAGGTACACTCCATTGACTCGAGAGACAGGCGGATCCCAACAACACCCGTAGCCGTGCTGCTGACGTGTCGCTACTTCCTCTATATCACAGACAGGCCACACACACACACACACACACACACACACACACACACACACCATGCATTTAAAGCACAAAGAATTCTGGGAACTGTAGTTTGTCAAAGGTGCTGGGGGAAAACTATAATTCCCAGCAAAGGACCAGCTGAGAAACTGACAAGAAGAGTTTGCATAGGACTTTTAGTAAGCAGGGGATAAATTATTTCCCTCCATTGCACTGAGATCCAAGCTATCGCGGTGTTTTTTAACCCATTCTCGTTCAACGGTTCTCCTTTTATTCTCACAGCAATCCTAGAGGAGGTAAAGTTAATGGCTGGCATTAAGGTTTCGTTGCAGAGCAGGGAGGCTCAACCCTCCTCTCCCAGGTCGGCCAGTGTGCTAGCAGGGGCTGATGGGAATTGTAGTGTACAACAGCTGGAGGACGCCGGGTTGACAAAGGCTGCCATACACTTGTCCCGCTCCCCCCCCCTACAACCATCAAACTTTAATACTTTGCAGGGACGATGTAAGCCAGGCTCCCCTTAGCCACAGCCCCACTTCCCCTCCCACGATATGGGGATAGCAATGATGGATTTTAGTAGCATTGGAAGGGTAATTTTAAAAATATATATATTTATGAACTTTTTTTAAAGAAAAAAAACAAGTTACATATGAAACAAGACCAAAGTTTTTTTAAAAAAACAAAACAAAAACTCCCATCTTTTCAGTTACCTGAGCAGCAACATTACCACCCAACCACAGCTACACTAAAAGTAAAGATTTCTCTGTTGTTTCCTAAAGAGGCACATGGTTCAAAGAAAATGCTGCGTTGCGGCCATGGAAAGCCCATCTATTCACCGTCCTGCGAGCTCATCGAAACAGATCTTCCCGGGCTTGCTGCGACTCAAGACTCCTGCCTTAAACCAGACCCTTGGGGCTTGCTCTAGAGAAGTTCTGGCAGCTCTGCCCAGCTCAGGATCCAGTTTCGTTTGCCGTTTAAGAAAAGTTCTTTGGCTGGGGAAGGCCCCCTTGCGCAAAACGTTGGGCAACCACTCCCAGCCAAGAGTCCTGGGCTAGGCTAGATGGACAAACACAAGGCAGCTCCTTAGATATCTTACGAGAATAGGCCCTTGACTCTTTTGTTAGTGTCGGCCTTCCCACACAGCAGAGGCAGTCCTGGAGATTGGCTGCCGGTCCACAGAACCGTAAAATCCAGGGCTGCAGAACTCCTGGCAGCTTACAAGTTCCAGCCCTTGCTAACTTCCATATCCGATGCAAAGGAGAGAAGCGAGTCGAGCTGCCGACCTTCTGCGTGGTCCAAGGAGGAGCAAGCCCGTCTCCCCGCAAGATTTGCCAGCGCCCGCTTCTCACTGCTTGCAGCTATAAACCACTTCCTCCTGCATGCACTGCTGGCATTCGACGTAGCAGCACCACTGCACCTGGCAATGGCAGGAGAAGGTCACCATGCGCGTCTGGATGTTGTAGCCCCGGCCGCAGCACATGCTGTCGCAGTTGGCCTCCCGGGAGCATGTCCTCCCGGCCGTGCCCACCGAGTACCTGCTGGGCCGGCAGAAGCTGGGAGAGTCCTCCATGAAAACCAGGTCGGTGGGGCGTGGCCCGGCGGGGACTTTCGGCAAGTGGCTGTGGTGCTGGGGGCTCGCCAGCTCCGACTGGCCCACCGCGTCGTTGGTGGCGCTGGAGACCTTGACGGCGCCGTCGTAGCGAAGCTTGAGGAGCTTCCCCGTCTCGTGGAAAGGAGACAGCTGCTTCCAGCAGGTCCGCACGGCGCACGAGCCGGAAACTCCGTGGCATTTGCACGTGGTCTTGAGGCCGTTCTTCACGGCCTGCGGGAGGGAGAGAAAGACGGGCATTTGTTAGGGTTGCGAGTGGCAGGCCGGAGCGCTGCGAGGGAATAAAGGGGGGAAACCCCGATGCCACTGAACAGTTGCGCACACTTTTATAGCTGTACCTCGGTTCTCGAAAGCCTTGCGACTCGAACATTTTGGCTCCCGAACGCCACAAACCCAGAAGTAAGTGTTCCGCTTTGCGAACATTTTTTTGGAACCTGAACGTCCGACATGACTTCCGATTGGCTGCAGGAAGATCCTGCAGCCAATCAGAAGCCGCGCTTTGGTTTTCGGAAGTCGAACAGACTTCTAGAATGGATTCCGTTTGAGAACCAAGGTACGACTGTGTTTGTTTTTTAAAAAACAGTTGAACGGAAGTCCTCTTTATTTTCCCCCATTTTTGTTATTACCTTTACTTCTTGTGTTCTCTCTTTATAACAATAATTTTATTGTTTGCAAACCCTCCCCACTCCGGCTGGGTTGCCCTAGCCACTCTGGGCAGCTTCCAACAGATATAAAAAGAAAATAAAACCTTAGACTGTGCAATCTAACTGTACAAAGCCCACATTTCCCTTATTTTGCACCCAGCCCACCACTAGCAAGCGGCCCTTGAAAGGTTCCCCATGTGGTAAACATGGCCCTCGCCGTGAAAAATGACTCCCCACCTCTGAGACAGAGAGTTGGGACTCTCCAAATAAAAGCTCTAGTGTCCAGTTGTTTAATACACACTTGTGCTGTGCAACTGTGAAAAGGCACACAGCACGGAATATTAGTTCTCGGGGAAAGGCAAAGATACGGCATTCCCAGGGCCTCTTGAGGTGCAGGCTGGAGATTGGCAATAACCAGGGACAATCTGCTTTTGCTATTCCTCTCTCTCTCTCTCTCTCTCTCTCTCTCTCTCTCTCTCTCGGCAAATTGTGTGGTTCCTCTGTCCTCACCTTGATGCCCACGTTGGTGTTGTGGATGTCCACCTTGGCGCGCAGGTCTTTCCCGACCTTCTTCTGGCCCAGGAAGTTTTTCAGGAACCTCGTGCTGTACTTGAGGTTGTCTCCGCACACTCCCCACTGCCACGCCTTGCGGTTCTCCAAGTCCGGAGAGTCGTCGCAGGTGCAGCGCTCCATGCGCCCAGCGCTGCACGCCCGTGCGAGGGAATGAGTAAGAGCTGCCGAGGACACCGCGTACAGGAAGGCCGTTTCCTTGAAACCTGAGGGAGAGGAAGCCGGGGAACCCAGAGGAAAGGAAGTAAGAAAGAGTAGGGAAGCCAGTGTGGAAGAAGGGCTAGGGTGTCCGACTACGAACTGGGAAACCCGGGTTCAAATCCCGCTTGGCCATGAAGCTCACTGTGCGACCTTGGGCAAGCCTAACCTTAACGTACCTCACAGGGTTTCTGTGAGGATTATATGAGGACCGGGAGAACCAAATATGCCACACTAAACGGCCTCGGCCCAGTATACCTGAAGGAGCGTCTCCACCCCCATTTTTCAGCCCAGACACTGAGGTCCAGCTCCGAGGGCCTTCTAGCAGTTCCCTCACTGCGAGATGTGAGGTTAGAGGGAACCAGGCAGAGGGCCTTCTCGGTAGTGGCACCCACCCTGTGGAACGCCCTCCCACCAGATGTCAAGGAAATAAACAACTATCTGACTTTTAGAAGACATCTGAAGGCAGCCCTGTTTAGGGAAGTTTTTAATGTTTAATTCTTTTTTTTAATATTCTGTTGGGAGCCGCTCAGAGTGGCTGGGGAAACCCAGCCAGATGGGCGGGGTATAAATAATAAAGTTATTTGTTATTTGTTTATTATTATTATTATTCTTGGAGCAAAAAGTAGGATAGAAATGCAATAAATAATCCACTGTTTTTTAACAGCAGCAGGTACCCTAGTTGCTCAGAGTAGCGAACAAGCTTGACAAAGCTCTTCACAGGGGGTTCTACGTTATCACATGATCGATTCTGGCCATAAGGTGTTCAGAAGTGGAAATCCTAGAATCTCCACCCTGGCTTGCTTTTCTTTCCTCTATGATGGCGTTGGGGGGTGAGGAGAAGGGGGAAGACCCAAATGGAGAAAGCCTTGATTTCTCTCCCCCCCCCCCCGATTTTCGGAAGCTGACCGACAAGCAGAAACTCATACCTCGTTTCAGGAGGTCGGCCCGTCCGTCCAGACTGCAATTCCAGCGCTCGTTGCGAAACTGATACTGGCATTCCACAACCCCGAGACGGATGGCATCCCGTAGGGTCTCGGCCAGGCCTGGCTCTCGGCGGCAAAGCCTTTTCTGCTTACGGGATAAGCGGAGCAGGTCGCATTGCTTCAAGTGAGCCTTCCAGTGGGCAGGGTTGTTCGAGGGCCCCAGCAGAGGAAACTGAGTTAACGCTTCCTTCCCAGTCAGGCTGAAGGATAGAGGAAATAAGTCATGGCCTTAAACAGAGTAGAAGCGGCAACAGCTATCTCCCTGCTGCAGATTAACATTGGCAAACCACCAATAATATACCCGTCCCAGGTGTGCACAGGTCTGGTTCACACATGCAAATAAGAAATCAAGTGGTTATCCGTTTGACGAATGGCAAGTGAATGTGTGAACCGATTCCACTGAAAATTACAGCAGGCAAGATGAACTAGGAAAGCTCTCTATGTAGTTACAGTGATACCTCGGTTTATGAACACAGTTGGTTCCTGAAGTCTGTTCATAAACTGAAGCGTTCATAAACTGAAAGCGAACTTTCCCACTGAAAGTAATGGAAAGTGGATTAATCTGTTCCAGACGGTCCGCAGAGTACTTAAACTGAAGCGTTCCTAAACTGAAGCGAACTTTCCCATCGAAAGTAATGGAAAGTGAATTAATCCGTTCCAGATGGGTCCGCGGCGTTCGTAAACTGAAAATTTGTAAGCCAAGGTGTTCATAAACCGAGGTTCCACTGTATATGTGCAGTGCTCCCAAGATACACACTGGCTCTGACATGCAGAAGAATGAATTATTATTATTATTATTATTATTATTATTATTATTATTATCAGTGCATTTTTTCCTGGGGGGGGCGCAGTGGTACGCATACTCCTAAACATTTTTGTGAATCTAAGTTTGGCCTCATTTCAATATGAGGAGGAAAATGAGAGCACCCCCCCCCCAAACTTTTTTTTAGAAAAAAGCACTGATTATTATTATTATTGCAAGACTTTAATAGTATCCAGAGACATCACCTTGCCTACAAAGGTCCGTATAGTTAAAGCTATGGTTTTCCCAGTAGTGATGTATGGAAGTGAGAGTTGGACCATAAAGAAGGCTGATCGCCGAAGAATTTGAATTAAGGTGCTGGAGGAGACTCTTGAGATTCCCATGGACTGCAAGAATATCAAACCTATCCATTCTGAAGGAAATCAGCCCTGAGTGCTCACTGGAAGGACAGATTGTGAAGCTGAGGCTCCAATACTTTGGCCACCTCATGAGAAGAGAAGACTCCCTGGAAAAGACCCTGATGTTGGGAAAGATGGAGGGCACAAGGAGAAGGGGACAACAGAGGACGAGATGGTTGGACAGTGTTCTCGAAGCTACCAACATGAGTTTGACCAAACTGCGGGAGGCAGTGCAAGACAGGAGTGCCTGGCGTGCTATGGTCCATGGGGTCACGAAGAGTCGGACACGACTAAACGACTAAACAACAACAATAGTATCCAGAACAAAATCCCAAAGAAAGCCTCGACGGTATTTGTGTGTGTGACTACAGCAGCAAAGATTCTCTTCGCTCAGAAACAGGAGGAGAGAACGGGAGGAGGGGAGAATATCCAGAGATGGCACTGATAAAAGATACAAATTTAGAACCGTTTAAAGAGGACTGGAAACCCTTTCTAGTCTATATGAAAAGTTATTTCCCATGTATGAAGACCACGGCAGGGTTTGAAGTGGTAAGAAAATAGCAGAATATATTTAGAAACATGCCTGAGAAGATGAAATTAGATAAGATGGAACCTTAAAACACAATTCTATGTAATTCGGGTTATAAACATCGATGTCGCGTGAGCAGGAAGTCACTAGTTTTCTTGAATCAGAATATAATTGTCGGGTAACAAACTCAATTTCTACATGGGGGGGGGAAACACCCCTAAAATATTATTAAAAAATAAAAAGCTGAGCTTGAAGACTTGTGAGGAGCTAGTTAAAGAAAAGCTAGTTAAAGGGACCCAGGTGGCGCTGTGGGTTAAACCACAGAGTCTAGGGCTTGCTGATCAGAAGGTCGGCGGTTCGAATCCCTGCAACGGGGTGAGCTCCCATTGCTCGGTCCCAGCTCCTGCCCACCTAGCAGTTCAAAAGCACGTCAAAGTGCAAGTAGATAAATAGGGACCACTCTGGCGGGAAGGTAAACGGCATTTCCGTGTGCTACTCTGGTTCGCCAGAAGCAGCTTTGTCATGCTGGCCACATGACCCGGAAGCTGTCTGCGGACAAACGCCGGCTCCCTCGGCCTATAGAGCGAGATGAGCGCCGCAACCCCAGAGTCAGACACGACTGGACCTGATGGTCAGGGGCCCCTTTACCTTTACCTTAGTTAAAGAAAAGGTTCGGTATTAAAAGCTAGAGGGGGGGGGAAATATAACCAAATTGCAACCCTCCAACTGACTCCCATGAGGTGGTATATTGAAGATGAGGTGGTTTGTTGAAGATGTATCCACAGGCCAAGAATGCCTCCTGATATTATACAATAATGGGTGGGACACAAAACACCTAGGAACATAGGAAGTTACCTTATACCATTGTTCCGTCTAGCTGCGTATTGTCTACATTGATAGCAGCTCTTTTCTGGATAGGATAGCCCAGAGCATGGCTAGACTCACATACAGTGGTGCCTCGACTTACGAATTTAATCCGTTCCGAAGGCACCTTTCGTAGGTCGAAAAATTCGTACGACGAAAAGCGCCATTGGAAACGCGATTTCCCATAGGAATGCACTGGAAACGGAAAAATCCGTAAGTCGAAGCAACCCCATCTAAAAATTCGTAAGTCGAAAAAACCCCGCCGCGGTTTCTGTTCGGATGTCGAGAAATTCGTAAGCGTGCGGCCATTTGCCCCATTCGTAAGTCGAAAAATTCAGTTGTCGAGTTGTTCGTAAGTCGAGGTACCACTGTACATCTTAAGTCAAATCAAGACGGGTCAACGTCAACACAGGATACATGGATGGAAGCCTGTACGGAAGCTGCCAACTTCTGCAAGCAAAACACAACTGCTAGGGTTTCAAGCACAGGTTGGTTTAGGAACCGATCGCAAAAGATTTCTAGACACAAGTCAAAGAGCTGCTTGTTAGCTTTAAATCCCTGCATGGCTTGGGACCAGGATACAAAAAGAATTTTCTCTACCCCAGTACAACCTGCTCCTGCCCTAAGGCTGTTATGTACTGAGCTGAATCCAAGAACAATAGGATCCAGAATACAGTAGTCTGATTGGTCTGCAGGAGCCACCCAATCCAGCTCCAGGTGGGAGTGAATCAGCAACCTGATTGGCCTGCAGGAGCAGCCAATCAGGCTGCTGGCAGAAGCGAATCCGGAACCTGATCGGCCTACAGGTGCAGCCCTGAAGTAGCCAATCGCGCAAGGCCCATTGTGTAAATAATGTATATAAGCAGACGTTTTGGGGAAAGAGCCATGAATAAAGAGCATGAAATTCACTCTCGACTCCGAGTATATTTCAAAGGCCAACTGTGGAAGTTCCCTTGCATACTTGCTACACCTTTCTGGTAATTGGCAGGAAAGTTAGAAAGCACTTCCTCCCCCCCCCCCGGCATCACCTATGGAACTCCTTGCTCCAGGATGTTGCTCCTCTTTTATGGCATCGCACTGTGAGGGTGGGGGGGGGGAAGGGTTGAAACACACAAGCCCCCTACATCATCATCGTCGTCATCATAATAATTTATTATTATTTATACCCCACCCATCTGGCTGGGTTTCCCCAGCCACTCTGGGCAGCTCCCAACCAAATATTTAAAAAACAATACAGCATTGAACATTAAAAGCTTCCCTAAACAGGGCTGCCTTCAGATATCTCCTAAAAGTGAAGTAGTTGTTTATTTCCTTGACATTTGATGGGAGGGCGTTCCACAGGGTGGGTGCCACTACTGAGAAGACCCTCTGCCTGGTTCCCTGTAACTTCAATTCTCGGAATGAGGGAACCGCCAGAAGGCCCTCAGAGCTGGACCTCAGTGTCTGAGCTGAACAATGGGGATGGAGACTCTCCTTCAGGTATACTGGGGCGAGGCCGTTTAGGGCTTTAAAGGTCAGCACCGACGCTTTGAATTGTGCTCGGAAATGCACTGGGAACCTATGTAGGTCTTTCAGGACCAGTGTTATGTGGTCTCGGCGGCCACTCCCAGTCACCAGTCTAGCTGCCGCATTCTGGATTAATTGCAGCAGTTTCCGAGTCACCTTCAAAGGTAGCTCCACGTAGAGCACATTGCAGTAGTCGAAGCGGGAGATAACTAGAGCATGCACCACTCTGGCAAGACAGTCCGCGGGCAGGTAGGGTCTCAGCCTACGTACCAGATGGATCTGGTAGACACAGAATCTCTGCTGCAATCAGATTCACGAACCATATTACCCCCTTTTCCCAATTAATTTGCCCCTGGGTTTGTCTTGGCATGCAGGAAAAGCACCATCCCTTTACATTTCTCTCCCGGTGTTCCCTTTAGTAGGGCAACTGGTGGCCGGCCGCTTCTTTTGCGGTGCAAAAAGCCAATTCCCAAAGCTGGACCCGACACCACACAGCTTGTCCCCTGAAGATGCTGTGCGATAGAACCTGTGATCTATCAAGCATGCCTTTGCCATCGTGCAGCCAAAAGGCCTCCAGCCGTGGGAGAACAAACCAACAGAGAGATGCTTATCGCTTGCCCTCCCTCCACAACCCCAGCAGTGGAATGCTCCTACCATCTCCGCTCCCCAGAACGCTTCTTCCGGCTGGTGGGCCGGCGGCGGTTAATCGTTAAGCGAGTAAATTTCCAAACTACCAAATCAAGATGGTAGCAGTTTCAAGGAGATGCAAGCCCTAGGTTTTGGGGGGGGGGGGGAGAGGTAGCAATCCTTTTCCTGTGACAGGCACTCCATTCATCTAACTCCTGGGTTTCTGTCAGTTTAAGGAAGTAAAACAGGCCCCACCCAAAAAGAAGACAGTGTTTCTACATACTTATTAGGCTCCAAGTGGGTTAAACCACTGAGCCTAGGGTTTGCTGATCAGAAGGTCGGCGGTTCGAATCCCTGTGACGGGGTGAGCTCCCGTTGCTTGGTCCCAGCTCCTGCCAACCTAGCAGTTCGAAAGCACGTCAAAATGCAAGTAGATAAATAGGAACCGCTACAGCGGGAAGGTAAACGGCGTTTCCATGTGCTGCTCTGGTTTGCCAGAAGCGGCTTTGTCATGCTGGCCACATGACCTGGAAGCTATACGCCGGCTCCCTCGGCCAATAATGCGAGATGAGCGCGCAACCCCAGAGTCGGTCACGGCATCCAGAACAAGGCACCCAGAGGTCCTTCCCTTCCACTTACCTCTTCTTCTCTTTTACATCTGCAGGTGAAACAATATAAAAAAATTCCTTCCAGTAATATAATAATAATTTATTATTTATACCCCGCCCATCTGGCTGGGTTTCCCCAGCCACTCTGGGCGGCTTCCAACTGAATATTAAAAACAGTACAGCATCAAACATTAAAAACTTCCCTTCAGTTGTCTTCTAAAAGTAAAATAGTTGCCTATTGCCTTGACATCTGCTGGGAGGGCGTTCCACAGGGCGGGTGCCACTACCGAGAAGGCCCTCTGCCTGGTTCCCTGTAACCTCACTTCTCACAATGAACGGAAGGCCCTCGGTGCTGGACCTCAGTGGGTGAATGATGGGGATGGAGACGCTCCTTCAGGTATACAGGACCGAGGCCGTTTAGGGCTTTAAAGGTCAGCACCAACACTTTGAATTGTGCTCGGAAATGTACTGGGAGCCAGTGTAGGTCTCTCAGGACCGGTGTTATGTGGTCCCGGCGGCCACTCCCAGTCACTAGTCTAGCTGCTACATTCTGGATTAATTGCAGTTTCCGGGTCACCTTCAAAGGTAGCCCCACGTAGTTCGCATTGCAGTAGTCGAAGCGAGAGATAACTAGAGCATGCACCACTCTGGCGAGACAGTCCGCGGGAAGGTAGGGTCTCAGCCTGCGTACCAGATGGAGCTGGTAGACAGCTGCCCTGGACACAGAATTGACCTGCGCCTCCATGGACAGCTGAGAGTCCAAAATGACTCCCAGGCTGCGCACCTGGTCCTTCAGGGGCACAGTGACCCCATTCAGGACCCAAGCAGCACCTAAGAGACCAACTAAGTTTGTCATTGGTATGAGCTTTCGTGTGCATGCAGTGTGTATCTAAAGAAGTGTGCATGCACACGAAAGCTCATACCAATAAGAAACTTAGTTGGTCTCTTAAGGTGCTACTGGAATGATTTTTTTTAATTTTGTTTAGACTACAGGAGACCAACACAGCTACCTACCTATAACTAGATATGCAGGTGAGGCAGTGGAAGAGCTGGACCGGTGTCTTGCCTCGATAATGACGAGAGCCAATCAACTGAAACCCAACCGAAGCACTGTTTGTGGGTGGTTCCCTAGACCGGATGGTTGGGATGTTGCCCACTCTTTCTCTGGAGTGGGTATGTAGCTTGGGGATATTCCTGGATCCTTTACCGTTACCTGAGACTCAGGTGGCCTCAGTGGCATGGAGTGCCTTCCATCAGCTTCGGCTGGCAGGACAGCCTAACTACTGTTGCGGGAGGGGGGGTTATTGGGTTGCTTTTGTTTTTATTAAGTATTTTGTGCTTTTATATTATGATTTTACGTGGTAACCGCCGCTATAGGGCAGTATACAAATTTAATAAACAACAACAGAGAAGCAGAGCTGTCCGGCAAGGTGCCAACTCCCTTACTTCTTTCCTGCCCCACGAATGCCATCGGTGACTGCCACCCCACAAGAATGGCTAAAATGCCAGTGCCTGTTGATGCCCCAAGGCCTCCGCACTGCAGCGCATGATGGGAATAGGGAGGTCTGGGCACAGGAAGTCCGTCTTGGGTTTTCTACAAAGCTGATGTTCTGCCATCAAACTACAAGCCATCCCACTAGCTCTGTTGTGAGATCAAGTCAGTGGTTTTGCCCTACTAAAGCAGAGGTCCATCAAGCAAGCCAGGTGTCAAGAGTGATATCCATGCTGGATGCTACTGGAATAGATCGCCCCAGTGCCTACCTAGCTGAGGTAGGACCTGAAAACAAGCTTCACAGCAGATCTTGCTTTCAAGGCCAAGGGAGCCGGCGTTTGTCCACAGACAGCTTTCCGGGTCATGTGGCCAGCATGACTAAACCCCTACTAGCGCACCTGAACACGGCGACAAGAGCCAGAGCACACGGAAACGCTGTTTACCTTCCCGCCACAGCGATACCTATTTATCTACTTGCACTGGCATGCTTTCAAATTGCTAGGTTGGCAGAAGCTGGGACAGAGCAACAGGAGCCCGTCATGGGGATTCGAACCGCCGGCCTTCCGATCGGCAAGCCCAAGAGGCTCAGTGGTTTAGACCACAGCGCCACCTGCACCCCTGTCATAAGCTTATTGCCAAATGGTGCCTTAAACCTAGCTTGCCACAATGGAATATCTTGGCGCCCTTTTTTTTTTTTAGAGTGAACTTTGCTATTATTATTTTCCATTTCATTTCTAGACCGCTTTATATTTTAAAGAAAATAAAATCTCAGAGCGGTTTACAACACATTAAAACATCAAATAAAAGAATCCAGAATAAAACAAATTCAAGCCTCAAGGGAAATATTTCAGGTCCTTCTCTAAGCGACCTTTTGCTTTCCCCCATATTTATTTTACAGATTTAAAATGATATAGCTGACCCATAGCAGAGGTACTCTAGGAAGCCGGCATGGTGTAGTGGTTAGTGTCAGACTAGGGCCTGGGAGATCAGGGTTCAAATCCCACTTAGTTGTGAAGCTCACTGGGGGACACAGCCTCTTAGCCTAACTCACAGGGTTATTATTGTTGGGATTAACCAAGGAGGGTGTGTGTGTGTGAACCATGTACTCCTCGGAGGAAAAGGTGGGATATTAAATAACTTTGTAAGTTCTTCTGCTTAGCTGCTTAAGAAAGCTGGAGAGGCCAGACAGATGAAGATGTCAGTTGCCAACCTGGCATCAAGAGATCTCCATGTGGCCACAACAGGACTCGCACCTGGTGCCTGGGGGGGATTTCAAATACTGCTTCACAGTTGTTACGTTCCCAACGCTGACACCCATTTGGGTGTGCTTGGTTGCTTGGCCATACTTTACGAACTCCCCTGCCCTTAAAAAACACTTGGAACAGCAGCTCAGAAAACCCTCGGGCAGACGTCTAAAAACTTGCTGCCTTTGCAGAACTCTTTGCACATCCCTGCCTACTTTGCAACCTCAGCAAGTTTGTCAGACAGACAGAGTTGCTGGTCAGGATCAAAAGGCATCCTCATCACTCTTCAGCTACTGAGAATGCAACGCAGAATGGTGCCCAGAACTTCCCTGCATCCGAGCATTGCAGTAGAAGCATGGACAAGTTCAGGGATGATCACCTGCCGTTATTCAGTTTCTTATTGTGGCCGAGAAAACCCCTAATAAGAGTTCCCCCCCCCCAAAAAAAAACCGACAGTCTGAAGACCAACGCACCGCTTCTGACAAACAGCTGGGTGAAATGTTCCGAGAAATAAAAGCAGGCAGCTGTCGCAAGGCTGCTGCTCCCTTAAGTTGCTTAAACAACCAAAGGCAATAAGGCAGCTACGGCAATAATAAATATTTGTTTTGTGTTAAGGAAATGATAGCTGGGAGGAAAAGGGAATATTGCCTCTTCTTGCTTAGTAGAAGTCCCAATGAGTGTGTGTGTGTGTGTGTGTGTGTGTGTGTGTGTGTGTGTGTGTGTATACACTTCCTGAAAGGAGAAAAATCCCATTTGGTACCCCGTCCTTTCCAGGAATTTCCCTGCAATTAAAAGCGGCTCCTGACCCTGCTAGGGCCACTCTCCCCGCCCCCACAAAATTTTTTAAAAACCCAACAAAGCAGGTGCTCCAACAGTATTGAGCAGAAACTGTCGAATCTGGGAAGAGGAGCACCCAGACTCTGAAAAAATGCACCACGATGCCAACACGCAGGCAGAGTCTAAAACTTAATGCAAACTCCAGAGCACACTTTCATTGCTGGTGTTTGAGATTAGCCACAATCACCCTGCAGCTTCTTGAGAAACCCTCCTGTTTTGACACATTTCCTCCCTCAGTTTGACTTCATCCCCGGAGGCGCAATCCATTGTCTCTCAAGACAGATGGATGCCAACCACATGAGCACTGCCATGCTAACTGGACCTGATAGGAGTTGTGGTCCAATACAATTAGAGGAGAGAGGAGGGAGGAGAAGGGGACGACAGAGGACGAGATGGTTGGACAGGGTTGTCGAAGCTACGAACATGAGTTTGACCAAACTGCGGGAGGCAGTGCAAGACAGGAGTGCCTGTCGTGCTCTGGTCCATGGGGTCACGAAGAGTCGGACACGACTAAACAACTAAACAACAACAACTAGAGGGTGTTACAGCATTTATGATGGCTCTGTTGGCTTTCAGACACAACTCAAAAGTGCTAGGTCTGACCCAATACTTCCTACAACGCATCCTCATCTACAAACCTTCATGAATCTTGTGATTGAGGAAGTGCACCACTTCCTTAACCTACCACGTAAAAACGAGTCATAATTTAGATGTGGAAAGGGCTCCTCTTTGGCCCTACGTGGTTATGTCCTCTTAAAAAGGCAATGCCACCTACCTGAGAGGTGCCGAAACTTAGTTCCAGCTAATAAAAAGGCCTGGTTATGAGCTCCTCTCTCTGCTGAACAGGCACTACGAAACCTAACATTTAGCACTTACCAAGTATTTCACACAAATTAATCCTTACAACAACAGCCCTTTTAAATGGCAAGCCAGTATTATTTGTCCCATCTTGGAAGAGCACAGGCCTTGAACTTAGGTGCCTGTAGGCGATTAATTACAGTGGAACCTCAGTTTTCGAGCGTCTCGGAAGCCAAACAATTCGGAACCCGAACGCCAAAAACCCAGAAGTAATTGCTTCTGTTTTCGAAGGTTTTTCGGAAATCGAATGGCTTCCGGGAAGTTTTCTTTTTCCCCCCCCATTGACTTTGCCGCTAGCCCACTGATCCTCGGTTTTCGAACGTTTCAGAAGCCGAACGGTCTTCTGGAACGGATTGCATTCGAAAACTGAGATTCCATTGTATTGGATTTATGATTTGAAATCAGGGACTTGCCAGCTCACCGGGGGGGGGGGGGTTTCCTATCCTACACCAGTAGTTTTGGGCCTGCCTTTGCAAGGATCTGCTTGAGAGCATTTGCTTTGTGCCTTTTTCTTTTTAAAAATAATGTTATACACTCTGTTTCCCAGTCTAAGACTCTGGACTGAAGCAGGTTATAATAAATTCCTGGCATGTGCTGCTCGCAGGGTGGTAAGAAAACAGAGGATGCGAAAAGCACCCAAACAGAAGTATTTCATCCATTTGGCCTTAAAAGTCTCATTTCCAGCTAAATTCCTGGACTTCTGATTGAGAAAGTGCATATCGTGACCCACCCTCCCTGTGCATCTAAGGATGAGGGTTATTCCGTTGTACCCGTGGAACTTTGCAACTTGTTTGAGTTTTCAAACTTGCTTTTCCCTCTGGGGTGCATCTTACAGTGCAGATGCTTGCAAAAGGTTCGGATGCTCAAGCTTGCCCAGGAATCACAAAACCTTTCTGCTGAAGAATCCTTGGTATGTGGAGGCAGAGTGGAGCCATTCGCCTGTGAAGGAAAAGCACTTTGCACAAACTCAGGAGCACTCTTTTCACTTCCCATGGCCAAAACAGGTTCCTTGTATAAGGAATGCAGATGAACCTTGTATATGCATATGGAATCCACCTCAAAATTCCAAACTTTTGAAATTCAAGATTTCACATTCTAATTAGTTCTTAGCGGTTTTCCAACTTTGTAAAGTACATCTTTCTCAGAAATCTGATTGACAAGTTGTTGTTTTTTTCTGGTTCAGCCCCAGGGTGCCAAGTTTGAAACTCAGAATTTTGTATATTTACTCACAGAAATAAAGAAGCAACGAGTATTATTTAAAGTGTGCATAGGGTTACAGACTTAAATTCAGTATTTCCCCTAAGGCTGCAATTATCCAGGCGTAACACAGAAGCCAGCCCCAATGAATGGATCACACAGCATGTGTCTGTTTGAATCATTTTTTTAGGCCTTCGTACAAATGAAGAATGAGACTATTCTAATTATATTTGGTGTTATTTCCAGAGCTCCCTCGTTCTGTTTGGGGGAGAGGGGAAGCACTGATGTTCTAACCTGATGTAGAAGTTGACTGTTCAAAATTCGGACTGCAAAAAGGGAAGTTTGATTATTATTTTATTTTTGCAATGGAAGAAACAGCATTTCAACCAGAGGTGCAAACTCAGAACTGAAAGGTAATTACCTATAGAATAATAAGACCAGCAAAAATAACATTGTTATCCACCATTATTAAAAAAAATAGCCCACAGTCGAGCACCATTTCTTTCTTTATCAAAACACAATACTTGCATTTGCCAATGCAGAGTTAAGAACTTAGTTTTGCAAAATGGAAGCTTGCGTTTTGAGAATCCAAAACTTGCATGTAAAGCGGGGGGGGGGGGACAAAACAAGAATCCCACATGTCGTCATCAAGAAAGGTTCAATATACAATGTTTATCACCTCGGAAAATTGGAATGTTGACAGCACAATCCCATGGATGTTACTCTTAAAACAGTATTGCTAGATTAAGTGGAGCTCAGTGTCAGATACGTGTGTGACTGTAAGTTTTCCGTTTCAAGAGCTGGAACTCACGTGCTTTTCACCCCAAAGCGGGAGAGTCATTTGATACTTCAAACACACAAATATGCACCCTTGAAATCCAAGTCTTAAGAAACCCAGATTTTCACACAACTGCATTTCAAGACACGAGGCACGCACACACATGTCCATCCCTCAATTTTGCACCCGTTCCAGTACAAACCCAGATTTTGTAAAAAAAGCATCCGTGCGATCCTTGTGTTTACTGGAAAGACCAGGGAGGAAGAGGGCCTTGAAGGAAAGGATAAACTCTTTGTGGATTAAGAGACATAAAACATGCAATTTATTGCAAGATGACGCATGGAACTGCCTTGAAATGGAGCATTTCCCTCCTTAAACCAGAACATAGGACTCCTGATCATATACAGAGAAGACTAATGAGACCCTTAATCTCAGGGTCAAGGGTTCAAGTCCTACATCGGGCAAAAGTTTCCTGCATTACAGGGGGCTGGACTGGATGACCCTTGTGGTCACTTCCAACTGTATAATTCTATGATGAGTATAATGAAGAGGTTTGTCTCCCCTCCTCTGCAGGTAAACCTGCATATTACGCACCAAGCACAGCAGAACTTACCCATACTTCAGCTAGCAAGCGTTATGGCTAAAGCTCCCCTAAACATCACCAGGTTGAAAGCAAACGGTTCCAGATTCACAGACAAAAACGGAGAAAGGAAAGATCCGAATATCAACCTCTATGCAAAAACAGTTACATTCACACATGCATGCATGAAAACATTGCCTACTTTGAAAACTCCTGTCTTAAATATTTACACTGACGGATCTCTTCCCACCCCCAAATTGCTGTTGTGCAAAGCAACATCACGTTCCTATCAACTGCTCCAATGCATTTTGCAGATGAAAGATTTCTGCTGGTAGATCTGCTGCTACAAGTGGAAATACAAGCTCACAGAGCAGCGGCAGAGGAGGAGGAGGAGGAGAGGAGGAAGAGAATCTCATCCTGCAGGACCCCTAAAATGCATGCAGGACCCAGGAGGCCGGACCCTTCAATGCGCCCACATTTGCCCAGGGCATGATGTGCACAAGCCAGTGTCTCAACTATGTGCAATAACCTAGCAGCTGGTGTGCAGCAGGATCCCGGATTCTGCGGGGATGGCTTAAAGTGTGTTTAGGATTGCAGCCAGGTCGTGAAGCTGTAATCCACAAGGCAAATTAACCCAGCAGATTGGCTAACGGAAGAAAAAGAAGCAGGAGAAAAAAGATCTTTGAAAACAAGATGCAAATTGAAGAAGAGGAGCACATGAACTTTGAAAAGCAAGGTGGGGAAGTGAAGTAAAGTCGAAAGCTAGGGAGGAAAAGAAAAGCAAAACGAGAAGAAAAAAGGTAGGAGAATGCGTGCAGGAAAGGAAGGAACTTCAAAACAGAAGAGAGCTGGGATCTTTGCACAAAAAAGGGAAAGAGACAAATAATTGAATAGTTGATGTAAAATATGCAGGGATTTATGGTATGCAAAATGAACCACGGAAAGCGAATGGAAGTCATTGGTATTTTAAGGTTGTTTAAACGCACATTTCAAAATGTAAAACAGAAAAAATTAATAAAAAAATTATACAAAAAAGAGAGACTACAGACAAAAAAGGCGTACAGTGCAAAAAGGGAGGGGAAATCTCACAAAAAATTGGGGGAGCAGGAAGGGGAAATGTAAGGGAAATTACATGCAGAAAGTCTGAGCAAGCCCGATCGCGCAAAAGGGGGGGAAGCGAAGCGCCGCTGACCCGAAATAGGCGTCCACCTGCAGGAGCAGCAGGCAGCAAGCGGCCGCGGCGACAGAGACGCGCAGGGGCGGCGGCAGCAGCAGAGGCTTCTCCGGCGGGCGCATGTTGCCGGCCGCTGCTCCTGCGTCGCGATCCTCCGCCGTCGCCCGGGCTCGGCATGGCGCTGCGCAATCGGCGCCCGGGCGCCTCGGCAGCCCGTTAAAAAGAGCACCTGGCTGGGCGGGAGGGGCGCGCCCTTTCTCGGCCCCGCCCCCGAGCGGGAAGGTGAGCGGCAAAGGGCCCGCCCGGGATGGGATGGGACGGGATGCGGGGCGGAGACCTCGTCAGAGGCACCCTGAGATCCCGGGACTCCTCCTCGCGCCGAGGGAAGGAAGGAAGGAGCACTTCGAAGGGAAGCGCAGGACCATGTGCAGAGTGCGCTCTCTTCTCTCGCCTACCCTCTCCACTGTGTAACACAAGCACCCCAAAACTCGGCCCTCCACATGTTTTGGGACTACAATTCTCATCATCCCCTAGCTAACAGAACCAGTGGTCAGGGATGATGGGAATTGTAGTCCCAAAACATGGAGGGCCGAGTTTGAGGATGCCTGGTGTAACAGCATCATGCTGAAGAAATTTCAGTGCCAGATTTACGTATAAGCTAAACAACCTTTCGCTTATTAAGGCCCCACTCTCTTGGGGGGGGGGCACAATTTTTTTAAAAAACAACAACACCTGGATGTACATTTCCAAAATGCAAGATAAAAAACAAATAAAATAAAACCTACATACTGTACAGCAACAGTGTTTTGTGCTGTGTAGGCTCCTCTGATGTAAGTCATGGGCCCCACCTGCTAGCCTGCTCCCTAAAATATCACTGGTTTGCTCATCTCTATACTGTATATTGGGACCCAGGTGGCGCTGTGGTATAAACCACTGAGCCTAGGGCTTGCTGATCAGAAGGTCGGCGGTTCAAATCCCTGTGACGGGGTGAGCTCCCGTTGCTCGGTCCCAGCTCCTGCCAACCTAGCAGTTCGAAAGCACGTCAAAATGCAAGTAGATAAAGAGGAACCGCTATAGCGGGAAGGTAAACAGCGTTTCCATGTGCTGCTCTGGTTTGCCAGAAGCGGCTTTGTCATGCTGGCCACATGACCTGGAAGCTATACGCCGGCTCCCTCGGCCAATAATGCGAGATGAGCGCGCAACCCCAGAATCGGTCACGACTGGACCTAATGGTCAGGGGTCCCTTTACCTTTACCTTTATACTGTATATAGGGTGCCTACATTCTGCATGGACTGGTTGCATGGCAACATGTGCAATGGCTTTAGATACCCATTAGGTCCGTAAATTACCATATGTAGCATATATTCAATCAACACACAAAAACAGCGACAATTTGTTGTTTACAAAGGACAGCTGGACATATAAAGGGCCCCATTACCTTCAGGAGCTTAGGGCCTCCTCAAACCTTAAACCTGGCGCTGGAGATGTCAGTCACCAACCTGGCATCCAGAGATCTCCACATGGCCACAACTGGACCAGCACCTGGCACCTGGGGAATGCTCTGCAGAAGTTATGTTCCCAACGCCGACTCTCATGCACATTTTGGGGCACCACATGAGATCGTGGCCCGGGAAAAGCACTTTTTTGGGGGGACGGCGAGATTTCAGCGTGAAATTGTGCGAGATTACGGCAACCAAAACGGCCGCCATGCTCCCATGGAAAAATAGGGTGTTCCATTCCCCCCCCCCCGGGACGCTTACAGGGTATTGGGCCCCCATATGCACTATACATTTAAAGCAGGGGTGGCCACCTCCCAGCCAAGAGACTCTGATCTACTCACAGAGTTAAAAACTGGGAGTGATCTACCCCCTTTGGGGGGGTTCAGGTCAAATCTGTTGAGTTTATTTAAGGAAGGGAAGCCCTTTTTGGGGGGTTTAGGTCAAACTTGTTGAGCTTCTTTTAGGAGGGAGGGAGGCCCATTTTTGTTTAGGGTTTTCAGGTCATAGTTCAGCTTTTTTTAGGGAGGAAAATTTTGGGTGAGCTTTTTTTAGGGGTGCCAGTGATCTAGCAGTGATCTACCACAGACATCCAGTGATCTACTGGTAGATCACAATCTACCTGTTGGACGTGCCTGATTTAAAGCATCATCACAGCACTTTAAACAGTTACGGTTTCCCCCAAAATTGGTTTAACAGTTAATCTCTTTCCAGGGAACTCTGGGAATTGTAGTTCTGTGAGGGGAATGGGGGGGTCTCCTAGCACCTCTCAGCACCTTTACCAAACTGCAGTTCCCAGGATTCTTTTTGGGGAAGCCATGACTGTTTAAAATATGATACTTATTTATACGAGTAGTGCACCCTAATAGTAGCCAAGAGACGGATACTGATGAATTGGAAGAACAGAGATACGGTGCCCCTTAATCAGTGCCTTGAGAACAGGACATCACCTGCAATATATGAACAGACAGCTTATAGATGCAGACTTTGGATAAATGCAATGATATTTGGAATGAGTTTACACAGGATATATTAGGTAATTGACAATTATATATGTATTAGAATAAGAAGATGCATACCTGTATATTGTTGTTGTTTAGTCATGTCCGACTCTTCGTGACCCCATGGACCATAGCACGCCAGGCACTCCTGTCTTGCACTGCCTCCCGCAGTTTGGTCAAACTCATGTTCGTAGCTTTGAGAACACTGTCCAACCATCTTGTCCTCTGTCATCCCCTTCTCCTTGTGCCCTCCATCTTTCCCAACATCAGGGTCTTTTCTAGGGAGTCTTCTCTTCTCATGAGGTGGCCAAAGTATTGGAGCCTCAGCTTCACGATCTGTCCTTCCAGTGAGCACTCAGGGCTGATCTCCTTAAGAATGGATAGGTTTGATCTTCTTGCAGTCCATGGGACTCTCAAGAGTCTCCTCCAGCACCATAATTCAAAAGCATCCATTCTTCGGCGATCAGCCTTCTTTATGGTCCAGCTCTCACTTCCATACATCACTACTGGGAAAACCATAGCTTTAACTATACGGACCTATACTGGGAAAACCATAGCTTTAACTATAGTGGAGGAGAGGAGGCAAGCAAAATGCAAGGGAGATAGGGAAAGATACAGGAAACTGAATGCAGATTTCCAAAAAACAGCAAGGAGAGACAAGAGGGTCTTCTTAAATGAGCAATGCAAAGAAATAGAGGAAAACAATAGAATGGGGAAAACCAGAGATCTGTTCAAGAAAATTGGAGATATGAAAGGAACATTTCGTACAAAGATTACCATAATCAAGGACAAAAGTGGTAAGGACCTAACAGAAGCAGAAGACATCAAGAAGAGGTGGCAAGAATACACAGAGGAATTATACCAGAAAGATATGGAGGTCTCATACACCCCAGGTAGTGTGGTTGCTTACCTTGAGCCAGACATCTTGGAGAGTGAAGTCAAATGGGCCTTAGAAAGCATTGCTAATAACAAGGCCAGTGGAAGTGATGATATTCCAGCTGAACTATTTAAAATTTTAAAAGATGATGCTGTTAAGGTGCTACACCCAATATGCCAGCAAGTTTGGAAAACTCAGCAATGGCCAGAGGATTGGAGAAGATCAGTCTACATCCCAATTCCAAAGAAGGGCAGTGCCAAAGAATGCTCCAACTACCGCACAATTGCGCTCATTTCACACGCTAGCAAGGTTATGCTTAAAATTCTACAAGGCAGGCTTAGGCAGTATGTGGACCGAGAACTCCCAGAAGTGCAAGCTGGATTTCGAAAGGGCAGAGGAACCAGAGACCAAATAGCAAACATGCGCTGGATTATGGAGAAAGCTAGAGAGTTCCAGAAAAACGTCTACTTCTGCTTCATTGACTATGCAAAAGCCTTTGACTGTGTCGACCACAGCAAACTATGGCAAGTTCTTAAAGAAATGGGAGTGCCTGATCACCTCATCTGTCTCCTGAGAAATCTCTATGTGGGACAAGAAGCTACAGTTAGAACTGGATATGGAACAACTGATTGGTTCAAAATTGGGAAAGGAGTACGACAAGGTTGTATATTGTCTCCCTGCTTATTTAACTTATATGCAGAATTCATCATGCGAAAGGCTGGACTAGATGAATCCCAAGCCGGAATTAAGATTGCCGGAAGAAATATCAACAACCTCAGATATGCAGATGACACAACCTTGATGGCAGAAAGTGAGGAGGAATTAAAGAACCTTTTAATGAGGGTGAAAGAGGAGAGCGCAAAATATGGTCTGAAGCTCAACATCAAAAAAACCAAGATCATGCCCACTGGTCCCATCACCTCCTGGCAAATAGAAGGGGAAGAAATGGAGGCAGTGAGAGATTTTACTTTCTTGGGCTCCTTGATCACTGCAGATGGTGACAGCAGTCACGAAATTAAAAGACGCCTGCTTCTGGGGAGAAAAGCAATGACAAACCTAGACAGCATGTTAAAAAGCAGAGACATCACTTTGTCGACAAAGGTCCGTATAGTTAAAGCTATGGTTTTCCCAGTAGTGATGTATGGAAGTGAGAGCTGGACCATAAAGAAGGCTGATCGTCGAAGAATTGATGCTTTTGAATTATGGTGCTGGAGGAGACTCTTGAGAGTCCCATGGACTGCTAGAAGATCAAACCTATCCATTCTTAAGGAAATCAGCCCTGAGTGCTCCCAGGAAGGACAGATCGTGAAGCTGAGGCTCCAATACTTTGGCCACCTCATGAGAAGAGAAGAATCCTTGGAAAAGACCCTGATGTTGGGAAAGATTGAGGGCACTAGGAGAAGGGGACGACAGAGGACAAGATGGTTGGACAGTGTTCTCGAAGCTACGAACATGAGTTTGACCAAACTGCGGGAGGCAGTGCAAGACAGGAGTGCCTGGCGTGCTATGGTCCATGGGGTCACGAAGAGTCGGACACGACTAAACGACTAAACAACAACAACAACAACAACAACATACGGACCTTTGTAGGCAAGGTGATGTCTCTGCTTTTTAAGATGCTGTCTAGGTTTGTCATTGCTTTTCTCCCAAGAAGCAGGCGTCTTTTAATTTCGTGACTGCTGTCACCATCTGCAGTGATCAAGGAGCCCAAGAAAGTAAAATCTCTCACTGCCTCCATTTCTTCCCCTTCTATTTGCCAGGAGGTGATGGGACCAGTGGCCATGATCTTGGTTTTTTTTGATGTATGGTAATGTAACTGTCTTTTTTCTTTTTTTATTCTCACTCATTTCTTCCTCTTTTCTCACTCTATTTATAAATGAAATTATTCCAATAAAATATTAATAAAGATAAAACACTACCCACACCTGTCAGTTTATGAAACTCAGAGATATATGTTTTTCATCTTTCCCATGACCCGGAAGCCTACTTCCCTTATTCCTGCAACTTTCTCCTAGGTTTAAGTCAACCTAAGAAAACCACGTGTTCCTTCCGTTGTTGGGGGTGTGATCACATGACAGACACTCCCTCCCCAGTTTGACAGCACAAGTCAGCTCTCCACATCGCATTTGGTCCTTGTCACTGGAGGCATGATGTGGGTAAAAAAAGGTAAAAGACCCCTGGATGGTTAAATCCAGTCAAAGGCAACTATGGGGTTGTGGTGCTCATCTTGCTTTCAGGCCTTTGTCCACAGACAGCTTTAAGGGTCATGTGGCCAGCATGACTAAGCCGCTTTTGGCAAACCAGAGCAGCATACGGAAACGCCGTTTACCTTCCCACCGGAGCAGTACCTATTTATCTACTTGCACTGCGTGCTTTTTTTTTTTCCCGGTTCCTCACTCCTGCTTTATTTTTTTTTTAAACATACTTTTTATTAATTTTACAAACTGCAAAAAAGAAAACGGTACATACATAAACACCTTTTCCACCTCCTTCCCACCCACCCACATGGATCCTCCCCTGCCACAGAAGTATCTCATGTAGGTGAACAGTCAGAGATGGTCCATTTTATGCTTGCTTTTGAACAAGGTTGGCAGGAGCTGGGACAGAGCAATGGGAGCTCACCCCGTTGCGGGGATTCGAACCGCCGACCTTCTGATCAGCAAGCCCAAGAGCCTCAGTGGTTTAGACCACAGCGCTACCCACTCTCTCTTCCCATCACATTTGGTCCTTGTCCATGCTTCCATGGACACCAAGAGCACACCTGTCATTCTCGACGCTGCTCTTTTATTTTCTGTTCTGTATGTTTCCCTCCTCCTCTCCTGTGCTGAGCGTGCGTCGGATCTGGCAGCCGTTCTGCTGGCTCCAGCTGCAGCACAGCATGAGTGGAGCATGGCTCGTCATTCTTGCCCATCCTTCGAAGAATTCCAGCAAAAAAATAACGCCGCGCTTTGTGACCCAACCTGATGCAAACAGGGCCCCTCACAAGCAGCTCTTATAACTGGACAGGCTCCGAGGAGAGAAGGAGGTCCTATAGGTGATGAGGAACTATATGTAGGTGACTAGGCATCTAGCTGTCGGAAGAGGGACAAAATGACTTCTCCCTCCCTTCGGAGGCCCTTTGCCTCTCTGTGCTGCCTGTGAAGGAAAAAAAGAATTCTCCTCCAAACAGCATCGTGTCACTGGGCTTGTCCTCTGCTAGTGGGAGCTACCTGTGCCAACTTTTAAAAACCTGCTGAGAACTTTTCTATTCTGCCAGGCCTATGCTAGTAGGTAGGCTAGTAGGTAGGGCTGGGCAATATATTGATATATCGTCCAAAACCAGTTTGAAGTCTGTATCGTGATAACAGTTTCATAATTTTTCAACTGGCAATATATCGTGAATAACAATTGTGTGTGAGAGAGAGAGTGTGAGTGTGCGCGCCCTATGCAAAAATCACGATGTGGGGAAAACTGGGAAGCAAACCAATGCTTCTCTCAATTCCTGCAGCCTGTTAACTCTGCTTGCTCAGCCGTCCACTGCCTCATGCAGGGGGCAGCGACTCACAAGAGCAGGTGGCGGCAAAAATCATGATGCAGGAAAAATCGTAAAGCCAGCCAATGCCTCTACATAGCTCCATCCTTCTTTCAGACACTGGGATATGTTGGTATATTGTGATGTCTAGCTGGTGATATATCAGGATGTTGAAAACCAGGTATCACCTAGCCCAAGTAGTTAAGGGACCCCTGACCATTAGGTCTAGTCGTGACTGACTCTGGGGTTGTGCGCTCATCTCGCTTTATTGGCCGAGGGAGCTGGCGTACAGCTTCCAGGTCATGTGGCCAGCATGACTAAGCCGCTTCTGGCGAACCAGAGCAGCGCACGGAAACGCCATTTACCTTCCTGCTGTAGCGGTACCTATTTATCTACTTGCACTTTGATGTGCTTTGAAACTGCAAGGTTGGCAGGAGCTGGGACCGAGCAACAGGAGCTCACCCCATCGCGGGGATTCGAACCGCCAACCTTCTGATCGGCAAGCCCTAGGCTCAGTGGTTTAACCCACAGTGCCACCCGCATCCCTAGCCCAACTAGTAGGATGTGTCATCTTAGGAGGGAAACTTAACTTTTGCAAATTTCTGCAGAGAGGGGTTCTTGGGTGTGAGGAATTCAGATATGCTATTATTTTTGTGCTCCGACAATATTTAGCTTGTTAAGTCTACGTCTGATGAAGCAGCACATAAACTGCTTTCAGAAAACCAAAGAATTTTAATTTTACCTTCTGAAAATGTCATGCTAAATAGTCATAATATACAAGATAACTGTATGTATGTGGTAATCAGTTTAAATGATTTCTGTGCAATTTTGCAGACATTTTACTTACCAAGCAAAACTAAATTATACTATTTTAACCAAAATATCTTTTCAATTCCCAAGCCATGTTACAACTTTTTAGCATCCTTCATTTTTGGAATTTGAAAGTTGAAAAATTCAACACAGCCTAATAAGCCAGGCCTACGCAGGCACTTAAGAGTCCATCCCTTACAGCGAGCTTCTGAAATTTGTTTTTAATTCTTTTGCTCTTGTTTTTAATTTTTTTATTATTTTACTGTGTGGTTTTATGCTTTTATACCGTTGTAAACTGCTGTGATATATTTCTACGATACAGCGGTATATACAGTACCGGTATATATTTTTCAATAAAGGTCAATACTGCCAGGACTCTTCCAAGTCCAGCCATGATTTTGACACTGACAAAGAGGGCAGGAAGTTACCAAGCCTAACTTAGCCTGAGCCCAACAACCAGAGGCCCCCGAGACTCAAAGTCTCTGGATTGTGGACCCTGGAGACCTCAAACCTCGTTCCACTGAGGGCACTGTACTTCACTGATCCTGCTCACCAACACAACAAGTGTGCCCCACATGAGATTATGGAGAAATAACAGAGGACTTGCCCCCCAAAGTGAGAGGACGTCCATTTGCACTTTTTTGCAGACAGAACCTAAAATGGGTAGTCCAGCCCAGTTAGCAGAGATGGGCCCTTTTAAACAACAACAAACAACAACAACACATTTTTTTAAAATTAAAGATGTTTGGATGTTCATCATCGATTCACCCACACACCCGATGTACCCTTAGCCCTCACCTTAAAAAAAGTTTTTACTAAAGGTTTTCTTGTGTAACAAACACAAGAAAAGTCAGAAGTCAGGAAGAGAAGACCAGAATTTTAATAAGGAAGGGGGGAAATTTATAACTTATCTTGAAGACCATTGTAAACAGTTAAAATCCTTGTTAGGATTGGAATATCACTTGTAGTTTAAGGTTGACTTCTGGACATAATGGAAGAGGTAAAGAATTTGGGTTATCATAAAAGGTGTCGGAGGAAATGATTAATAACAGGACCCCAAAAGGGGAGGATGGAAGTCCAGGAGATTCCTTGGAATCTTATTTTTATTATTTGTGTTGGATATATCGCTGTAAAATTTCAATTTGGAAAAAAACCCCAAAAAATACATTTTCAAAAGAGACGAACAAAGAAAATGACACATAGTGTCTCCACTTTCAATTCATAGAGTCTTTTTCGCAATTCATTTGCATTTGGTATGAGACTCTGTTGTCATATACATTGTGCAGTTGGGGGGGGAGAGAGGAGAGATGGGGAAAGATTGTGATCCTTCGTTCTATTGTGCAGTATTTGCGCAGGGTTTTTGTGACAGCATCATGTGGGTAGGTCATTTTATATACAGTGGACCCTGATGTTGGGAAAGATGGAGGGCACAAGGAGAAGGGGACGACAGAGGATGAGATGGTTGGACAGTGTTCTCGAAGCTACTAACACGAGTCTGACCAAACTGCGGGAGGCAGTGCAAGACAGGAGTGCCTGGCGTGCTCTGGTCCATGGGGTCACGAAGAGTCAGACACGACTAAACAACAACAACAACAACCTTGGTTTACAAACTTAATCCGTTCTGGAAGTCCGTTCTTAAACCAAAGCGTTCTTAAACCAAAGCGTGCTTTCCCATAGCAGCGGGGGACTCAATTTACACTCAACAGGAACCAAAACACCTGCTTCCGGGTCTGCAGCGTTCTTAATCCAAGTTGTTCATCAACTAAGCTGTTCTTAAACCAAGGTACCACTGTATATGCATCGCGAGAGATTGGCAGGTCCAGAGCTTGGTTGCTTGCGTTCAGTTGCTTGCAGTGTGGTTTGTTTGTATGGGGAAGCAGGGCATTGCTGAATCAGATAAGCCATATCAATTTGTATGCTGTAGCAGGGGATAGGTCATAATCTTGCGCTGTGTATATGATAAAGGGGAGACCTATCAGGAGTGAATATAGACCACTGGCACCAAAAGGTATGGGAAGCCACCCTATTGGAACAGTTAACCAACAAACAGAATGGGTCACTGGAGTCCAGACTCTTGTCAGAATACGTTGTCTGCTCCCAGGGCTCTGTCCAGGGTCCTATCTCCAACCCCAACCTCTTTATTTTTGAGAATCCTCTTTCTCGGGGACTGAACCTTGTCCGTCCTCTCCTTCTGCCCCAGACTAAGTGTTGGCTGACAAGAACTCCGCTTTGCCATGACTGGAGAGAAACCAGCATTTTGAACTGGGCCTAGAAGTGGATTGAAAACAGGTGAAGCTGCCTATTCAAGAAGTCAAGGGATTTATATTCATTAATTTGATTTGATTTGATTTCAAAGCATCTACAGCAGGCATCCCCAAACTGCGGCCCTCCAGATGTTTTGGCCTACAACAACTCCCATGATCCCTAGCTAAGAGGACCGGTGGTCAGGGATGATGGGAATTGTAGTCCAAAACATCTGGAGGGCCGAAGTTTGGGGATGCCTGATCTACATGCTGCTTTGTGCTTCAACAAATCTCCCAAGTGGGTAGGAAGATTCCAACAGCTGGGTCCGGTCAACAGCATGGCTGCCATGTTCTGGACTGGCTGAAGTTCCCAGGTGCTTTTCAACAGGTAGCACTCATTGCAGTAACCCAACTGTGATCCAGCTAAAGCATGTTGGCTGACCTGATTTCTCTAAGGTTGAGGGCAGAGTGGCTCATTGGGCAAAACTGGCTTAATTGTCAATCCCTCATCACAAGGAATTCTGGGAAATGTAGGTTTGTGAGGGGAATAGGGGTCTCCTAGCAACTCCCAGTACCCTTAACAAACTACACTTCCCAAGATTCTTTGCCCGGGGGGGTGGAGTCATGACTGTCTAAAGCAGGCATCCCCAGACTGTGGCCCTCCAGATGTTTTGGCCTACAACTCCCATGATCCCTAGCTAAGAGGACTGGTGGTCAGGGATGATGGGAATTGTAGTCCAAAACATCTGGAGGGCCAAAGTTTGGGGATGCCTGGTCTAAAGCAGGCTTCCTCAAACTCGGCCCTCCAGATGTTTTTGGCCTACAACTCCCATGATCCCTAGCTAGCAGGCCCAGTGGTCAGGGATGATGGGAATTGTAGTCTCGAAACATCTGGAGGGCAGAGTCTGAGGAAGCCTGGTCTAAAGTGATGTGATCCTCCTTAAAATGTATAATGTCTTGTCTGGTTTAAGCTTCAGTTTGTTTGTCCCCATCCAGATCATTACTGTCTGGAGCTGCCAGAGCTCAAACTGGGATCTTCAAGTTGCCCCATGTGGTATGGAACATCAGTCTAGGGCAGAAAGACCCTCTCAAGCTCTGGACTAGCCCAACCTGGCCTCACCGGTCATTGGACTCTCCTGGGCAGGAATGTGCCCATTCCTGAGCCACAAACCTTCCTGGCGCTGGTGCGTTTCTGCAAATTCTTTGGCTTCACTGTTCAGCCTGAGCTTTTGGCTTCTTCTGTTGCTCTAACCCGGTACCTCAGCTCCAACACCGTGGCCCAGCTCCTGGCACTCTCCTCCTCACCTCTGACTGCTGCCTGTGGCTCAGCCCCAGGGCAAATACTGACCTCGAATGCTGGTTTGGCACCTAAGCATCTACCACGGTGCTTGGAATGTGAGGGAAAGCAAAGACAGCCCTGGGTGACATTTGAAAACTATGTGGGGAAAAAGCCCTCCCCAAAATTCTGCATTCTATTTGCAGGCGGTGAAACTGGTGGAAGTTCACCAAATATTCTCTGAATATTTACTCCCATGAGTTTCAGGATATCAAAGACAGACATAAAGACAAACAGACAGACAGACAGAGCATGCATGTTGTACCAATGCGGTTACATTTCATGAAATGTACGACTCGTTGCTGCTTTTCCTAAACAAAAAAACAAAACAAATGAACTCCACATTATTATTATTTTAAAAAAATCTGGTTTAGCATGCATGGTCAACCGTGTGTCCTTCAGCTGTTTGGGACTACAAATCCCATCATGCCTGGCTCTTGTTCATGCTGCCTTGGACTGATGGAAGTGGCAGTCCAAAACATCAGGAAGTCACCTTGTTTGTTACCCTGTCATAAGATATGAGATAGAATTTTAAAATTATGTCATCGTCCCCCCATATTATGCAGTGAGATTAAGGAGACCCCCCCCCCTCAATCACAACCTCTTTTCCTTTCTATTCTACTCTATTTTAGTCCTCATTTCTGGTTTGCCAAGTTCCTTTTGCTGATCTTCTTTAAAGCAGGACTCTCGTCTTCTCCACCAGATGGCAATATCGCCGCACTCAAGAAATAACAAGTTGGATCATTCAATTCATCACAGAATCCACCTAGTGGCACTATATACCCTCCCAAATAAAATCTCACTGCAAATTCTCAAGGTCCTTCCTCTGGCTAGAAAGTGGACTGCACAACTGGTGGCTGTTGCTTTTTTTAAAAAAAAGCAACTTTTTAAAAAACCTGGGTGCTTCCCCCCTTTATACGTTGCAATCCCAAAAGGATCAGGCAAGTGACACCTTGTCTCCAATAGTGGCTGACCAGATGTTGTCTGGATGTTCACAAGCAGAGCATGAAGACAACAGAGTGAGAGTTCAGAGGTATACTGCACCTGAACATGGATGCTCCACTTAGCTACCACGGTTGCCGACAGACTCCTCCATAAATTCCTCTAGTGCCCTTTTAAGGCTAAGCCGGTGGCCATTGCCACATCTTGTGGCAGCGATTGCCACGAATGAATTAAGGGATTGTGTGAAGTAACACACCCTTTTGTCTGCCCTGAATCTACTGCCAGTCGGTTGCTGACCCCAAGATTTAGTATTAAGGGAGAGGGACGGAGGCTGCGGGAGAAGCACTATTCATTTTCTTCATACCATCCACGTGCCCGTCTGTGGGGACCATTTGTAGCAAAATAGCTGCCGTCACAAATGGCCTTAGGGCAGCTTTTAATGTATGGAATTATAAAGTTAGAAGGGGCTTGGGACTTCCTCTTGTCCAGACACTCCTCAATAAAGGATCTACAATGTAGGATGCAGCAACAACATCTCTGACAGGTGGGTGTCCGGTTTGTGAGACCCTCCAAGTGTACCTATTTGCCAGGAATAGTCCCAGATTTACAGAAGCTGTCCTGGTTTCTGATTTGATCCTGAAATATCCCCCTTTCCTTAGGATGTTCCTGTTTTCATCGACGAAATGTTGGGGGGTATGGAGTTATGTGACCCCCCGAGTCAAGGAGATAAGTAACTCTACAACCTTTAGAAGACTTCTGAAGATAGTCCTTGTTCGTTACCCTGTCATAAGATATGAGATAGAATTTTAAAATTATGTTGTTGTCCCCCCATATTATGCAGTGAGATTAAGGAGACCCCCCCCCTCCTCAATCACTGAAGGATAGTCCTCCTTCAGTATACCTGAAGGAGCGTCTCCACCTCCATCATTCTGCCCGGACACTGAGGTCCAGCACCGAGGGCCTTCTGGCGGTTCCCTCGTTGCGAGAAGCCAAGTTGCAGGGAACCAGGCAGAGGGCCTTCTCAGTAGTGGCGCCTGTGGAACGCCCTCCCAACAGATTTCAAAGAGGAAAACAACTACTGTACCAGACATTTAGAAGACATCTGAAGGCAGCCCTGTTCAGGGAGGCTTTTAATGTTTAATAGATTATTGTGTTTTATTTTTCTGTTGGAAGCCGTCCAGAGTGGCTGGGGAAACCCAGCCAGATGGGCGGGGTATATATAATAAATTATTATTATTATTATTATTATTATTATTATTATTATTGCCGCAGTGACACAGACCCCCCAAGTGTCCCTATTTTCCAGGGACAGTCCTGGATTCACACAAGCCGTCCCAGTTTCTGTTTTGGTCTCAGAACGTCCTGCTTTTCCTTAGGACGTCCCTATTTTCATCAAAGAAATGTTGGAAGGTATGGAGTTATGCAACCCCCCACCGAGCCAAGGAGATCAGGAACTTACTAGACAACCTTTAGAAGACATATAAAAGATTGTTCTTTTTTATTTTAATTTGTTAAATTTGGAAAATGGAATAAAAATTTATTTTTTTAAAAAAAAAATAGAAGACATCTGAAGGCAGCCCTTTATAGGGAAGTTTTTAAATGTTTAGTTATGTTTTTATGTATGTTGGAAGCTGCCCAGAGTGGCTGGGGCAACCCAGTCAGATGGGCAAGTGGCACGTTTAAAGAAGATTGGAAAATGTTTATTGAATATATGGAGGGAAATTGTGTTCATTTGAAAATGTGGGCAGCATTAAAATAAATTCAACAGGGTAAATAAGTTTTGACGGATGTAGTAACGGAATACTGAATGGTTGAGTTTGTATAAAATATGCAGGGATTTATGTTGTGCAAAATGAACCATGGAAAGAGAGGAAGGGAAGTCATTGATAATTATTTAAGGTTGTTTAAGTGAATATTCTAAAATGCAAAACAGAAATTTAATAAAAATATTAAACTCAGATGGGCAGGTTATAAATGTTGTTGCTGCTGTTGTTGTTGCTGCTGCTAAATACAACGTCCCTATTTTCATCAGAAAAAAATGTTGGAGGGAATGCCATGCAACCAGCCGCAAAAATCGACATGATTGAGATTCTTCCCATCTCAGTATTGGGGAAAGCTTTCCCTGTTGAACATCTACCTGCCGTTGTGCAGCTGTGAAATGTGCTGGGGGAGCCCTGCCAGAAGCAAAATCCAAACCAAACATGTCCACCTTCCTTGAGGATGGCGGACTGGGAATGGTTTCACAAAGAACGACACCCTGTCTCTAATGGTCAGGAAGAGGGGACAGGCCTGGCAGAGCGGTTTGAATACAGTACTTTTAAAGTGTCATAAATACAATTCTAGCCCCTGTTGTGTTTAGGCTGGAGGTCGGGCTGTGATCAGTGGCAGCGGGAAAGGAGGGCGAGCGGAGTCTGTAACAGAGGCCAAGTAGAGGCTCACTCCCAGTCCCTTGAGAAAGGAAGTTTTAATGACACAAACAACAACAACCACCATCGACAAAAGAGGAAAAGGAGGAAAGTGAGAAAAGTCTCTCCCCCCACCCGCAGGGCCAGTTCCCATGGAGACCCCAAGGAAGTTTGAACCAGCCCTGGGCTTTTCACAGCCGCCTTTGAGTCATGGAGGGCATTATGGCCATTGATAAAGGGAGACGTGCGCTCTTTTGGTTGCAAGGGCCAGCCTCTCTAGTTAGCAGCAGGCCCCCCTGACTCATTTCCCCCTCTCGCCAAAAGGGGGTGGGGTGGGGAGGAATCTAGGGCAATTCCATCCCATCCCATCCCTGCTCCCTCCTTCCCTCTCCCTCCCTCCCTCCTTCTCTTTGGAATCCCTTTCCAGGAACTCGGAGAGATACTGTGTTTAGCAACCAGTTTTCATAGAATCATAGAGCTGGAAGAGACCCCAAGGGCCATCCAGTCCAACCCCCTGCCAAGCAGGAAACACCATCAAAGCATTCTTGACATATGCCTGTCAAGCCTCTGCTTAAAGACCTCCAAAGAAGGAAAATAAAAAAAATTCCTTCAGTGGCATCTTAAAGACCAACTAAGTTTTTATTTTGGTATGAGCTTTCGTGTGCATGCACACTTCGTCAGATACCCGAAAGTTCATACCAAAATAAAAACTTAGTTGGTCTTTAAGGTGCTACTGAAGGAATTTTTTTATTTTGTTTCGACTCAGACCAACACGGCTACCTACCTGTAATCCAAAGAAGGAGACTCCAAGCCTCCTTCTACCCCCTGCCATCAATTTGGGGTGCAAGGAAACCCCAATTCGCTATAGGGTCCTCCAGTTGACATTTATCTGCCAGGGACTATCCCCCACCCCCAGAGTCTGTGCCTAGTAAATTGCTGCTGTCGTTTGACTTTATTTTGCTTTCGGAGGAGACGTTTGGGTGCCTTCTTGGAAATTTCACACAAGCTCCAGAGTTCTGGACCTAAGTTTCTCCTCATGTCTTTGACTTTAAACCCCTGGGAGATGTGCCTAGATATTCTAGCATATGTGCGGGTAAATGGAGGCACGTGGTCCAATATCTGCTGCAGGGCTTCTCTTCCTTTATTTTCTCTCCCACCCACCGCCCACCCCAATAACTGCCTGAGCACATTTTAAATGCTTCTGAGCTATAAAAATGCAAGCACATTTGCAAAGCTAAGCAAGGTTTGGCATGGTTTTAAATTGGATGGGAGACTGCACACGGAGATTCCTGCATTGCAGGGGGTTGGAAAAGATGAGCCAGTGTGGTGTAGTGGTTAAGAGCGGTAGACTCGTAATCTGGGGAACCGGGTTCGTGTCTCCACTCCTCCACATGCAGCTGCTGGGTGACCTTGGGCTAGTCACACTTCTTTGAAGTCTCTCAGCCCCACTCACCTCACAGAGTGTTTGTTGTGGGGGAGGAAGGGAAAGGAGAATGTTAGCCACTTTGAGACTCCTTCGGGTAGTGATAAAGCGGGATATCAAATCCAAACTACTACTACTACTACTACTACTCCTCTTCTTCTTCTTCTTCTTCTTCTTCTTCTTCTTCTTCTTCTTCTTCTTCTTCTTCTTCTTCTTCTTCTTCTTCTTCTTCTTCTTCTAGGGTTCTTCCAACTCTACAGTTCTATGATTCAATTACAGTCGTACCTTGGAAGTCAAATGGAATCTATTCCAGAAGTCCGTTTGACTTCCAAAACGTTCGAAAACCAAACTGCGGCTTCTGATTGGCTTCAGGAAGCTCCTGCAGCCAATCAGAAGCTGCGGAAGCCCCATCAGATGATCGGCTTCCAAAAGCAGTTCGCAAACCGGAACAGTCACTTTGCGGCTTTCAGGAGCCAAAACGTTCAGGAACTAAGCTGTACGACTTCCAAGGTACAACTGTACTCCATAAGGGCCTTGAGCATCCCACCTGATGTTTTTTGGTTAAACAAAATTGTCGTTTCATACATGCAATACCTTTTAAGTGCCTTCAAAGCACATCCATTCCCAGAAAGAATTCTGGGCGCTGTAGTTTGCCATGGCTTTCTGGGAACTGTAACTTTGTGATGGGTAAACTACAGTACCCATAATTCATTAAGGGAAAGAATTGGTTTCAAGTGTGCTTTAAAGGCTGAGCGTGTCCTGTGTAAACGGCCTCAGTCCTGTATACCTGAAGGAGCGTCTCCACCCCCATCATTCAGCCCGGACACTGAGATCCAGCACCGAGGGCCTTCTGGTGGTTCCCTCATTGCGAGAAGTGAGGTTACAGGGAACCAGGCAGAGGGCCTTCTCGGTGGTGGCACCCGCCCTGTGGAACGCCCTCCCAGCAGATGTCAAGGCAATAAGCAATTATTTTGCTTTTAGAAGACAACTGAGGGCGGCCCTGTTTAGGGAAGTTTTTAATGTTTGGTGCTGTACTGTTTTTAATATTCGGTTGGAAGCTGCCCAGAGTGGCTGGGGAAACCCAGCCAGATGGACGGGGTATGAATATTATTATTATTATTATTATTATTATTATTATTATTATTATTATACAACCTACCAATGCTCCTGCTTCAGCAGCCCATGTAGGCCTGAGTAAATCAAGCTACAATCCTAACACACATTTGCTAGGCAACGAGCCCCACTGAACACTTTGGAAAATCTAGGGGTATGTTGTAAATTCACTGACTAGCTGCTGAAGAAGAACCTTGAGCAGCTAGTCTGAAGGTGGGAAAGAGAGGACAAGTCAGAGATGCTCCTTGGGGGAATAACAGGGGTGTAACCGCATATTCAAGAGCAGCCCTATTTTCATTTGTGCAATGTTGGGTGGGGACTTGTTCCGCCGGGATTATTTTATTAACAAATATTTGATGCATTTGGAGATAAGAAGAAAGTTAGTTGCAGAAGTGTTCAGAGCCACCATTCCACCGAGAAATGCTCATGGCAGCTGCACCAGATCCTCCTCCTTTTTGTGTCCTGCTTTTATGTCCCTTGAAATGAAGCTGAGGCTCGCCCACATTCCCGTTTGCCCCGTGATTTCCAGGGGAGGTTCTTCCTTTGTCCCGCCGCTTTTCTCGGGGAAACCTGCTGTTTGCTGCTGAATCGGAAAACAAGCGTCCGCCGTGTTTTCTGCAGGTTGAAGTTCCGATTCAGTGGGAAACCGAGCTTTCCTGGGGAGAGTGGTGAGACAAGAGAAAGGCTCTTTGGGAGTCGTGCCTAGAAATATGGGGACAAATGAAGGAATAGTGGGACAGTGGGAAATGTGGATGAGCCCAAGCACAAAGGGTCTGCTGGTTTCTCTTTAAGGTTTCCAGACTCAAAAGAGAGCAGGGCAATTAAAGGCACAGACGTCCTGTCCTCTATTGAGTCTGGCAACCCTATCTTTCGGTGATGGGGGAATTTCAGCACAAGAAGGCAGGTGTTGTCTCCAATCGTAAGGTGGAGGAGAAGTGGCTAGGCATTGGGACTTGTGTGACAGCAATGTAGGTCAGATCTGCATTTACAGCCCGGGAGGTAATAATTTATAATAATAATTTATAATAATAATAATTTATAACCCGCCCATCTGGTTGGGCCTCCCCAGCCACTCTGAGCGCCTCCCAACAGAACACTAAAAACAGAATGAAACTTCAAATATTAAAAACTTCCCCAAACAGGGCTGCCTTCAGATGTCTTCTAAAAGTCAGATAGTTATTTCTTTCCTTGACATCTGATGGGAGGGCGTTCCACAGGGTGGGCGCCACCACCAAGAAGGCCCTCTGCCTGGTTCCCTGTAACCTCACTTCTCTCAGTGAGGGAACCGCCAGAAGGCCCTCGGAGCTGGACCTCAGTGTCCGGGCTGAACAACGGGGGTGGAGATGCTCCTTCAGGCACACTGAGCAGAGGCCATTTAGGGCAGGCACCCCCAAACTTGGCCCTCCAGATGTTTTGGGACTACAACTCCCACCATCCCCAGCTAACAGGACCAGTGGTCAGGGATGATGGGAGTTGTAGTCCCAAAACATCTGGAGGGCCGAGTTTGGGGGTGCCTGGTTTAGGGCTTTGGAGGCACACTGGTTGGGAAACACTGCCATAGGGGAGCATTGAAAAATGAGATTTGCCCTCATTTGCACTCTGAAGTGGTGTGGCACATTATACTATCTCAGGACCCCAAGACTCCATTCCCCGCTGGTGGAAATGTAGACCTTTCTAGAAGCTGACAAATGGGACAAAAGTCTATGTCCGTCTTCACCAAGCTGTGGCCCTCCAGATGTTTCGAACGACAACTCCCATCAGCCTTGGCGAGCTCAGCTAGATATACTAGGTTGGTGAAAGCTGGACTATTTCTGCACCATACAAAAAAATTAAAAAATCAAGGCAATTTTACAATAATATTATGCTTTCCAACACACAATACATTTTAACTCAGGGCTTTGTGTTCCCCCCTGCTATACCTGAGGAAAATAATGGAGCACAGAATTCAGCATGCGGACAATCTCAGTTTATGTAATCCCTGCCATCCCTTTTAGAAGAGCTAGTTTCTAGTCCTCAAGTAAGCAAAGCAGTTTGGAAAGATTGGGAAACTAAGCAGGATTTCTGCAGTCCGTGTGAAATGGGCTTAATTCCATGCCTCCTCTCTGCATGACTAACAGAGGCAGAATCAATTATACAAGCAGCCATATCTACATCTGTTTAATTTGCATAAACATGTTCATGTTATAGAATCGCCTTGGCACAGACTTAATTGCAGTGCTGTTTGTGCAGCTCCTGTTCATTTCAGCGGGGTTGGATCCCTGGAACGAAACAACACCCCCAATGGATTGTGTACCTAGATCTAGAGCAGGTTCATGTTAAATCTACTTGGTTTTCTTCCTGGAACTCTAAAGATCTACCAAACACAGCAAGGTGCAAAAGACCTACATTTAGAATGAAAAAACAGGGTGCCTCTGAGCATATTCTGATCTTAGGAATTTTGTCCTCAGCAGCGAAACAGAAGAAGAAGAAGAAGAAGAAGAAGAAGAAGAAGAAGAAGAAGAAGAAGAAGAAGAAGAAGAAGAAGAAGAAGAAGGGGAGGAGGAGGAGGAGGAGGAGGAGGAGGAGGAGGAGGAGGAGGAGGAGTTTGGATTTGATATCCCGCTTTATCACTACCCGAAGGAGTCTCAAAGCGGATCACAATCTCCTTTCCCTTCCTCCCCCACAACAAACACTCTGTGAGGTGGGTGGGGCTGAGAGACTTCAAAGAAGTGTGACTAGCCCAAGGTCACCCAGCAGCTGCATGTGGAGGAGCGGAGACGCGAACCCGATTCCCCAGATTACGAGTCTACCGCTCTTAACCACTACACCACACAGAACTGAGCTTTCATGTTAGCCTTCTTCAGTAGCCTAACGTAAGTGGGGGAAGCCATTAGCAGTTCAACTGCAGATCACTCAGAAATCTGCCAGTACATCCCGATCTATGACAGAAACACTTTGGGGGCAGCCTGAAAGAACTGGACACCATCCCCATGAGGAACGACACAGACAGAGCCAGTCCACTCATTGCCCTCTCATGACATCTTTCCATCAAACACAACCATTGTGCTCTCCACTTCATGAGCGACTGTTGCATATGTAAGAGGTCAGCATCCTGTTTTGGATCCCTGTCTCAAGTCCCATCTTCACTATACATTTAAAGCAGTATCATCCTGCTTTAAACAGCCATGGCTTCCCTCAAAGAAGCCTGGGAACTGTAGTTCAGGCACCCCCAAACTGCGGCCCTCCAGATGTTTTGGCCTACAACTCCCATGATCCCTAGCTAACAGGACCGGTGGTCAGGCAAGATGGGAATTGTAGTCCAAAACATCTGGAGGGCCGAAGTTTGGGGATGCCTGCTGTAGTTTGTTAATGGTGCTGAGAGTTGTTAGGCGAACCCTATTCCCTTCACAGAGCAACAAGTTCCCTGCAAACAGGGACTGACTGTTGCCTCAAAAAAATTACACATCGCTTGGGAAGACAGGCAAACTAATACCAGTGTACTGGAAGAAGCAAAGATCGCCAGTTGCCAAAGCCATGATTCTTCAACGTCAACTTCGTTGGCCTGGTCATGTTGTGTGGATGCCTGATTATCGTCTTCCAAAGCAACTACGGTACTCTATTGCGAACTTAAAAATGGAAAGTGTAATGCCAGTGGTAAACAAAAGAGGTTTAAAGACTCTCTCAAGGCAAATCTTTTAAAATGTAGTATAAACACTGACAACTGGGAAACACTGGCCTGTGAGCGCTCCAGTTGGAGAATAGCCTTTACCAAAGGCTTTGAAGACGCTCGAACTCAGGACGAAAGGGAGAAACGTACTAAGAGGAAGGCATGTTTGGCAAACCCCCTGCCTAGAAACCAATGTCCCCACTGTGGATCCAGAACTGGCCTCCACAGTCACTTACAGACTCGCTGTTAAAACTGTTTACAGGTAGGTAGCCGTGTTGGTCTGAGTCGAAGCAAAATAAAAAAATTCCTTCAGTAGCACCTTAAAGACCAACTAAGTTTTTATTTTGGTATGAGCTTTCGTGTATCTGACGAAGTGTGCATGCACACGAAAGCTCATACCAAAATAAAAACTTAGTTGGTCTTTAAGGTGCTACTGAAGGAATTTTTTTATTTTGTTAAAACTGTGTTTATGGAAGTCAATCTTACTCGGCTGCGAGGGATCGCCAAAGAAGAAGAAGATTTCCTTCACAGAGCAACAAGTTCCCTGCAAAGAGGGACCGGCTGTCGCCTCTACGAATTTACACGTCTGGTAAGCAACCACCCTATCACGTTGCCCAGACTCAATCCCACACTGCCTATGCCTCATGAGAGCTCCCAGCGCACCCAGCCACTGCAGGAGACAGACAATGATGGAGCATTTGTCATCCTCCAGGTATTAGGTGTACAAGCCAGGACTACGTTGGTTATATAAGCCACCTTAGTCATGACTGCTGAGAGGGGTGCGGAGAGAAGAAACGCCACGGCACATCCGCATCACCACAACCGGACGCCTTCACCTGCCCCAGCTGCAACAAAACATGTCTCCCCCATCTCAGTCTCTATACAGCCACTGCAGGCGCTGTAACTCTCCAATGGTCCGGCTCTTCCATTGTCTCCTGAGATGGACAAGTGCCAATGTGTGCGTAGTCATGTGAAACAACTCAGGTTACTCGTGCAGAAGGTTCCCGGTTCAAATGCACTAGACAAGGCTGGGAAGGTCCCAGTACACACACAGAGAGAGTATCCTGACATCCATGGCATGGGCCATTTATCTTCTCCTCTCCCTGGAACCAGCACTGGTGAATCTTGGCCCAGCAGGCCTTGTTGTCTTAGGATGCATCAATTTAAGGGGGCAAAACTTAATTTTTGTCAAATTTCTTCCATGCGGGTTCTTAAAAATATGTTCCGTGTGTGAGGAATTAAAATCTACTATTATTTTTGTGATTGGACGTTTAGTTTGGTGTGTCTACGAGTGATGAAGAAGCACATAAACTGCTTTCGGAAAACCAAATAAATTGGTTTCCTTCTGAAACTGTCTAATAATAATAATAATAATAATAATAATAATAATAATAATAATAATAATAATTGCAAGTGCTTAGCAATCATTTTAATGATCTCTCCGCAATCTTACACACATTTTACTTACCAAGCAAAACTAGATTATAATTAATTTAACCAAAATATATTTTGAATTCCCAACTCATGTTACAACTTTTTATCGCCCCTCATTTTTTGGGGGGGGGGATTTGAAAGCCGAAAAAATTAACAAACCTGTCAGGGGTTCTTGCGACTACTCCAGAGTAACGACGCTCCGCATGCTTGTCTTTAAACAGTTTTTATTAGTGCAGTCTATTTACAGTGAGACAGGTGTGTAAAACATGTCTGCTCATTCCGATGCAGAATCCGGCACTGCCCCCCCCACGTGATCTTCTCCAACATAGGAGTCTTGGGACAGTGAATCTCCTCCCTTTCTTTCTCCTGCGTAATTCCGGAACCGGAGGAAAGGGTCTACGCTCCATGCTTTCCTTCCCCCCCCCGTCTCCCCCTCTCTTTCCTCCCTCCTGTGTAGCCGGGGCTCTCCCATGCTGCTGGAGCCCTGGCCCTCTCTCTCCACTTCCTGACTGGCCTCCTCAGAGCCCTCGCTTCCATCACTGCTTGGGGAGGAGCTACTTCTGATGCAAGGGGGAGGTTCTCTGTACTTTCCCCCCTTACAAAACCCTTCATCCTTGGTGCCAACTGTCTTGTATACCATAACAGTGATTTCTATTCCATTCATATTCTCTGAGATCTCTGTTGCCTCTGAGTGGGCAGATAGTATAGGGCTCACTTACCCTGATTCTTCTCTGCCCCCCGCCCCGCTCAAGTCCAGTTGAAGTGGCAATGAACTGATGGGGAGGCTGCTTCCTATCTTCCAGCCTCTGGAAGCAATAAAACGAACACCTGTGTTATGCCAAAAGCTTTTTATTGAGCAGCCTTAGAGATCTAGTAGGATCTGAAAGGAAAGAAACATGAACAGGGTTGCTGTACGTTTGCCGGCGGAGGGATCCTCTGCCTTTGACAGTTACATAACAAGTAAAGAAAAAAGAAAAAAAAGGTAAAGGACCCCTGGACGGTTAAGTCCAGTCAAAGGCAACTCTGGCACTCATCTCGCTTTCAGGCCGTGAGAGCCGGTGTTTGTCCGCAGACAGCTTTCCGGGTCATGTGGCCAGCATGGCTAAACCGCTTCTGGCGCAACAGGACACCGTGACAGAAGCCCTAGCACACAGAAACGCTGTTTACCTTCCTGCTGCAGTGGTACCTATTTATCTACTTGCACTGGTGTGCTTTCGAACTGCTAGGTTGGCAGGAGCTGGGACAGAGCAACGGGAGCTCACTCCGTCACGGGGATTCCAACCGCCGACCTTCTGATCAGCAAGCCCAAGAGGCTCAGTGGTTTAGACCACAGCACCGCCCACATCCCTTGCATGACAAGACTGCAGAGCATTCATTAAGGTATTTCCACTGTTTATATATTTTTTTCTTTCGATTTCTGTCGAATCAAATCCTTCCATTTTGCTAATTCCAAATATTCGCATAACTTGTTTACCTTAATGAATACTTGGGAAAACGAGGTCTGGGAACAAAAATTTGGCTATGTTTAGACTAACCTTGCAGGAATTGTATGAAGGATAATAAATGAAGGTTAACAATGTAAAAGAGCTAAATGAAGACGAATAGTTTGAGAACGACAGAACGTCTTTCGATTAGAATATACGAATGCTGTGTGAAAAGCGGCGGAAGTCTTTTATCTCATAATGTCTTCTTTTCTGCTTTCCCCCCCTTTTTTTCTTTTCTTCGTCTTTCTTTCACCCTTTCTTTTCTTTTATCTTCTTTTGTCTTTAGCACTACTTCAAAGATCATTGTAATGGGACGATATGAATGGAAAACAAATTTGTACATTATGGTATATGTTATATGTTTTGTTTTCAGCTAATTATGTTTAATAAAGTTGTTTTAAAATAATAATAATAATAATAATAATAATAATAATAATAATAATAATAATAAAAATAAAAACTGCAGAGCAACAGGCAGGGTGTTTCTCATGCCTTCACCTGTCCCTTAAACATGATCTGCCATGTGGCTTGCCAAGATGCCAGATCCCGTCTGGAGCAAAGAGGTTGGCAATCCCACAGGAGAAACAACTGGGATTGCTCTGGTCTTTTCTGCGGGTCATGGTGTGTGCAGACCTCCTTGAGTCCTCCCTCCCTGTGTGCAGGCCGGGCATGGAGAAGATGTGGTCCTCTGCACCTGATGGGCTCCTACCTGCTGAATCAAGGGGGCACCGGAAGGGTAACCAGTGATGAGCATCAGTTCAGCTACAGACAAGTGAACTCCCACATGTTCTCCATAGACACACCTGGAAATGAATAGATTTGTTGTGGTTTTTAAGGAAGCAGATCAGTTCGTTTTCCAAGTCAATCTCGGGACGCAGGACCATGATACCTCAAGGACTGCCTCTCCCCATGTTGTTGTTGTTGTTTAGTCGTTTAGTTGTGTCCGACTCTTCGTGACCCCATGGACCAGAGCACGCCAGGCACTCCTGTCTTGCACTGCCTCCCACAGTTTAGTCAAACTCATGTTCGTAGCTTCGAGAACACTGTCCAACCATCTCGTCCTCTGTCGTCCCCTTCTCCTAGTGCCCTCAATCTTTCCCAGCATCAGGGTCTTTTCCAAGGATTCTTCTCTTCTCATGAGGTGGCCAAAGTATTGGAGCCTCAGCTTCACAATCTGTCCTTCCAGTGAGCGCCTCTCCCCATATAAACCCCATATAAACCTCTCCCTCATCACCTGAGACCCTTCTTTGTGTGCCTCCCCCATGAGAGGTCCAGAGGGTGGCAACCTGAGAACAGGGACTTCTCTGCAGTGGCTTCCCTTTTGTGGAATGCTCTCTGCAGGGAGTTTTTTTGCCTGTTGCTTTCATTAGACACCTTTAGGCACCAGGAAAAAAACGTTCCCCTTCAACCAAGCCTTTGGCTGATTGACATCTGATGCCCTTTTAAATGTGTTGTGGAAGGGGAGGGGGTTTATTGTTTTGCTTTAACTACAGTGGTACCTTGGTTCTCCAACTTAATCCGTTCCGGAAGTCCGTTCCAAAACCACAGCGTTCCAAAACCAAGGCACGCTTTCCATAGAAAGAAATGCAAAATGAATTAATCCCAGACTTTTAAAAACAACCCCTCAAGCAGCAATTTAACATGAATTTTACTATCTAACGAGACCATTGATCCATAAAATGAAAGCAATAATCAATGTACTGTACTATGAAATAAAGAAGACAGTATTGTAGATGATAAAAATTAAAATTATTTTTTCCCCTTACCTGCACTGATGATAGTCATTGTTTGGTTGGGGGTGTTTTTTTCCATTTCCGCAATCACACAATCAATCAATCAATAGCTGCACTGGGTTCCACAGTCACAAAAACAAAAACGCAAAATAAATAGCAAAAACAAAAGCGCCAAAGTCTGTTTGACTTCCGAAATGTTCGAAAACCAAGGCGCAGTTTCTGATTGGTGCAGACACCCCGGAAACAATAGCAGACAGCCGTACTGGACGTTCGGCTTCTGGAAAACGTTCAAAAACCGGAACACTTACTTCCGGGTTTTTGGCGTTTGAGAACCAAGGAGTTTGAATACCAAGGTGTTTGAGGACCAAGGTACCACTGTATTTATGTTGTGCTTTGGTCCTGTCTTTTTATCTTGTGAACTGCCCTGAGATCTTTGGACGAATACATTTTAATCATCATCATCATCATCATCATCATCAAGCGGCATTAAAACTGAGCCAAATTCCTTAAAGGACAAAGCCATTTCACTGCAAGGGGGGGCGGCGGGAATGAACCTGGCACCCAAATCAGTGAAGGTGCCTCATGGATATTTAGCGAAAGGTTGTCCCCGAAAAGGGATGCTACAATTAAAAGGTTTTCTGTGTGGCCTTCCAGATATTGAAGTCCAACCCCCTTAACCCCATACAACATAGTCAGGGAATACGGGATCCGAAGCTGAGCGATATCTGGAGGGCCACAGAGTCACTGCCTCTTATACAGTCAAACCTGTTGTCGAACGTAATCCTTGTACTCAAACGGAAGCCTCGTCGGACGTTGAGCTTCCGAAAAACGTTAGAAAACCGGAGCATTTACTTCCAGGTTTTTGGCGATGGGGAGCTGAAACGTTCGAAAACAGAGCCATTAGACAACCAAGGTTTGCCTGTATATACAATTCTTTAGTTTTCAGAGCACTACACGTTCCTTATCTTGCAACTCTTACAACACTGAACGGCACCTCGGTAATATTGCCCTCGTATTTATTACAGGTAGTCTGAGGCAAAGCGGTTTGTCTGAGGCAGGGATAGGGAACTTGCATCCTAGAACCATAGAACTGCAGAGATGGAAGGGACCCTGAGGATCATCTAGTCCAGCCCCCTGCGATGCAGGAATATGCAGCTGCCCCATACGGGGATCGAACCTGCAAACTTGGCGTTTTTTAGCACCATGCTCTAACCAATGGAGCTATTTCCTCTGAGCCACAATTCCCATCATCCCTGCTGTGGCTGAAAAGAGTCAAACAACATTTGATAGTTTCTACTCCTGCTCTAAGGCCACCAAGTGAGTTTTATGACAGGGATGAGGGGAAAAAACGAGCTTCCTGATTCTTCAATGTTAACCGCCGCATTACATCCACTCTTCAATACATAGCTGCCAAGTTCCGGTCTGAGAAACAAGGGACTGGACCGGAAGTAGCAGACCGGAAGTAGTGCTGCCGCCATTTTGGAACTGGGCGGAGCATGCTCAGAAGCGACTTTTGATGCTGCTCTGCCCTGTTCCAAAATGGCTGCCGCACCAGAAGTCGTGCTGCAGCCATTTTGGAACTGGGCAAAGCAGCATCAAAAGTCGCTTCTGAGCATGCTCCGCCCAGTTCCAAAATGGCCACCGCGCCAGAATAAACCGGGGGATAACCAAAAAATCCAATTTCTTTTGCTGGGAACAGCTGGAAAAACGGGGGTTTCTCAGGGAATACGGGAGACTTGGCAGCTATGCTTCAATATGGCTGCTCAAATTCTTCCTCAGAAGTAACCCACTCCAAATTCTCCTTCTTTAAACCAAGACTGGACCATTTTATTTCAACGTCTGAGGCGCAAAATCCAAACAACATCCCTGTCACCATCTCAGTGGGAAATTATTCTGCTAGAAAGAAAAAATAATAATAATAGAAGGTTTATTGAAATGAATGGGATTCTTCCATGAGAGTGGATGGTGCCTCATCCGTCTGCCAGCCACGTCACTGCAGCGGCCTGCGAAGCTCCTTCGCTTTCCCCGTGATTAGCGGATTAGCATGATTAGCAGAAACAGAAAGCAAAGTATGCAAAGCAGCTTAAATTACCAAGAAAATATGCAAAAAAGAGAGAACCCCAGTAATTTTTCTTGAGCTGCAGAATTAATACCGCAGGCCATATCATTCAACTTTTCTCCAGCACAGAATTTTGATCCCTTTCAAATATAAGAGAGATATGATAGCTAGGTTTACACTTTAGCCTTCCTCTGAATATCGGCTGCCCAGAGGTTGGGGGAACAACAGCAGGGAGGGCTCTTATTGCTTTCATTCCCCCGAATTTCCTGGAGATAACTCAGTTGGCCACTCTGAGAAGATGATGGGCTCTTCTTCCGATGTGCTCATGTCCTGTTCATGCTGTATTTTCTATTGATTGATTTAAATATCTCCTCTTTGCTTTCTTTTTTTTTAAAAAACCAATAACAGAAAATAAATTTAAAATTAAGTTGCAAAACTCCTTTGTGGTGGTTTCAGGGGCCAATCGGCACAATGCCCTCCTGTCAGCCGCCTCTTTTGAGTTTTTAAGAGTCAGATTTTGTGCCCTGTCATCCTGATCTCCTGAATGTGACAAGCTGGCACAGTACAGCCTCCGGCTGTGCCCTTACCTCTTCCTGTCTGGCTTTTCAGATCAGGAGTTTTGTTTTCTGCTGACTCTCCTAGACACAACCGACCATTCCTTTGCCTGCGCTCTAATTGTTCACCTGACTTCCAAAACCAGCATAAAACTCTCTGCCCCAGGGTAGATTTCGTGGAAGTCAAGGCAGCTGCTTCGGAGATGGCTTTCACCTTTTGCAAGGCCAGCCGGCTGATTATGCTGCAGAATGCGGGACAAGTACGGGCAAACACCTCGGACGCGTCATGCGCCCTGTGGCAAAATCCACCGGCCATTTTCACTCTGGCTTTTTTCCTAGCGTTAGGGCGGGAGCAGGGGAGAACTTTCTGCAGGAAAGAAACAACATAGAGCCTATATATACAGTATATATATATATATATATACCCTGTTTCCCCTATTTAAAATAAGCCATAGCAGGAATTTTAAGCATTCAAGGAAGATAAGCCATACCCCGAAAATAAGACATAGTGATAGGCGCAGCAGCAATGCCGGCTGCGGCAGGAGGAGGAGGAAAAAATAAGACATCATCCCCTGAAAATAAGCCTTAGTGGGGGTTTTTAATAGGAAAAATAAATATAAGACGGTGTCTTATTTTCGGAGAAACACGGCATATATATTTTTTGAGTTTTCTTAAGCTACAGAATTAATACCGCAGGCCATATCATTCAACTTTTCTCAAGCACAGAATTTTGATCCCTTTCAAATATAAGAGAGATATGATATATATAGTGCCTTCCCTCCCAAAGGAGCCCACGAGTTGAGAGCTAGTCAGCTTTATGGAAAACATGACCCTTCTTACCCCCCCCCCGCAAGGCTGCAACAGGACGGGTGAGGTAAAATTTGCTTGCAGGGTATGCGCCCCTGGAGGCATTGGCATGGGGTTCGCTCGTCGGACGTTCAAACCGGACCTGTGGTGTCCTGAACAGAAGAAAAATAAATATTCCTGCTGGGTCTTTTCATGGTCCACATGTTTTGGGTGTTGTTGTTTTTTGCAAAGTGGTCCCAACGCCACTCCCATTCCACAGAAATCACTTGGGAGGTACCTGTGCCTTTTGCCCTATAACTGTCTCTCTAGGAGAGCTAGAGACTTGCTTTAAAAAGGGGTGGGGAAGAGTCTGCAGCGGCAGTGAAAACCACCACCATGGGCGCCGGGTTGGCAACCCTCGGTGTAGTAGGGTACAATCCCCTCTTAACTGATACACATGCATCGAAATGGGCTGTGGCATGTTTTGGATCACAAGGATTCAAGCTGCTGCTGGTCATTGTAGAAGAGGAATTGTCAACGTGATACCTGAAGGAGCGTCTCCACCTCCATCATTCTGCCTGGACACTGAGGTCCAGCACCGAGGGCCTTCTGGCGGTTCCCTCATTGTGAGAAGCCAAGTTGCAGGGAACTAGGCAGAGGGCCTTCTCGGTGGTGGCGCCTGCCCTGTGGAACACCCTCCCAACAGATGTCAAAAAGGAAAACAACTACCAGACTTTTAGAAGACATCTGAAGGCAGCCCTGTTCAGGGAGGCTTTTAATGTTTAATAGATTATTGTGTTTTATTCTTCTGTTGGAAGCCGCCCAGAGTGGCTGGGGAGACCCGGCCAGATGGGCGGGGTATAAATAATAAATTATTATTATTATTATTATTATTGTTGTTGTTGTTGTTGTTGTTGTTGTTGTTATTATTATTACCTATGAGCACCAGAGTGCTCAAAAGTACCTCCTATGGCACTGTGAATATTGCGTGGACAGGCGGAGTCCCCCAAACTTCAGGCGACCCCCGAGCAGAATAATGACTCACGACAACTTGCTATGGGATTAAAATTGGCCACAACTTTATTAAGATTCAGATGTAGGGAGACCTTGGCTCAGGCATTGGGCATAGACCTCAGGGTTATCCAGAATGTGTGGGGATTGGGCTGGCTCTGGAGAACATATCGGTATGTTTAAGCAGAGAGCCTGCCCCCCGTTCGCGCCGCTGGACAATGACAACCTCTCGGCATATGGCCAATGCCTCCCCTTAAGACCCCTTTTAACGGGGACCCCTGGTATCACCGCCATCAAGGGGTGTGTGGGTCACTGCTTCAAACCCCCCCCCCCCATTTAGGGAAAATAGACTAAAGGATTCCGCCCAAGGCCTGAAACCACCAAAGTTGTGACATTTTGCTACGGGAAAGGCGAAACCTGCCAATGCAGGAAAATACCTTTCCGGCCCTTCAACAGCAACCTTGACGTAGCAGCACCTGCGTACCTGTGGAGAAGAGGTTAACCTGCAAAAGAAGGCTTAATTGAGGGAGTGGAGGGTAGGAGAAGCTTTGGAGCCGACTGACACTTCCCAGGTAAGCTACACCTTCTGTTGTGTGGGCAGGGCGGTCCCTCCCCTTACCTGGCCAGTCCCCTGGCAACGCCTCCCCACGCAGGATTGGGCGACTGACTGAGGTAGGCGGAGACCCCAGGTATCCTGCCTGAGGAGGGTGAAGCCAGTCCTGAACTAATAGGAGCCGCACTGGGATCCAGGGGGCTGCACGCGACCACGCAAAAGTCTTTTTGATGTGGGGAGCGGTCATTCCCTCAAATGGGATACTTCATAAACAAATTCCTGCTCAGTTCCTGTTTGCATTGGCTCAGCTTCTCTTGCATTGAACACCCCACATCTAAACATGTCCAAATTTCATTGGAGGTCAGGGTTGGGTACCCAGCTTCCCATCTTTTCTGAATGGAGGAGAGGTGTAAAGAGCTTCTCTCTATGGGTGAGCCATTTTGTGTTATGCCACGCCCCCCCACGGCAGCCATTTTGTGACCGGCTTGCAAGACAATTCCAATGTACCCACTGGTCCAAAAAGATTGGCGATCCCGGCTGTAGACAGTGCTGTACCAGGCAGGCCAATATGGTCCCTCTCAGTTAAAGGCAGCTTCCTTTATTCCTCTAATTAAAGAAAGGAAGAAGGAAATCAGAAATGTACCTACTTACCGCAGTTTAATCTCCTTATTGTTTGATGCAATACAGTAGCTAAATAAAAAGAAGTATTCCGGGTTCATTTCAGCATGTCACTTGCATTCAATTATATTATGATTTTAAAATTATGAAGTTACTTCTTCTTTTTAAAGGGGGCTGCATAACTGCATGCTCTCTAATGCCTTTGGAGTGGTAAACCGCTGCTTGTGGGATATCAAATTTGAAATCCCCGCTCTCTGTCACAAAACGCACTTGGTGACTTTGGGTTAATCACTCTATGATCCATGAGTGCTGTAGGAACTCCGGAAGGTCTTGTAGCTGCACCCACCTGCTTGTGAGGTAAAACCATCTGTTTATCTACAGACACGCACTGGATCTAGCTGTTCCATCCAAGTCATGTTACACGCAGAGAGCAAAAGCGATGTGCTATGGCAAGGTGCTTGTGGAGCAAACAGCTACAGATCGCTCTTTCAAGCGAGCCAAGCCGAAAACTTAAGGGAAGGGAGTCGCTCTTGATGCACACATATGACTGCTACTGGTGATGAGCAGTCAGTCCTCAGATATGGCAATCAATCAATCAATCAATATCAATCAATCTTGATTGATTTAGAATCATAGAATCGTAGAGTTGGAAGAGACCACAAGGGCCATCCAGTCCAACCCCCTGCCGAGCAGGAAACACCATCAAAGCATTCCTGACATATGCCTGTCAAGCCTCTGCTTAAAGACCTCCAAAGAAGGAGACTCCACCACACTCCTTGGTAGCAAATTCCACTGCCGAACAGCTCTTACTGTCAGGAAGTTCTTCCTAATGTTTAGGTGGAATCTTCTTTCTTGTAGTTTGAATCCATTGCTCCGTGTCCGCTTCTCTGGAGCAGCAGAAAACAACCTTTCTCCCTCCTCTATATGACATCCTTTGATATATTTGAACATGGCTATCATATCACCCCTTAACCTTCTCTTCTCCAGGCTAAACATACCCAGCTTCCTAAGCCGTTCCTCATAAGGCATCGTATCCAGGCCTTTGACCATTTTTGTTGCCCTCTTCTGTACACGTTCCAGCTTGTCAGTATCCTTCTTGAACTGTGGTGCCCAGAACTGGACACAGTACTCCAGGTGATGTCTGACCAGAGCAGAATACAGTGGTACTATTATTTTCCTTGATCTAGAAGCTATACTCCTATTGATGCAGCCCAGAATTGCATTGGCTTTTTTAGCTGCTGCATCACACTGCTGACTCATGTCAAGTTTGTGGTCTACCAAGACTCCTAGATTTGGCAATAAACAAAGCTCAGATCGTGAGCAGAACCCCATCCACCAAGGGACATTTCGTATGTAATGAATCGACCCTTATATTACAGTATGAACACTGTAACACCCACCCTTAGTGTCAGTATTTTTATTTATTTAAAGGGTTCGATGCCTTATCTTTCCTAGCAATTTTGATGTGCAAGGCAGCTAGCAACAGATACAGCGAAACAATTATTTGATAATAACTGGTGCAAAATCAATTAAGAGTGAAGTGGCCTCCCCAAAATTAATGCATCGGCTGGCAGCATTTGGATAAAACCTCCAACCAGCTTTCAAATCGAAGCACCCCTCCTTAGAAGGCCAAGTTTGCCAGGAAGCAAGCAGAGATCGGGCTAGGCAGGCTCACTCAGGGAGTAGGTCCCACAGCTGAAGGGCGGCTCCTGGAAAAGGAAGACACGGAGCAAGGCATTGGATGTCAGATCACAAGCATGGATTGACCTAACATGGTCTAAGAAGCCACAACATGCCCTCATGTCTCTGTGTGGGCTGTGAGCGGTGTGTGTGTCCACAGATATTATAATTCAGGGCCCATTCTGTGTGTTAGGTAGAAAGAAGAAGTTGGCTGAGATGGTAAGATTCTGCACTGGACAACTTAAAAATTCAGGTGAGGGCAATGCCATATTTTTGATTTTTCTCCCTCGTTTAAATCTTTCCGCTGGCATGTAAAAAACAACAGCAGGCTTCTAGAAAGAAATGTGCAGCCTAATTCTCTCTCTGATACGCTTGTTTACTACTCCCAGGGTGTTGCTGTTTAAAGCCAGGAAGCATTCAGAAAACATCCTCTCTCTCCTGCAGTGTGAGCTGTCCAGAATTGTACCACTTTAACCTGCCAAGCCAGTGTAGTTGTACAGAAAACTCCCCCGGTGAATTTATAAGGCAGGTCCATATTGTGTGCCCATTTGACACGCAACACCCACAGTTTTTGCTCTTATGAATTGCTCTTGCCCGTTTGGGCATTTTCCATGCGCTTAATTTTTAACATGAAACTGCACCGGCTGTTGGCGTCCTCCATCCCCTTCAAAACAGCTCTGCCTCCCTCTTTCTTGCTCGCACATTCACAACATTCAGACGTGCCCACAAAGGAGGAGGAAGAAGTTTCTGGCATCAAGTGTACAACCCCCCCCCCCCACACACAAACACCCCTCAAAATATTTTGCTCTGGGCAAAATGCCACGCCACTCGTAGTTGTGGGATAAACCTCTACGAAGTAGACGAGAAAATCCCAGTGAGCTGCTCTTCTCAAGTGCCCTGCGAAGAATGTGAGTGAAAGCTGAATTTTAACCAGACCTGAGCCCTTGAGGTAGGGTGGGAAAGACCTCTCAACAAAATAGGAATGGGTCACTGCCGGACGCCTAGTTAACATGGACCTGCACATCGCGAGCTGCACTGAATTTTGCTTTTTTGCCATTTAGCTGCTTCTAGTGCATTTTTCCTGCACCGAAACGAAATTCAGAATCCGGCTACTCCCTCCCCCCTCCCGGTCCCCTCCTCCTTACCTTCCAAGAGGCTTGCCTTATCGTGTCACACCAGATGGGCCATGCAATGCACATCCCTGGGAGATTTATATATATATATATAAAGAAGAAATCTTGTTAGCCTGGAAAACTGTCTTTCAAGGTTTGTCTGTTCCCTTCCCTTGGCAAGCGGTAGGAATAAAGTTGCAAAAGCAAAAGGGGGGGGGGTTAAGACAGGGAGAGAGAGAGAGAGAGAGAGAGAGAGAGAGAGAGAGAGAGAGAGAGAGAGAGAGAGAGAGAGAGATGTTGGAATGATTGACACCTCTGAACTATAGACTCATCCCTTACCTTAGGCCATGCAATCCGATTGGCTGTCTCCTGACATCCCCAAAGCACAGCACTTTTTAATAGAAGCTTTGGGTAGATCTTCGGGGGTGGGTGGGGGAAAAGGTTCGTTGAGGTGCATTTCTGACAAGGCATCAAGTCCATTTTTCCCCACTTCGGGAGACTTTTTCCTGGGCTGTTTTTTGGTGGGCTTGCGCACATGAGGGGGGTGGGTGGGTGGGGGTAGAAAGGGCCTGGGTTGTTTTTGATTTACTTATTTTTTTTGTACTTAAATGTTTTTCTGCAAACTTCGGGGAGAGTGGTCTTCTCCTCAGCACCAAGCCTGGACTAATGGATTACCACGTGCTCGGATTAATTTTAGCTTTCCTCCTCGGTGATGCAAAGGTTTTAGCCGGTTATCCCATTTGGTGGTAAGACTTAACTTTCCCCCCTCATCTCGAACTTTGGGCAGCCTGTTTTGTCCATTTGCATCCTGTCTCTGCACATCCGCAATTCTCTCTCTTAGTGATCTGCTTTCATTCACACGTTTCTGTTCTCCCACTTTCCCCACAATCAATGCAAGATTTCTCGTTTTGGAAGGGTGAGGTGCTTCTTAATGATTTTTTTTACATTGATAGCTTGATAGTTCGCCTCCCAGCCGCAGCCCTCAGTAGTTTCATATAACGTCTCTGAATGTAATTTTTAGGCAGCGGACGAGAATGTTGCAAAGCCAGTTGAATGAAAGGATGGGCACCTCAGAGGGAGAAGTATAATTCAGATTCATTGTTATTAAGTGTTTTGGCAAAGGACCACAATGGAATACTGACAATGTTTTTTAAAAGGCCATTCATCACATGTGTCTTTTCGTTTTAAATAATGTGACCATCCTTCAGTCGCCTCTTAAAGTACTTGACCTGAATGGGTAGTGTGTCTGTTTTCTTTGACCATGCTATAATTGTTCTCTTTAGTAATAATAATTTGGTCGTGTGTAAAGTCACTGGCTACAGAAACACCGTTAACGAAAACCGAGCAAGTTACAAGTTCTGATTTGACGAAGATTTTTGTAACGGCTTGGAATTTTACTTCGCCGCTTTGCACGGAAAAGCAAATTAAGCAGTTTCCGTTGTGCTCCAACAAACCAAAAAGATAATCACTAGAGAAAATGTGGTCAAAGACTTGCTTCTTTTTGTATTTTGGGGGGCAGAGACTTAAAGTAAAGGCAAATCGAAGGTTCATTGAAAGATGTCAGCATTTAATAATTCAGTATCCCTTCCCGGCAGTTTCTCTCCTGATCTGTTAAGATTCTGCCTTGAAGTATATGTGGTGGAAAAGGCTCGACCTAATGTGACTAGAAATCACAAAAGCAATGTTAACTTGAGTAACACCTAAAGAAGCCTCTCTTCCATCTTTCAAGAGTCCTTTTCATATTATTCATTCCTTAAGTCCTTTCTAAGCCGACACAACAAAGAAATGAGCTAAAGTAGACTATGGAAATAGGCTAAAAAGGGACCGTATTTTGAAATCTGACGTTTACTGTAAAGCTCTGCTTGGTTCCCCTATTTTAAAAACATGGAAGAACGAACATTTAGCACATCTGGCGGTATTTTATATTATTATTGTCTCGTTATTTGGGAATAATATAGAGACTTAAATGCCGACAAAAACAAGCCCATTTCCCTTGCTCTGTGGGCATGAGTCATATAGTGAGGGCACATTCAGGATATTTCTTCAATTCAACATCCCTTCATTTAGATTAATCAGATCTCTCTTAACCCCAGTTTGATAAAAAACCAGCTTCCTGCATTGTTTATTGGGCACTTCTGAACAACACCAGAGTTAAAAGCTTTGTTAGAATAGGAGAAATTGCCAATGAGAGATGCATTTGGTTAACAAACACAGCTTTCGGGGAGTCCAGTTCTGACCAAAACAGGCCCCTAAATCTTAATTAAGTCAACCACTTTTGTGGTATCTTGATATTTCAATGACAAGATCTGTTCTTTTAGCCTTCTCGAATAATGGCAATAAGAAGGGATTAATTCCCTTCTTTCCCTATAGTTTCCCAAAGAAACCTATCCCCACCTCCTCAGATCCACTAAGGGGTATCTTCAATGACCTCATAGAAAACAAAGGATGAAATCTCTGGTTCTGAGAATCTAGATGATGTCACATACGTAATTTAACAGGGTTTGCATTCAACATATTTTAGGAGATCGGTTTTTAAAGGGTCAGCAGCCATTTCGGGGAGGCAATATACCATTGCCTGAACTGAACTTTTTGCTTGGACGATTATGAAGTAGGACGGCAAATACTATAAGAATTTCATTGTGTACTAAGACCGCAAACTTTGTTTTGCTTTTCATTTAAAGGTGATTGCAGATTTGAGTACATTAATGTGCGGTTGAACCTGAGTGTACATTTGTCACAAACTGATATTGTATGTTCTAAACCTGGATCTATCTTTTTTACTCTAATCTTGCTGGATATTTTCTCTACCTTTTAGTCTTTTACTTCCCTCCCCTCCCAGTCCAGTTTATTGTTTTCGGTTGACATAGCGCAGGGCTCCCCCAACCTTTCGGGATATTGGGAGTAATTATTGCAGAGATCACGAAATACTCATTTCCCAGGAGAAAACCTAGCGATGTTCAGACAAAAGAGCCGAAACACCTGTACACATCTCAAAACAAATAAAATGCAGACAAAAAAAAAACAAAGGCAGTGCTTGCCCCCTGAAGAAGAAAAAAGCACCAACAGCAGGCCAAAAAAAACCCCCCACCCCTCAATATAAAAATAAAAATTTGGAGAGATATAGAGCTTTGGCATGAGCCAAGTAGGGTGTTCTGAGGGTCCTGTGGTGCCCATGGGCACCACATTGGAGAGACCAGATAGAAAGTGTTAGTTCCTCCACCTTGCATTTTTCACCAGATATTAAGAAGTGGGTTGCAAAGAGCTGAATTTCAAATCTGAACCAGAGCCCTTTCAACTCCCCCTGCAGGATAAATACATTTGGGAAGAGCTTAGACAGTAAATTAACCACATGCATGTCAGCTCAGAAGTAAGCTCCATTGAGGTCAATGGGACTTATTTCTAGGTAAGTGTGTATAGAATTGCAGCCCAATACAACCTTCAAACAATGCAATAGAGACAGATTCTATAGCCTGAAACATACCCATTCAAGCCCCTTCACGGTTTGGCGGTTTAACAAACACTGAGCAACGCTATCTGAAAGAAGGCAAATGCTTGCAGGTATTTAAATATATTACTTAGCTCTCTTTCAGCAATGAGGTGGAAGCTGTAGACCAACAGCAAGCCACGGACTTTTAAACCAGGTCGTTGGGAGAGTCGCAATCCACTTCTACCTTTTAAAATGCTTATAGCTCATCGTTTCAAACGAGCAAACAAACAACGCCTCCCCAATTCTCCAGTCTCTAACCAGCAATCTAAAAAAGAAATAATGTACAGTAATGAGGAATGCAATTCTGGATATCAGGTCACATTTAGACTTGTCGGGTTAAAAGTATCCAGTTTATTCCAGCTGCAAAGTCTGAAATTCACGGTGCAGGTGGTACCTATCCAGAGGAACTATTTAGGGGTGTGGTTCTGGGAAGCAAGGATGGAGTGACAGTAATATGGGGAAAATAGAAAAGAGCAGGAATGTTTGCACAGTTTCCAACTTGTCTGGAATTTTGGGGATGAGGCAAGGATTGTGCTGGGGGAGGGATGCATGGTAATGCGTGCAAAATGCAAGCCGCATGGGCAAGAAAGAGATTTAGCTTCACCCTCTAATACGACCTGCCTTGCACGCACAGTAGAGAGATCCCTGATTTATCTCTCTAACTTTTTACCTGCTGCTTTGTCGTTTCTGCTTATCCTAATTGGCTTCAGTTAACACGTCTGATGTGTTAGCGGGTGCATATTTCATCATTCAATTGCCATTAAGCGGTAGTGTTGGCAAACAGACTAGGCACAGTCGATGCGATCCAGCTGGCCTTGGAGGTGGAGGTTTCCCACATCCTTCAACTGACGTGAATTGAATGGTGTGTCCTGATACGTACAAATGGGAGGGCGAGAGAGAGAGTTGTTGCAAGGGCTATAGCTTCAGGCAGTTAGTCAGAAAGGGCAAGTGGTGTTTGCGGATTAACCATGCTCCGTAGATGCGGGAGCATCTCTATCCCAAACAGAGCTCCTTCCAGTGCCTCGACAAGACCGTCAGACGGTGCTTTCATTCTGCGACAAATGTGTTGAGTTCTGTGACCACACCCAGCCCAAATAATGTATGTATGTATGTATGTGGGACCCAGGTGGCGCTGTGGTTAAATCACTGAGCCTAGGGCTTGCTGATCAGAAGGTCGGCGGTTCGAATCCCTGTGACGGGGTGAGCTCCCGTTGCTTGGTCCCAGCTCCTGCCCACCTAGCAGTTCGAAAGCACGTCAAAATGCAAGTAGATAAATAGCGGGAAGGTAAACGACGTTTCCATGTGCTGCTCTGGTTTGCCAAAAGCGGCTTTGTCATGCTGGCCACATGACCTGGAAGCTATACGCCGGCTCCCTCGGCCAATAATGCGAGATGAGCGCGCAACCCCAGAGTCGGTCACGACTGGACCTAATGGTCAGGGGTCCCTTTACCTGTATGTATGTATGTATGTATGTATGTATGTATGTATGTATGTATGGGATTTATTCAATTTATAACTCCTTCATCCTAAAATGTCAGGGTGGTTCACAGAATAAAATCATCAATAAAGTAGGCAGAAGGGGGGGAAATGGCATTGCCACTGCTTAAGGTTCATCCTCCTCCAAACAATTTGGAAAACGTCTTTCTAGGAGTTGTTGTTTTAAAAAGAAAAGAAAAGGGAGATTTGACCTAGGGTGCCATGGAGCAAAAAAAGGGTAGCAAGGCACGTGCTTGCAGTATTCTCGTGCCTTGCAGAATTCAGCCCAAGGATGAGTGTAAAGAATGTGTAGACACAGCCATAGGTGTGACCTGCAAACAGGAGGATATACCAATGTTCTCTATGAACCTAGGCCATGTCTGGGTCAAACAGGGGTCAGAGGTCAAAGCCTTCTCCTGGAGGCAGAAGATGACAATGCCAGGGTCAGGAAGTAGAGCCAAAACAAGACACAAATTGTAAGCTGGAGACCACAGAAGGTTTACTTAAAGCAGTGCACACTCAATGACTTTGTTCTCATCCACATTAGTGACATTCAAACTTGTGTGCAAATAGCACATATAACCTGAACATGCACACATGTGCGTATACACACACCCACACACCAGGGCTTTCAGCCTGTTGCATAGCGCTAAGCTTGAAACTAAATACAGTGGAACCTCGTGTTATGTACCGTCCTCCTTACAAACACTTCGGGTTATGAGCTCCGCTAACCCAGAAGTAGGTGCTCCTGGTAGCGAACTTTGCCCCGGGATGCGAGCGAAAGTCGCGCACCGGCGGCATGGCAGCAGCAGGAGGGGCCATTAGTGAAAGCGCACCTCAGGTTAAGAACAGTTTCGGGTTAAGAACGGACCTCTGGAACGAATTAAGTTCGTCACCGGAGGTACCACTGTACGTACAATACAGTGGAACCTTGGTTTATGAACACCTCGGTTTACAAATTTTCGGTTTACGAACGCCACAGACCCATCTGGAACGGATTAATTCACTTTCCATTACTTTCAATGGGAAAGTTCGCTTCAGTTTATGAACAGACTTCCGGAACCAATTACACCCATGCTTCGGGTTAAGTACGCTTCAGGTTGAGTACTCCGTGGACCCGTCTGGAACAGATTAATCCACTTTCCATTACTTTCAATGGGAAAGTTCGCTTCAGTTTATGAACGCTTCAGTTTATGAACAGACTTCCGGAGCCAATTGTGTTCATAAACCAAGGTACCACTGTATTTAGACACCTCCTCCTAACCTTGAAGACCCCTACCCGCCCTGTGCCCTCTATTTGACCCATGGCCCAAAAAAGTGAGGGAAGGAGTGGTTGCCTTGCTCTGATTTGATCTAGCAGCCCAACTTCTGCAAAGCTTCTTTGGAACGGTTTGCAGAGGAGCACCTGTCTTGCAAAGTGTTTCTGTGTCTAGAGCAGGGGTCCCCAAACTACGGCCCGCGGGCCAGATGCTGCCCAATTGGTCTCCCAATCCGGCCCGCAACGACCCCCGCTGCCCGCTGCCGCCGCCCGCTCTTACGGCGCGCAGCGCGTCGGCGCACTTCCAGATCGGAAAAAAGCGCCAAAAATCGTTTGTGCGCATGCGTATGGGCCTCTCCCGACCCAGAAGAGGTCCTTTCTGGTGCACTTTCGGGTCGGAGGGAGGCCCATATGCATGCGCACAAACGATTTTCAGCGATTTTTCCGACCTGGAAGCACGCCACCGCGCCAGTAAGTGTGTGTGCGCATGCGCACGGGCGCGTACTCCCCCACCCTCCGGCCCGCCGCGCAATTGGTGCGGCGGGCACTGGCCCAAAGCCGGGTAAGTCTGGGGACCCCTGTTCTAGAGCCTAGCAGGCTGGTGTGTTGTCACAGCAAAAGAAAAGGAAAATGTCCAGGGAACTGAAATGAAGATGAAACAGTTTTGAGCATATCAGGCGATGAAATGAAATCGGTTTAACATGGGGGAAGCAGTTTGATCACTGGAGCAGTTGTGTACGGTGTAACTTGTTACAAAAAAAGGGCCAGGAAGTCGTCATGGCAAAGGTTTCGGGCTGCTTCATATGGAATGGCGTTTTCTAATTGTACAGCGGTGCCATGCTGACATTTCTGGGAAAATGTATATATGTCGTATACATCTGTTTTATTGGATTTACGCATTCTGAAAAGTCACACTTGGCTGCAACTTCCCAACACGTGTACACACAGCAATATAGACACATACAGTAATCTACACACTTTTTGCACATTTGCTCCTAATACTGTAGGCAGTTTACCACATTTGAAATGCTGCTTGGGATCACCGACTTACTTATTTATTCTTCTTGCACAGGCCACAAGGCAGCGTACAAGAAAAACAAGTAGATAAGAATACATAAAATCCATATAAATAAATAAAAATAACACAGCCCATTAAAAACACACGACAAATCACTGAATGGCAATTGCTAAGAGCAGAAGCAGCAACCAGGGTCTCCTTCTCCAAAAAAAACCCTCCAAAAAAATAGGTGTTTTCTTGGCTAACTGCCTGAAGCTATAGACATGTACATGTAAGTTGCTTGAAATGCAGTGAGTCCATTCTGCTACCCCTTCCCCCTGTTGCTGAGTCTCAGGTAGCATTCCTACATTACTCCATAAATGGAGCGGGGATGTCTCCACCCAAAGCCCATAACCTGATTTAATTCCCTGTGCTGAACTCCAATTCAACGAAGCTGTCGCCTGCCCCATGCACAATAGCTGCCTGAAATGTACACACCTCAGCTTCCATTTTCTAAAGAGATAGACGAAAGAAGCTACAGGACACCTACGGATTGCGGCCGACATTATGCGCACTTCAAACACCAGCGGTGAGAGTGTGCCGGAGCCGAAGTCAGCTGCGATGTGCACATAACCATAGAGAGGTGTGGCCAGACATAGCTCAGCAGGGAGAGAGTTCTACTTGCAAGGAGCCACCACCAAGAAAGCCCTTTCTCAGGCCCGCATACCATGTATTTCACATCCCATGCAGGGACTCCTAGGAGGGTCTCATTTGCTGATCTCAAAGTACAGGCAGGTCTTGTTTAAGTGAAACACCTAAGATATTTTATATGTTGTTGTTGCTTATTAAATCTATATAGTGGTACCTTGGTTCTCAAACTTAATCCATTCCGGAAGTCTGTTCCAAAACCAAAGCGTTCCAAAACCAAGGTGCGCTTTCCAAAGACAAAATGGATTAATCCGTTTCAGACTTTTAAAAGCAACCCCTAAAGCAGCAATTTAACATGAATTTTACTATCTAACGAGACCATGGATCCATAAAATGAAAGCAATAAACTATGTACTGCAGTCACACAATCAATCAGTAGCTGAACTGGGTTCCACACACTCACAAAAAAGGCACAAAAACGCAAAATAAATAGCAAAAACAGGCAGACCTCAGTGTAACACTAAAATTGGAACCACATTCGGCTTCCGGAAAAAAGTTTGCAAACCGGAACACTTACTTCTGGGTTTGCAGTGTTTGGGTTCCAAGGTGTTTGAGAACCAAGGCATTTGAGAACCAAGGTACCACTGTATTTGTTCCACATGTCCAGCCATTCCTTCATTGTTGCAAACCTCCTTTCCCCAGAAAAAAATCACAATATAACATACATAATAAAAACAAAAACAAGAGCAACCCAATAACACTCCCCAACACTTATTAAAAGGACATTGGATGTCAATCAGCCAGGGACCTGAATTTTGCCTGGCACCTAAAGGTGTATAATGGCTAAACCTCCCTGGGGGGGAGCATGCAGAAAAGGCCCATTTTCATGTTTCCACCCTCTGGACCCATAGCTGTCAAGTTTTCCATTTTTTAAAGGGAAATTCCCTTATGCTGAATAGGCTTCCTCGCGAGAAAAGGGAAAACTTGACAGCTATGTGACTGGACCTCTTGTGGAGGAGGCACACAAAGAAGGGCCTCAGAAGATGATCTCAGGGTCCAGGTAGGTTCATAGGGAGACAGGCAGTCCTTAAGGTATTGTGGTCCTGAGCTGCAATATATAATGTATCCCTGAAAACGAAAAGGGCAGAAGCAACCAAAATAATTCACTGTAATTCAGTGTGGGGAGAGTTAACAGGTGCGACTTACACACTCAAACTTGAACCTCCTCAGGTTCTCTGTTCAAGGCTCATACCTGTACCAGAATAAAGTAAAATGAACACAAGGAAGGCTTGTGGCACGGTTTGGGGTTGTTTCGAAAACCCACCAACGTCAGGAAACAAAATGGATCGAGTTCCCTGGGGTCTCATCGCAAGAGCACTCAGATAAATGAACCCAGAGAGGCTTTCTTGGCGGCTGCTCTCCAGCCCTGGAGCTCACACCCAGAAGTATTTTTAGAGACTGGATTTCATTTTCATCACCCAAAATTTTGACTGCATGCTTCAGATGCTTAAAAAGAACAAAGCTTGGCAGCTCCATCATGGTGGGGGCTAGCTGCCAGTCAGTGGGCAGGGGGCAGCTGAAGTGAACCAATGAGATGCCACCGCAGTTTTGCCCGTGCGAATCCAAAAATCAGCATCTGTGCCAACTTTCCAGGTGACGCAAATTAATTTGGGAGGATGCGCCTCCCAAGGGAGACAGTGGCTGAGCTGAAGAGGAGGAGGCTCTTCTTCCAGAGCTGAGCTTTGGCAGTAAAAACAAGCTCTAAGCTAAATACTGTCAAATCCTTGCCCAACTTACGAGGCCGGGCTACAGATTCCCAGCGTTATGAGGTATCTGTAGGATCATCTCACCTTCGCCCTTACTTCAGAGACAGGCATTGATAAATAGAGCATCCTCGAAAGATGACTGTCCAACCGTTGCGTGAAAACCTCCCAAGATGGAAGTCACCCAGTTGTTGTTGTTTACTCGTGTCCGACTCTTCGTGACCCCATGGACCATAGCACGCCAGGCACTCCTGTCTTCCACTGCCTCCCACAGTTTGGTCAAACTCATGTTCGTAGCTTCGAGAACACTGTCCAACCATCTTGTCCTCTGTCGTCCCCTTCTCCTAGTGCCCTCAATCTTTCCCAACATCAGGGTCTTTCCCAGGGAGTCTTCTCTTCTCATGAGGTGGCCAAAGTATTGGAGCCTCAGCTTCAGGATCTGTCCTTCCAGTGAGCACCCAGGGTTGATTTCCTTCAGAATGGAGAGGTTTGATCTTCTTGCAGTCCATGGGACTCTCAAGAGTCTTCTCCAGCACCATAATTCAAAAGCATCAATTCTTCGGCGATCAGCCTTCTTTATGGTCCAGCTCTCACTTCCATACATCACTACTGGGAAAACCATAGCTTTAACTATACGGACCTTTGTTGGCAAGGTGATGTCTCTGCTTTTTAAGATGCTGTCTAGGTTTGTCATTGCTTTTCTCCCAAGAAGCAGGCGTCTTTTAATTTCGTGACTGCTGTCACCATCTGCAGTGATCATGGAGCCCAAGAAAGTAAAATCTCTCACTGCCTCCATTTCTTCCCCTTCTATTTGCCAGGAGGTGATGGGACCAGTGATCCTTCATGGATCACTGCCTTGTTGCGTTGAAGGGGCTTGAATAACTCAGAGAAGCTAGGAGCTATACCGTGTAGGGCCACCCAAGATGGACAAGTCATAGTGGAGAGTTTTGACTAAATGTGATCCACCTGCAGAAGGAACTGGCAAGCCACTCCAGTATCCCTGCCAAGAAAACTTCATGGACAAAGACAACAGGCATCTAAAAGTCACCCAGAGGCAAGGGCAAAAGCACTTTGGACAATCTCAGATGCCTTCATTATTTTCCCACCTCCCCTGCAGCCTAAAACAACTGCCCGGCCCAATTCTTTAGTGGCCATTATTCTCTTTATGACACCCTTTTAAATGCTTGAAAACATAATAGATTGTCTTGAGTGCCATCGATGTACTGAATGCTGATGTTCAGCTGTAAGATTTTAAGATGCCCCGTAAGAAATTTCAGGAAATTCTGATATTTACTGGTAAATCTCAAGAACAACCAAATGCCTCCAGTAAGTGTTGAGATGTTATGCTCAATCCATCAGAAAAAGGAAACCTGCGGCTGTTCGATTGTTTAAAAAAGGCACATGACACTTACGTTTCCACCGGACCACCTGAATTGTAGGAATTGCCCTTAAATGTTAAGTTGCACCTTTTCCCTGACATAGACTACAGTATATTTTTGCGTGTATATCTGATATTTTACATTCTTTTAAAACTGTTGCCATCTGAGTGCCTAGCTTAGGAATGCAAACGGTACCCACTTATGTAAATGGCAGACCAAATCATAATATCAGAGACCTTGGAAGAAGTCTGCTGCAACGGCAAATTGCTCGATTTTATTCTCTATACAAAAATGGAGAAATGCTCCTGATTTGGACATGACATTTCTCTCTGGCACCGTCTCCCACAAAAAATAAACTTGGTTTTGCCAGCAAGATGCCCTCCTTGTTCACAATTTTATTTAGCCTACCTCCACTGACTTGGCCTGCCTAACACCCTTCAACATATACATTGGTTTGTTTGTTTGTTTGTTTGTTTGTTTGTTTAAAAAGTGGAATTCCTTGTTATGTTTTGGCAGTCAGTTTAGGCTGGCAAGCAGGGGAGCAAAGTGCCTTGACACAGTTGCATAAATTCATGGAGATGTTTGGGCGGTTTCCATTTCTGTGACTCCATCACGATCCAGTGAAGTAAGGAAGGATTTCCCCTCATCCTTTCCCTGGGGCATCAGAGATTGGATGTTGTATTTATAGCATTTATTGTAAGTATTTGCAAATTACCGTTCCATAAAAAAAATTCCCGGGGCAGCTCACATAAAAAGAAAATGCAAAGCAATTATGAGGCAGGTACAACAAATCAAAACCATTATGAAGCGCAGTATGTAATGAAAAGGCAGCGAGATCTTAGAAGCCAGATAAAAACAATCGACAGAAGCAAAATTAATTCTAAAAAGGCCTGGCTAATGTTGAAAGGAAAACAAAATAGCTGAAAGGTGAACATTTCTGGGAAACACAGAATGGACTCAAACCATATCAAAATATCAGACTTCAAACTTTTTTTTCCAGATGGGGATTCCAACAAAGGCGTCCCAAATTATGATTTCATACAAATCTGCTTTAGCTGCAATGCTATACACACTTACCTAGAATGGGTGTCCATTATTATTATTATTATTATTATTACCCCAGGACTTCTTCCAGCAGAATATAAAAACACAATAAAAAATTGTATGAATCCCAAGCAGGAATTAAGATTGCCGGAAGAAATATCAACAACCTCAGATATGCAGATGACACAACCTTGATGGCAGAAAGTGAGGAGGAATTAAAGAACCTTTTAACGAGGGTGAAAGAGGAGAGCGCAAAATATGGTCTGAAGCTCAACATCAAAAAAACCAAGATCATGGCCACTGGTCCCATCACCTCCTGGCAAATAGAAGGGGAAGAAATGGAGGCAGTGAGAGATTTTACTTTCTTGGGCTCCTTGATCACTGCAGATGGTGACAGCAGTCACGAAATTAAAAGACGCCTGCTTCTTGGGAGAAAAGCAATGACAAACCTAGACAGCATCTTAAAAAGCAGAGACATCACCTTGCCGACAAAGGTCCGTATAGTTAAAGCTATGGTTTTCCCAGTAGTGATGTATGGAAGTGAGAGCTGGACCATAAAGAAGGCTGATCGCCGAAGAATTGATGCTTTTGAATTATGGTGCTGGAGGAGACTCTTGAGAGTCCCATGGACCGCAAGAAGATAAAACCTATCCATTCTTAAGGAAATTAGCCCTGAGTGCTCCCTGGAAGGACAGATCGTGAAGCTGAGGCTCCAATACTTTGGCCACCTCATGAGAAGAGAAGAATCATTGGAAAAGACCCTGATGTTGGGAAAGATGGAGGGCACTAGGAGAAGGGGACGTCAGAGGACAAGATGGTTGGACAGTGTTCTCGAAGCTACGAACATGAGTTTGACCAAACTGCGGGAGGCAGTGCAGGACAGGAGTGCCTGGCGTGCTATGGTCCATGGGGTCACGAAGAGTCGGACACGACTAAACGACTAAACAACAACAACAACTCTCAATAAAATTTACTTTTAAGTATCCATATATAGGATTGTATTGCTAGCAGGGACGGAAGGAAATGTCAAGTTTTGGTTCTCTCAGTTTCTCATTTGTTTTCAATCTTAAGCTCAGGTTTCTGCAGCAAATTTCCATTTTAAAAAACCCTTATGAAAATCCTTCAGGATTGTAGTGCGGATTTGTCCCAGCGCGCACACTTTTTTCTCTGAAGTTTGGACTAACGTACACGTATTTTCACAAGCGTTTTCTCCTAATATAATGCAAGTTTATGTTATTTGCATTCATATATTCATATTTTATACAAGCCCCCCCCCCAAAAGACATATTGCCTTTTTGGTAAACATCGTTTGGTTGGAGAAGAACTGCATTGAAAAATTTGGAGAAGCGAGATTTTGAAGGGTGGCAGAGTTCCGGTTCTCATCTTGTTTGGGAAAGTGCGAATTCGATGAATACAGCTTTATATGCAAATCAATTTCCCCTCCCCCTGCACCCCTAACTGCCAGAACATAATTCCCTTGCGGAGGGAGCACTTCACACAGAAAAGAACCCAGTGTATAAATGTCACAAATGTGCATTTGCCAAGATCTGTATATATCATACTAGGAGTGCCTGCAGCTCCCTGTTGAATGCAATATGTGAGATGCATTTACCTGGAAGTGAGAGTAAAGCCTGCCTTACTTTACTGCCTGATTTGGGGAGGTGCAAGCAAATGGGTTGATGGGAAGGTGCTTGGGGCAGCTGGAAGGTGCAACAGGAGTTGACCAAACTTTGTGGAATGTGAACTGCTGCTGTACAGTAAAGGGGAATGGAGCGCAGCTTGACAAGCTCCCAACATAAAAGCTCCAGGCTGATCTGATAAAAGATGACAAGACTCCTGAAAAATGTTTAAACCTGTTTCTCTTCCCCCATTCTTTCTTTCTTTCTTTGTGCTACGATGCGAGGTGGTGGGGGAGCTAAGGAACTGCAAAATGGAAAGGGAACAAAGCAGAAAAACAGGGGTAGCTACAGGAAGAGACAACACTAGAGTGTCTTTATTTATCGTTGTTGTTATTTATAGAGCAGCTAAGGAAGTACACTGGGAAGAAGCTCCTTTTCTAGGAAACGGTCTCCTGCTGAAATGAATTGTCTCAGACCTGGGAAATGCACTGATTTAGGGTCGACCTTTGCCTTTCGATTCTGAGTTAGCTTCATCAGAAGAGCGGCAAACCGCGTAGGAAGCCCACAAAACAACCATACTGCCAATTGAGAGAGCAGAATAAAATCTCTATAAACGCTAAGTTGCTGTGTAGAAGCAGAGCTCTTTGCAACAGCTCAGCTCCTCTGCAAAGGAGCCGGGTGCGTTTTTGTGAGAGCCAAGCCGGTAAAACAAAATCGGCAGCCACGGCAAGAGCGCAGCTTTTCTGTAGCCCAGTTTTTAAGACTAAGCAGGTGAAACCTGCACAGGTAATACTGCCAAGGCAAATCAAGTCCCATTGCAAGACTTTATTAGCTCAGGCATCCCCAGACTGTGGCCCTCCAGATGTTTTGGCCTACAACTCCCATGATCCCTAGCTAAGAGGACCGGTGGTCAGGGATGATGGGAATTGTAGTCCAAAACATCTGGAGGGCCAAAGTTTGGGGATGCCTGCTTTAGCTCCTCCACAAGACGTTGTGGGCTTGAGCATCCCTCACTTGATGCCCAATCAAGTGCATTCACCAGGTTGGTGGTTCAAGCCCACCCAAGGACAGCTGTGGGCAGGATTCCTGCATTGCAAGGAGCTGGACTAATGACCCTCAGGCTCCCTTCCGACTCTAGATTTGGAATGGCCCAAATGTTATTTTGGGGTGTAAAACCCTTGGCCCCTAATTCTTAAGTGTGGCCTGGAGAGAGATGAAGTGTCGAATCGTAGAATCGCATCTGGTCCAGCCCCCTGCAATGCAGGAATATGCAGCTGTTCCTTACGGGGATCGAACCTGCGACCTTGGCATTATCAGCACCACGCTCTAACCAGCTGAGCTATCCAGACTTCCCCACATCACTGAGAGACTGGCATAATTGTTGACCCAATGCTACCGTGCCCAAACCAATAACTGCCAATATAGATATACTGTATATGAACAAGAATATGGGGCAGTACACCTTCCCCCCCCCAGGCTTTGGGGCACCCAAATCCCACACCTGCATTGCCGGTTGGCTGTCGTAGTTGAGTTGCCTCCTAAGAAGAGCCTGCTGGACCAGGCCAATGGACCATCTAGCTTGGCATCCTCTTTCTCACAAGGTGCCTTTAGGAAACCCACAAAAAAGACTCACGTACCTTGGCCTGCTGTGGTCTCCAGCAGCTGGCATTGAGAAGCATTACTGCCTCGTGGCTAGAAGTCACCGATAGCCCTCTCGTCCATGAATTTGTCCTATCCTCTTAAAAAGGCATCCAAATTGGTGGCCATCGCTGCACTTGGTAGGAGCAATTTCCATAGTTAAACTATGAGCTGTGTGAACCTTTCAACACTTCATTGGATAACCCCAAGTTCAAGTGTTCAAGTGTTACGAAAGAGGAAGGAAAAATTTCCCTATTACCCACGGCATGCTTAATTTCATAAACTTAGATAATGTCACCCAGTGCTTTTTTTCTTTTTTAAAAAAATGTTTAGGGGTACTCTCATTTTCCTACTCATATTGAAACCCTGCCCCTCAATGAGGCCAAACTTAGATTCACAAAATGTTTAGGGGTATGCGTCCCCCCAGAAAAAAAGAACTGATGTCACCTCTTAATTCCCTCTCAACTAAAAAGCCCAAAAACCTACAACCTTTCCACATAGAGGAATCACTCCATTCCCTTGATTGTTTCCCTTGCCCTTTTCTGAAACTTTTCCAACCCCACAATCTCCTTTCTGAGGTGATTGCAGCGGCGGAGCAAGCCGATTGGGCCCCTGTGCCCAGGGGCGGGGCCAGCCACCCGCAGGGGGTGGGGCAAGCCAGGGCAGGGCGCTCTGCGGGGCCTCCAAGGAGTCTGCCTGCCTCCTCCTACTCAGCCGCCCTACAGCTGAGGGGGAGGTGGCAGGTGGGATATTTGGGGCAGAGTGGAGCCTGCGGGCGCTCAAGCCACCGTGTCACACCCAGGAGAGACGCGTGGCTCGGGCGCACTGCAGGCCCTGCGGTGAGTGCCGCCCGGCATTTTGTCACCCCCCTGAGTGGTGACACCCGGGGCAACCTGCCCCCACGGCGCCCCCTTCCTCCACCCCTGGCTGATTGTAACTGGTACAATCTGGTACACAGAACCTTTTGTGTGTGAAATGCAACAGCAAGCATGCTGGGCCTATATCAAGAATGGCTAATAATAATATGTGTAAATGAGGATTTGGGGGTGTGCATCCCAAAAGAAGCTTTGCGCTATCACAAATCGTACATCCACATGAAGGGCGTGTGTCTGGCACAGCATTTCACTTCGGGGTAAATCACTCTGAAGCAGGCTTTTCTCCCAGCTGATATATGTATAAATGCATAAGAATCTGGGGGGGGGGGTTACACCCCAAAAGCTTGGAAGTAGAAGGAGAAAACCGAAATGCAACAACAACAACAACAATTTATTTATACCCCGCCCATCTGGCTGGGTTTTCCCAGCCACACTGGGCAGCTTCCGACAAAATATATTAAAAATACAACAAAACATCAGTGATTATTATGTTTCACCAATATAGTGAAAGTTAGTACGTGTAAGTGTATGCGTTTTTAATTAGAAGAAAAAGCAATAATAATAATAATAATAATAATAATAATAATAATAATAATAAATTATTTATACCCCGCCCATCTGGCTGGGTTTCCCCAGCCACTCTGGGCGGTTTCCAACTGAATATTAAAAACAGTACAGCATCAAACATTAAAAACTTCCCTAAACAGGGCCGCCTTCAGTTGTCTTCTAAAAGTAAAATATTTTTAAAACACTGAAACGGAAGGTTGTGGTTCAGTGGAGAGAAGAAAAGTGTGGGGAGGAGGAAGCCTGTTAACCTGTCTTTCTCCTGTTGTTGTTGGACCCGGATTTCCCATCAGCACCAAACACCATGACTAAGAATGAGGGATGTTGCTGCCCTGGAGCAGGGGGTTAGGAGATGAGGGTTGTGCAGCGGCATAGCGTGGGTTGCCAGGACCCGGGGCCATGCAGAGGGAGGGAAACAGACGGCGTACACATGCACATTCAACTGCCTAGCGGCGTCTGCGTCACCCAGGAGATCACAGAGATACGAAGAGTTGTTCCGTTCTCTGGCGAGGCCACTTCCTGGATCACATGGAGAAGCCGTTTTCAATGGAGCCCAGTGACAGAAGCAGCACCGGGTGTTGGAATTTCGATCCCCTGTGCCCTCCCCCTACATGATACGCCACTGGGGGTGCGTGCTGCGAAATTAAAAAACCCTTCCCCTGCACCATACAAGCACAGAGGAGGGAAAGAACGGGTGTGGGGAGGACCACTGTCCAAATTCTGCATGCCCATGCACACACACAAACTGCTGTAAGGAAACTGCTTAACACCAGGCCACACCACATGCCATGCTTTTAAATAAACAAACAATAGCAAGTGATCTTACTAACGGTTGTTTTTGCCATTCTCCAAGAAGGTCCTTTAAGCTTGCCTCCCTGTATCTGAAAGGCCTTCTCCCCTTTCCCCATAGACATCTGGATTGGTCATGGTTTTCCCTGGTCTTAAAATGCCCACTTAGCTTCCTCCAACCATCACCACCCCAGATCTCCTTCTGAACATCTCCCCACCAGTGTGGTGTAGTGGTTAAGAGCGGTAGACTCGTAATCTGGGAAACCGGGTTCGCGTCTCCGCCCCTCCACATGCAGCTGCTGGGTGACCTTGGGCTAGTCACACTTCTCTGAAGTCTCTCAGCCTCACTCACCTCACAGAGTGTTTGTTGTGGGGGAGGAAGGGAATGGAGAATGTTAGCTGCTTTGAGACCCCTTCGGGTAGTGATAAAGCGGGGTATCAAATCCAAACTCTTCTTCTCTTCTTCTCTAGCTCTAAGTCTCGGTCGCTTTCCCACCCGCCCCAGACCCCCGCTTTCTTCGGAGCTTGTAGCATTCGAAACAGGAACGCTCCCAGATCCCAAGTCACCAGCCCATACGGGAGACCTCCGTTACCTAACTTGGAAGTCCTCTTGGCTTTGGTGCCAACTCCTTACCTCTCCTTGCTGCTAAAAATAAGCCTCTGCTTCTTGCCCCCAAGTCAGGTTACCTCCAGAGGTAATGACAACAAAGCAAGCAGCCAGTTAAAGAGCAATTATCTCAACCTAATCGCTTCCCCCGGGCAGGGATGGCTGCCAAAGCTCAGCGCTGCTGCTCTGCGGAGATGTTCCTTCTTTTTACAGCAGGCCACACCTCTCATTGTATGAGGAAAAACCTTCCATACCTACATGGGCCTGACCTGCCAACTAACTCCCCAAAAATCTGGCCTGATCTCTCTCTCTCACACACACACACACATACACCAAACTTTTAGAGTTCACAGTCTGCTTATTGCAGATCATATCTCCTGGAAACGTTCGTCATTTTTGCCATTTCCCCAGTACTATTAAATTTGAATATATTATTTCAAGGCAGTGGCAGGAAACTCGTAGTTGAACTGCCATTCCCGTCATTCCTGACCATTGCCATCATGCTGGCTGGGGCTGATGGGAGCTAGAGTTCAACAACGTACGGCGTGCCGAAGGTTCCCACCCCAGCGGCGGTGCACGTTTTGGGGGTAGGCGCGCCATGCGCAGGCGTGGGGCGCGCGTTTTGGGGCGGGGCGGGCAGCCGCAATGGCGCCCCTGGGATCGCGCCGCTCGGGTGGACCTCCCCCACCGCCCCTATCTTCCTACACCCCTGTCCCACCCCATGCTTTAAAATCCCCAGTAAAAGAACTGGAAGGGGCCTTTTATTTATTTATTTATTTATTCATTCATTCATTCATTCATTCATTCATTCATTCACTAATTCATTCATTTTAATTGATTGCCAGAAACCTAAATAAAAGCATCTGGGATATCACTATACCTTCTGACCCCGATTATGGTACTCAGAGCCAGGAAAATGCCGCTTTGCACATGCTCAGAAAAAACTCTTTTCAGCTGCAATGAGTGTCATAGACTTTTCTCCTTCCTGTTGCAGCAAAAAAAAGAAAAAGTTTTGCAGTGGCGCATTTACTATGGCATAAGTATCACCATTATCACCATTATTATCATTATCATTCTTTATTAGCTTAATGTGCCGCCCTTTATCAAGAGATCCCAGGGCAGGGCAGGGCAGAGCATAATAATAGTAAACATAACACAAAGCATAATAACAGACGGCATAATAGTAAAATAATCATAATACTAGTCCTCACGACCACCTTTCACAGGCCATAGATTATTTAATGGCTAAAGGCCTGGTCTGGGTAAAGAGGAATGTTTTTAGCCTGACGCCTAAAGACTTGCAATGATGTCGCCCGGTGAGCTTCTCTGGGGAGAGCATTTCACAGACGGTGAGCCACCACAGAAAAGGCCTGTTCTTATGTGGCTACCCTCCAAACCTATCAGGGAGTGAGGACGTAGAGAAGGGCCTTGGACAAGAAAGCGCACGGTCTGGGTCAGCTTGTATGGGGACAGGCGGTCCTTAAAATATTGAGGTCCTGAGACATTTGAGGTTTTATAGGTCGGCACCAGCACATCCCCAGGTTTGGCATTAGATGTGGACTGAGGAGTCCATTTCATCAGATGCAAGGAGATGGAGGGCAGGTATGGAGGAGAAAAACTAGCAGGCAGTGCAGTCCGTGGTGATGATTCAATCGAAGCCTAAGGGCTTAGGGCTAGTATTGAAATTGAGTTGAGTCAGGGGCTGAGCCTGGTCTCAAACTGAGCCCCGAGGAAGCCCCGTACTAACACTGTCCACCTCGGCTCATGAAACCATACCTTAAGACAAGTGGGAAGCCTGTGGCCCTCTTTACTGTTGCTGGATGATGTTAGCTGGAGTCCCAAGTACAGCAGGAGAAACACGGGCTCTTGACTAGGGCACTGCAGGGCTGACATCTCTCATTTTTAGAAAGAAAGTGCCCAGGGTTGCTCAGAGGTGATGCATAAATTGAGCGGATAGCTGGGTAGCTCAGTTGCAAGAACAGGAGACTAGTAATCTCAGGGTTGTGAGTTCGAGCCCCACATTGGGCAAAAGATTCCTGCATTGGAGACGGTTGGACAGTGGTCCTCAACCTTGGGCCTCCAGATGTTTATGGCCTACAACTCCCATGATCCCTAGCTAGCAGAACCAGTGGTCAGGGATGATGGGAATTGTAGTCTCAAAACATCTGGAGGCCCAAGGTTGAGGACCACTGGACTAGAGGACTCTTGTGGTCCCTTCCAATTCCACAATTCTAATGCCCTATTGTTATAAGTGGTCTTCAGGTCAAGTCTGTGTCCAGGGCAGCTGTCTACCAGCTCTACCTGGGACGCAGCCTGAGACCCTACCTGCCCGTGGACTGTCTCGCCAGAGTGGTGCATGCTCTAGTTATCTCCTGCTTGGACTACTGCAATGCGCTCTATGTGGGGCTACCTTTGAAGGTGACCCAGAAACTACAATTAATCCAGAATGCAGCAGCTAGACTGGTCACCGGGAGCAGCCGCCGAGACCTTATAACACTGGTCCTGAAAGACCTACATTGGCTCCCAGTATGTTTCCGAGCACAATTCAAAGTGTTGGTGCTGACCTTTAAAGCCCTAAACGGCCTCGGCCTAGTATACCTGAAGGAGCGTCTCCACCCCCATTGTTCAGCCCGGACACTGAGGTACAGCTCCGAGGGCCTTATGGCAGTCCCCTCCCTGCGAGAAGTGAGGTTACAGGGAACCAGGCAGAGGGCCTTCTCGGTAGTGGTGCCCGCCCTGTGGAACACCCTCCCATCAGATGTCAAGGAAAGAAACAACTAGTACCTGACTTTTAGAAGACATCTGAAGGCAGCCCTCTTTAGGGAAGTTTTTAACATTTGATATTTTATTGTATTTTTAATATTTTGTTGGAAGCCACCCAGAGTGGCTGGGGTATATTATTATTATTATTATTATTATTATTATTATTATTATTATTGTCGTCGTCATCATCATGCTTTTCATATATGCAGGAACGCACGACCCACCACCAGTAGCCAAATGTAGCAGAGAGATGTAGCATGCTGTACTTTAACTGCCTTATCCCCTAACCATTGGCCCTGCTGCCTGGGGCTGATGAAAACTGGTGCCCCACAATATCTAGAGAGTCCCAGGTTCCCCACCCCTGTCTGACAAGGTAGGAGGAGAGGGGAGCAGAGAATGTTGCCTGGTAGCAAGCCTTGCTGAGCGGGAAGGCCCCCTAGATTCAGTGGAGCTCCTTCCCAAGGAAGCTTGCGGCCTAGATGGTGCCTCCGTCAGCCGCCTGCTCCGGCCATCATCCCTCCCAGCACAAGCTGCAGACTTCCGTGCAGCTTACATGGTGGGCTAATTCCATTGTGGGATCAGCAGCAGAAACCTCCCGCCCCCACGGACAAGAGGGTATAAGCATCTTCTAATGAGGTAGCCAGGGAAACGGCCCGGTGGGGTTAAAGATGCCTATAATGTCTGCGGTTGCCCTTTTGATAAGGAGCACTCTCAGCAGGGGTGAAAATAAAGGATCACAAGGGGGAAGGCTTTAGAAATTGCCCAAGGCACAAGATGCTCAAATGCCTGTCGGACACTCCCCCTGGCCTGCTTGTCTTATAATGAAAGTGCTCCGAGGTCAGGCTGTGGCAGATGAATGATACGTCCCCATTTTCAAGTAGGAATATTTAAGAAATCCCCCCATCGCTCTGTCCTCTAAACCACCCAATCTTGTTTCCTGAGGTGCACTAATACATTTGGCTCTTCGGCATTTCTGGACTTTGTCCAAAGATCCCTTCTTCTTCTTCTTCTTCTTCTTCTTCTTCTTCTTCTTCTTCTTCTTCTTCTTCTTCTTCTTCTTCTTCTTCTTCCTCTTCCTCTTCCTCTTCCTCTTCCTCTTCCTCCTCTTCCTCTTCCTCCTCTTCCTCTTCTTCTTCTTCTTCTTCCCCAGCCACTCTGGGCAGCTTCCAACACATAGAGTGTTGTTGTTGTTGTTTAGTTGTTTAGTCGTGTCCGACTCTTCGTGACCCCATGGACCATAGCACGCCAGGCACTCCAGGCACTCCTGTCTTGCACATAGAGTATAAAAACATACACATAGAGTATAAAAACATAATAAACCGTCAAACATTATAAACTTCCTGATACAGGGCTGCCTTCAGATGTCTTCTAAAAGTTGGATAGTTCTTTGTCTCCTTGATATCTGCTGGGAGGGCGTTCCACAGGGTGGGCGCCACTACCAAGAAAGCCCTCTGCCTGGTTCCCTGTAACTTCATTTCTCACAGTGAGGGAACTGCCAGAAGGCCCTCGGAGCTGGACCTCAGTGTCCGGGCTGAACGATGGGGGTGGAGATGCTCCTTCAGGTATACAGGGCCAACATAGCTGCCAAGTATCCCGTTTTCGCCGGGAAACTCCCTTTTTTCCTACCATTTCCCGGCGGCCTCCCGTATAGCTTTTTATCCCGTTATTCTCCCTTAAATCCGCTTCTGCCAGCGGCCATTTTTCTGATGCCGCTTTGCCCTTCTATGGGCACCAGAAAATGGTGACGCCATTTTCCATCCAGGACTTGGCAGGTATGAGGGCCAATTACGTTTAGGGCTTTATAGGTCAATACCAACACTTTGAATTGTGCTTGGAAGCCAGTGTAGATCCTTTAGAACTGGTGTTATATGGTCCCAGCTGGCGCTCCCAGTCACCATTCTAGCTGCCACATTCTCGTTTAGTTGTAGTTTCCAAGTCACCTTTAAAGCGCATTGCCATAGTGTAGTTTGCTGTCGTTTTCGTCTTGTGCATTTTTCGTCTTGTGCTTACTGCTTACTTACAGCTTACTGATAAACACTAATGCATGCACTCATGGTTAAAAACCAAAGCACAAAATGATCACATTTCCGATTCCATTTTGCACTGCTTAGAATTACTGGCATAGGTAAATGAGCCATCACAGTTGAAATGCAAGCAGGTTTCACAGCGATTCAAAAGTAATGCACATAAATTCAACAGCAATTTATAGATCACGTATTTCCCTAAGTGTCACTTAATCTGGTGATGACAAAATCAAGGAATGGTCATTTATGTGTGAACTGTCCACTAACATCATGTCAGATAAACCTTTGTAGTACAGACCACTAGACTACAAGCAAAGAGAGCGGGAAACTGCAAGCTGTGTTTTACATAATGTGTTGCATGGATATATTGGCATCCTGGGGCCCTGTCAGATTACAACCTCTGCTGTTTATCCCCACCAAGTAATTGAGGCCCAAACACTTCCATCATTTCAAAGTCAATTTAATCCTTTCTGGTCTCCCAAACCTTTTAGGGTCTTTCACTTTATTGCTCTCTTGTTACTACTTATATTGATTTTATACAAGTCCTGTTAATCTTCTCTGTCTTTTAAATAGCCTTGTTTTTACCGCTTCTGTCCACTGCATCATTTTATCTTTTGTTAAATAGAAAAGCATCCTGGAAACACAAGAGACAGGTAGACACTTCAGGGCCGGATGCCAAGGTTGATCTGGGTGGGACAATTCCTTCTAGACTCTTAAATTTGGAGGTCAGTCAGAACCTGGGTATGAACAATCCCCATCCATTGAGAAAATCAGGGGGCAGTCCCCAGTTGATTTCAGGGGACCCAGGTGGTGCTGTGGTTAAACCACTGAGCCTAGGGCTTGCTGATCAGAAGGTCGGCGGTTCGAATCCCTGTGACGGGGTGAGCTCCCGTTGCTTGGTCCCAGCTCCTGCCAACCCAGCAGTTCGAAAGCACGTCAAAATGCAAGTAGATGAATAGGAACCGCTACAGCGGGAAGGTAAACGGCGTTTCCATGTGCTGCTCTGGTTTGCCAGAAGCGGCTTTGTCATGCTGGCCACATGACCTGGAAGCTATACGCCGGCTCCCTCGGCCAATAATGCGAGATGAGCGCGCAACCCCAGAGTCGGTCACGACTGGACCTAATGGTCAGGGGTCCCTTTACCTTTACCCCAGTTGATTTAGTTCCCTATGATCCATTGGGAGAGGACCAAAGGTTTGTAAGCCTTAAGACTTGATTTGTAGAGATGCATGAATTGCCCAATAGCTCAATGGACCCGTCCCAGTGGAAGGTGCAAATTGCCTCTACTGAAGAGCTAGTGTATTTGGGAGACTGAGGCTACAATGATGACCATGGTAAGCTTTCTTGCCCTAGCATAACTTGACAATTCAGCTCATCTTGCCAAATGATTAAGAACAATTTTACCACACATCATCAGCTAATGAAGAATCGTAGAATCATAGAATCATAGAGTTGGAAGAGACCACAAGGGCCATCCAGTCCAACCCCCTGCCAAGCAGAATATAGTCAGCCAAGAGCCCTAAGGAAGGAAGGAGAGAGGGAAGGAAGGGGATGCAAGGGTGTGAGCAAGAACAAGAGTTACCTGGGGTGCTGCTAAGTGGAACAATCCCGTTGTGTGGCGTAGCATCCATAGATTTTCATTTTCAGGGAAGGCAAGGAGGGAGAGCAACCCAGAGCTGTGATAGATGTTTGTGCATGTGAGTCTGTAATAAACCGTACTAGGAAAACAAGTGAGTGAGAGAGAACAGTGATGTTTCTACCCACCACCACCCCATGCCACCGATATAAAACACTGTTACATATATAACCCTTTCCCCAGCGAGGTATGGACCACATATATGGGGGTTACTCCATTTTATCTTCCTATTGTGAACTAGGTTCGGCTAAGAGAAAGGGATTTGGCCCAGGCCACCCAGTTAGCTGTGTTGCAGTCGAAATGTGGATATGTGTCTTCCTGGTCGAAGGGCAATATGTTGCTGTCTGTCTGAAAGCACCTCACAGCATTGGTATGAGATTATCCTAGGAAGAAAACATTGGTAGATTTGTAGCTTTCCTGCTGGCAGCAAATAAAGAAAAATCTCTTTATTTGGAGGACTGAGGAGGAACTGTGTGGCTGGGTAGATAAGCACCATTCCCTATTTCAATACAAGATTTTCCAATGAAAGTTCAAGAGGCTCAAAAGTTGTTTCCCACCCCCACCCCCACCCCAGCTTATCTAAAAACAAAACTGTCTGAAGATTTGGAATTTGCCCCAGCCAAGTTGTTTCTTCATGGTCTTTGACTAAAGTTCAGGTCAGTGCCACAGATTTGAAACAAACTGAGGGCATGCCTGATCTCAAAATTGCAAATGTGACTTTGGAGAGATGCTTTAAAAAATAAAATAAAATGGTGAGGCTATTGACGTTTGCGTCTGCCTTCTTTTGCTCTTCTGTACTGTTTCATTTAGGACAGAGTGCCTTCACCCATCCAGTCTGTTAACACAAAATGACTACCCGCCACACCTTTAAAAAGCCTATGAACTGACATGGAATGCAGTTAAATTGGAAAAGCCCTAGCCACCTCAGGTTACAAACCACATTGGGACCCTCAAAAGCAAGCATCCCCAAACTTTGGCCCTCCAGATGTTTTGGACTACAATTCCCATCATCCCTGACCACTGGTCCTGTTAGCTAGGGATCATGGGAGCTGTAGGCCAAAACACCTGGAGGGCCGCTGTTTGGGGATGCCTGCTCACAAGCTCCTGCAGGTGGGCTGCTAAACTCCCAGAGCATAGGTTCAGCACCTTCATTTGGATAGCTCCCTGTGCAGGGAGACTGACCAGCCAGGCTAGCATTCAGTGTTTCCCATTTGTGAAACATTCACAGCTCTCAATTCTTAATAGCGACTTATTCTAGTACATAACAGTTCATTCAGCAATGCAGGCTGGTACAGAACACACAAGTATGCAGTGATCCCTGCCCCAGTGATCTTACAGTTGGTAAGTGTGCTGGAAGAAGCAAAGATCACCCGTGTTGAAGCAATGGTTCTTCAACATCAACTTCATGTTGTTCGGATGCCTGATTATTGTCTTGCAAAGCAACTGCTCTATTCCGACTTAAAAATGGAAAGTGCAGTGCTGGTGGTCAACAAAAGAGGTTTAAAGACTCTCTCAAGGCAAATCTTAAAAAATGTACTATGAACACAGACAACTGGGAAACACTGGCCTGTGAGCGCTTCAATTGGAGGACAGCCTTTACCAAAGGTGTCATGCGCTTTGAAGACGCTCAAACTCAGGACGAAAGGGAGAAAGGTGCTAAGAGGAAGGCATGTTTGGCAAACCCTCACCATGATCAACTCCCACCCAGAAACCTATGCCCCCACTGTGGAAGGACATGTGGATTCAGAATTGGCCTCCACAGACACTTACGGATTCATTGTTAAAACTGTGTTCATGGAAGACAATCTTACTCGGCTACGAGTGATCGCCAGAGAAGACAGTATGTAGCAAGAACAGAAGGACTGCCTAATTATTATACAGTGCCATCGGCATGCATGACACTTTATGGGCTAAATGGAAGCAAGGGAGAGTCAGGTCCCCGACGACCCCAAGGGATTGTACTCTAGATCCATGGTAGGGAACCTTTCTCAACCCAAGGACCACAATGGCTTTGACTCCAAGAAGACTTGCTCCCTGCCTTGCTGGTCTTTTCCACCTGGCCTGGGAGGGTGGGACCTGGACTGACTCCAGCTACAAAAGATTAAGCTGCTTGGGCTGTGGTGTTGTTTAGTGGGTGTTGTTGGTTTTTTTTGCTGCTATTCTTAATATCGTTTTTGCTGAGATTAGAGTCTATGTACAAGGCTGGTTCTACCGATGAAGTTGCCTTTTGAAGGTTACTTGCAACTGCACTTGGACCAGATGCAGTGGCTGGATTCCCATCCTAACTAGAACTAGCCATCGTACACCTGTCCTCAAAGAATGTACTGTTACCAATGGGTTCCTGGGCATAATTCAAGAGGCTGTGGTCATAACAGTGCCTTTTAAGTCTGTGCACTGAAGAGTTTGGATTTGATATCCCGCTTTATCACTACCCGAAGGAGTCCCAAAGCGGCTAACATTCTCCTTTCCCTTCCTCCCCCACAACAAACACTCTGTGAGGTGAGTGAGGCTGAGAGACTTCAGAGAAGTGTGACTAGCCCAAGGTCACCCAGCAGCTGCATGTGGAGGAGCGGATGCAAACCCGGTTCCCCAGATTACAGGTCTACTGCTCTTAACCACTACACCACACTGGCTCTCTCACCATACTGCTTAGCTGAAGCAAAGTCTCCTTCAAAATAATAATAATAATAATAATAATAATAATAATAATAATAATAATATTTATATCCTGCCCAACTGGCTAGATTGCCCCAGCCACTCCGGGCAGCTTCCAACAAAATATTAAAAGCACAGCAAAACATCGACCGTTAAAAACTTTTATTATTATTGTGTCCTGCCCTTTATCCGTAGATCTCAGGGCAGTTCACAACTCAGGCCCAGCCTTGGACATAGACTCTAATCTCGGCATTGGACCTTCCTAGAAAATCCAAACAGGGTGCTAACACCACACGCTCCATCATCTCCACGCAATGCCTCTCCGGGGGGATAAACCTGGGCTCCCCCCAAGGTTACAGCTGCCGCTTCCTGGAAAGCAGCCGGCTTCCACCGCGGCAAAGGAAAACGGTTCTGCTGCCAAGTTAGCAAAAACGTCCATGCTGAGAACAGTCGGAAGGCATTCGGTGTAAAAGATTCTGAACGACAAGGCTTGAGCACCCTGAAAACAAGGGCTTTGATCTTTGCACCGCAGCTTAATACGGCGCTGGTAACAAGATAATGAGGTGATATAATTGCCTGTGTGCTTTCATGGCATGCAGCACTTCCCCAGTCGTAATGGGTGGTTGAGGCAGTGCGGTTCAGCAGAGCATCAGGCCTAGGTTCGAATCCTACCCAAGCCGTGAATGTGCAGGGTCAATTCAGGGACAAACTGCAGGTTCAGTCTGAGTTCTCCCAAATCTTTAAAATGGAAATATCATGACCCATTCATTCCCCGCCCCCCACTAGGTTGTCTTGGGTGTATTAAGGAATCGTTTATCCTGGGATTCAGGAGGGGATGGTGCTGTGATCGCTCTCTGTGTACCACAATTGTAAACATGGGAAAGGACTTGGGAGAGTTCTGTGCAAATTGATAAAGGGTAGAAGATAAACCATATGTTTTATGTTGGAATCATGACTTCACTATGGTGGGATGTCTCTCCCACAGCAATTCTATTTCTTCCTTTCTTCCCTCCAAGGACTTTGGACTAATCTCTTAATCTTTGTTCCCAGTTGTACAAAGTTTAAGTGCCTGTAGATGCAATTGCTCATATCCATCCCTTGCTACCCTTTCCTTCCTTCCTTCCTTCCTTCTCTCTCTCCCTCCCCCCCCTCCCTCATTGTTAATTTTAGACTGCAATATCTTTAGGGGCAGAGACAGTTCTCAGTTAGATTTAGGAACGTTGATAAAGTGCCATGCACAATGAATGACAGTAAGAAAGACCAAATGAACCAGACATATTTACCCCCGAGAAAACAAATGCTAAAGGGAGACAGGATGGGTACACAGATTGTTTTCAAACACTTGAAAGATTTTCAGAAAACAGAGTGGAGTCGGGTGGACTTTTGGTTCAGGACATTTCACATAGAGAGAAGAGTTAGCTCTCTTGGGAGCAGGTTCAATAGGCAAATGTCAAGATTGTTTTCAATACATGATATCCTGGCAGTCAAAGGGCAGCCCTTCGACTAGTTATGACTTTAAATATCCCAAGGCGACCCTGGTCTCCCAAAACCAGAAGAGGCATGAAAAGGGCAGAGGAGAGGTTGGCCTCAGGCATAGTCTCAGATTGCTTGGGGAAAACCCTGGAGAGGAGGGGGCTTAGGAAGCCGTGGGGAGGTCCCAGCAACCTCTTCTTAAGGGCAAGACCTGCCGGAGAAGAGTTGCTGTGCTAATTAGGCCTGACAGATCCTCCTGTGCAGATCCTGATTTTGCAAATGAAGAGTTAACTCTCCTTTGCAGGGTGTGACTTGCAGGGGGCTGGCTCGCTCCGGACAGTCTGCCACTTGGTGGAGGAGTAAGTTCGCGCATGCAAAGTGCCCGGTGCCCTTTCAGCAAGGGGTTGTATATGTTCTCCCTTTGCAGGTCCCTCGCGTTAGGCCAGCAATATACCTCGTTGGGCTCCCAGCCGATCCTGTGCGGTTCCATTCCTGGCTTAGTGCCCAAGCAGCTCCGGTTCTGCCGCAACTACATCGAGATCATGCCCAGCGTGGCCGAGGGCGTGAAGCTAGGAATCCAGGAATGCCAGCACCAGTTCCGGGGGCGCCGTTGGAACTGCACCACCATCGACGACAGCTTGGCCATTTTCGGGCCTGTTCTCGATAAAGGTACAGCATAATAATAATAGTAATTTATTATTTATACCCCGCCCGTCTGGCTGGGTTTCCCCAGCCACTCTGGGCGGCTTCCAACAAAACATTAAAATACAATAATCTATTAAACATTAAAAGCTTCCCTAAACAGGGCTGCCTGCTGATGTCTTCTAAAAGTCTGGTAGTTTTTTTCCTCTTTGACATCTGGTGGGAGGGCGTTCCACAGGGTGGGTGCCACTACCGAGAAGGCTCTCTGCCTGGTTTCCTGTAACTTGGCTTCTCGCAATGAGGGAACCGCCAGAAGGCCCTTGGCACTGAACCTCAGTGTCCGGGCTGAATGATGGGGGTGGAGACACTCCTTCAGGTATACTGGACTGAGGCCGTTTAGGGCTTTAAAGGTCAGCACCAACACTTTGAATTGTGCTTGGAAACGTACCGGTTAGAAGAGGGGCCAGGTTAGAGGAGGGGCAGCCATAGCTTGCCAGTTGTGGAACACATTTTATTCATTATTATGCATTGCTCCCCCTTTTTTCTCCTCTAAGGAGCTCAAGGTTCTCCCAATCCTCATTTATTCCCCACAAGAGCCCTGTGAGTTGGGTTAGGCTGAGAGGCATTGACCCAGTGAGCCGAAAGCAGAAGGCAGCTTCATAATATCATATGGAACATGCCAATAACTGGCACCCAGGTTGTGCAAAGCGTGACTTTAAAAGGTTTCAATTTTAAAAAATTACAGCTCATTTTTTTAATGGTATCAGTTTAAAGGCATTAATGTGGAGCGTTGAATTGCAAGATAATGTGTGTCTGTCACTCTCCTTAAAAAATAATAATAATACGGTACATCTGATTTCAACACCAAATTATATGTTACTAGGAATGTTTGTTTTTACAGCTGTTTATATATATTTACAGCTTTGTTGCAAACAATAGAGGGAGGCTGCATAGGTTGTCCTAATAATAATAATAATAATAATAATAATAATAATAATAATAATAATTTATTATTTATACCCTGGTCATCTGCTTGGGTTTCCCCAGCCACTCTGGGCGGCTTCCAACAGAAATATTAAAATACACTAATTCCTTAAAGATTAAAATCTTCCCTAAACAGGGCTGCCTTCAGATGTCCTCTAAAGGTCTGGTAATTATTTTTCTTTTTGACATCTGGTGGGAGGGCGTTCCACAGGGTGGGTGCCACTACCGAGAAGGCCCTCTGCCTGGTTCCCTGTAGCTTCACTTCTCGCAGCAAGGGAACCACCAGAAGGCCCTCGGCGCTGGATCTCAGTGTCCGGGCAGAACAATGGAGGTGGAGACGCTCCTTGAGGTATACTGGACCGAGTATAATCATACAGGGAGGGGGGAAAGGAAAAAAGGCATTGCTCAGTAAGTCATATCTAAGATCTCACATACAGGTGTGCTTTATATCCTCTCTGTCTAAAGGCAAGTACAGATTAACAAATTACTGAGCCTTTACACACATACAGACACCCCCAACAGCCCACAGGAGAATGATATAGGCCAGGGGTCAGCAACCTTTTTCAGCTGTGGGCCGGTCCACTGTCCCTCAGACCATGTGGTGGGCCGGATTATATTTGGGGTTTTTTTTGGGGGGGGGAGGGAATGAACGAATTCCTATGCCCCACAAATAACCCAGAGATGCATTTTAAATAAAAGCACACATTCTACTCATGTAAAAACACCAGGCAGGCCCCACAAATAACCCAGAGATGCATTTAAAATAAAAGCACACATTCTACTCAGGTAAAAACACGCTGATTCCTGGACCGCCTGTGGGCCGGATTGAGAAGGCGATTGGGCCGCATCCAGCCCATGGGCCTTAGGTTGCCTACCCCCCAATATAGGCCTTGTGGAACAAAACACACCATCCAGCAATAAGATCTCCTGTGGAAACACCAGGCCATTGCAGAGTTCTCAGCCTTCCCAGTGGATCATGCTCAAGGCCTGCTGGGATTTACATGTATCCAATTTAATAATTTGTACATTTTATTCTCCGAGGGAGGGAGACAGGTGACAACTTGCGGTTGTAAAAAAAACCACACCATTTTTTAAATGGTTATTTAATTCTCCCGGGGAGCTGTTTATTTGATTCCCGTTTTCTCTTATTGCCCCCACCCATCTCATTAAATTTCAGGCCAGCAGTTTATCGAGAGGCAACTTGGAATAATGGGCAAAGTGAAGAGAATTTCACTCCACATCTGAATAATCAAAAATCTGGGGAAGTGGTAAAATTCCCCCTACCTAGACGTGATTAATGTATCAGCCAGTGGTGATTTATTAGGCAGCCAGCCCTAACAACATGATTGATGTAACCCCACGATTGGTAAATTTGGAAAGAAGGAACCAGGGCGGATATGAATTCCATATGCATGCAAGCCCAAGCTACTTAACTTTAATAAATAAAACCAAGGTGGAGCAGACTCTGAAATCTGAGCCGAATTTAGTGCCACGCCTAAAACGGGCCGTATGAACTGTACTGTGTTTTCATGTTAAAGGAAGACCAAGGAAGTGGAAGAACAGTCCCTTTTCCTGGTCTCTGCTTCAACCCTTTTAGGCTGCGGAGGGTAGGACTGGACACATGATCAAATGCTCCCCCAGGCAGACATTTTCCTTGACATAGAAAACTAGCATTTCAGCGAAAAGGCATGGGGACAGTCCATCTCCTGAATATCTCATTGCCCAAAGCCATGGTTCCCAATGTGGGGCACACGCTCTACAGGGAGGCCAATTTGATTTTTTTTGGGGGGGGGGCAATTTGAGAATGAGTTAGACCAAGTTAATGGCCTTTTAGGCTTCCTCCACGTGAATAGGAGTTCACCTTTTGAATAATAAGATTTATATGTCGCAGGATAGAGGCATCAGGACTTTAGAGAAGCTTAGGTAGGGCATGACCAAAAAAAGTGGCCTAAAGTGAAACGTGTTGTGTTTTGTTTTGTTTTTTAACATGGAGGAGTCTGACAGCTATCACCCACAGCCTGAAGTACCACAGCCCAGACACAGGTTTTTAACCCCCCTCAAGGCCTAAAAATAAATAAATAAAGGTTTCTAAAAGGCTGAGGAGGGGTGGGGGAAATGGTTAAAGGTGGGTCTCATGGTGCAGGACAAGGTTAAAGGTGGGTTCCCCGCAGGTCTGAAAAGGCTACCTCCTCAGGGAGCCGTAGCAAATGACTCTCTGTGTAAGAGAGGCTGACTGCGTTTCCCTGGAACAAATGTGGCGAACAAAACCCGCATCTCCAGGGCCTCGGCTGAGGAAATCGGAGGCAGCGAAATGGCCCTCGCAGCATTGTGATAACCCAGCAGTGTTCCTCAGCTGTGACACAGATGACAAATTTGCATTTAAAGAGGGGGAACTGGATCTGAACGCAGGAGATTTAAAGGCAGCGGCGGGTGGTGGGGAGGGAGAGAAAATGAGCTTATATCCAGGAGAAAAGAGCTAAGCTCCCATCCCCACTGCGCACCAGGGCAGGGGGATATCGTTCCAGACCTTGAACTGTTTCACAACCCCGCGCCATTCACACGCCCTTTCGCCACCCGGAGCCCGGGAGGGGAGGCCCGCCGGCACCAGAGGTCTCAATAGAGATTTCATAGCCTGACTGGTGGGCTCGCGGGGGGGAATGGCAGCAGGGCAGGGCGGCCGCGGGCCCCGTTGCCAAGGGGTGGCCGCGGGGAATGCCAGCATGGGTACTGCCGGGCCTGGCAGAAACATTCCACATTATGTGGGTAATACAGTGTGACACTCCGCAGACAATGGCAAATTGAGTGTCCCAGCAGGTAACGGGGTCTGGATAGGAGACCGTTACAGTGGAGCTCTGTCAAGAGCCCCTAATCCACCCAGGCTCTGCCCCCCAACCCGGCCCCCTCAGCGCTTCTGGGAACTTTCCATTTTACCACTGGGAAATCTCTCTCAGGCAACCCCAACCCCCCCCCCATGCTTCATGGGGTGGGGTGGAGAGTTGGGCTTTTTTCCAGGCTGCCCTTTTCCCGAATCTTCGGTTTCGAGGTAGCAACTTTCCCCTCAGAGTTTTTATCTTCACACTCCAAATCTTAGTTTATTCTTCGAAGGCAACCTCCCTGAGGGAAGTTACTTTTTTCTAGCCGTGTTGGTCTGAGTCGAAGCAAAATAGAAAAAAATTCCTTCAGTAGCACCTTAAAGACCAACTAAGTTTTTATTTTGGTATGAGCTTTCGTGTGCATGCACACTTCTTATTGGTATCTGAAGAAGTGTGCATGCACACGAAAGCTCATGCCAAAATAAAAACTTAGTTGGTCTTTAAGGTGCTACTGAAGGAATTTTTTTTCTATTTTCCCTGAGGGCAGCTACTTTGGTTCGAGTCGGTTCCAAAACATCCAAGGCCAGAGGCACTCTTGTTTTGCAGATTTAAAATCGAAGGTGCACTCTTTTTACAGTTGAAAAGCGTTTCTTTTTGGAGTTTAAAATTATAGAGTAAAGTCATCACAAAGAAAAGAACACAGCATTAAGTTTATGGCATCATTTTACATGGTCTTAAAACGTGGGCAGTCCATATAGCTTCTCCACCGACAGGTTTGGGAGGTGGATGGAAGAACTTTTATTTTATTTTCCCCTTATGTATGAAAAAAGGGGAGGCCAGGTTTCATCAAAGATGTTCTCCTTTATAATAAACCCATTTGCAATTCTTCTAAGCCCGGTCAATCATTCTGAACTAGCTATAACCCAAATTTTGTTGAACCCAGTCTCAAGAGGCAGCTCCACCGGGGATTTCCAGTGAGACTAGGTGTGCAGCTACCAACAGAAAAGGAATTAAATCTTCATGCCGGAGTTTGTGAACGACTGTAGAAATTGGAGTTCTTGGTGAAGTGCAGAAATAAACAGTTGATTGCAAGAACTCGGGCCAGGAGGAAGATGAATTTCAAGTAAGTCTTCAAAAGGTTTTATTTATGTAATGATGAATTCAAATAGGAATCAATTCCAGTATGATAGTGAGGCAAATAAAAATTAATTCCAGTGGAAAAATCCCAGGACAAGGCCCTGTTTTGACAATTCTTCATCAGCAATGTTTTAATGGTCAGAGTGTACCAAGTATGTTTGCCTTCAAACATACCTTTATTTGCCTCACTATCATACTGGAATTGATTCCTATTTGAATTCATCATTACATAAATAAAACCTTTTGAAGACTTACTTGAAATTCATCTTCCTCCTGGCCCAAGTTCTTGCATTTTACTGTTTATTTCTGGAGTTTGTGAATGGACGACACGTTTTCCAAAGAGCCCAACCCCTACATTTCTGCCCTAGTCCCTGTTCTGAGCGTAGCTCGGCTATGGATTATTCCTCACTGTTGGACGCAAACTCTCAAAGCAGCTCTCTGTGATATTTCATACAAAATAAAAGATAGCACATAATCTCATTTTTAAATAAAAAAAATACTTAAAGGGCAGATAGCAGGAGGCAGAACTTGGAAGAAATCTAATTCTGTTAAAAGAGAACAAAGAGAGGATTTTATGATTGCGGACCTGAACTTTCAAATCCAAAAGCCATAGCTGCTTCATAGGGAAGGCAAATGATAAGTTCACAGCTTGGAAAATAACCGGGTCTTTTTCTGCCTCTTGTTCGCAGCCACGCGAGAATCTGCCTTTGTCCACGCCATCGCCTCAGCCGGCGTGGCCTTTGCCGTCACTCGCTCCTGTGCTGAAGGCACATCCACCATCTGCGGCTGTGACTCGCATCACAAGGGGCCACCAGGCGAAGGCTGGAAATGGGGAGGATGCAGCGAGGACGCCGACTTTGGCGTGCTGGTTTCGCGGGAGTTTGCCGACGCCCGAGAAAATCGCCCAGATGCCCGCTCTGCCATGAACAGGCACAATAATGAAGCTGGAAGAACAGTGAGTGTGTCCCTTCACCTCTTTGTCCTTCTCTCGAGACAGCACCGGGGAAAAGATGTTCTGCCCCGTTTCGCCTAGCTTGCTCGCTGGAAAGCATAGCTGCCAAGTCTCCCGTATTCTCCGGGAAATCCCCATTTTTCCAGCTGTTCTTAGCTGAAAAAAACTGATTTTTTTGTTTTTTCCCGGTTTATTCTGGCGCAGCAGCCATTTTGGAACTGGGCGGAGCATGCTCAGAAGCGACTTTTGATGCTGCTCTGCCCAGTTCCAAAATGGCTGCAGTGCGACTTCTGGCGCGGCGGCCATTTTGGAACTGGGCAAAGCAGCATCAAAAGTCACTTCTGAGCATGCTCCGCCCAGTTCCAAAATGGCGGCAGCGCTACTTCCGGACTGCTACGTCCGGCCCGGTCCCTTATTTCTTGGACAGCAACTTGGCAGGTATGCTGGAAAGGCCTCCGGTGTAAAAACAGAGAAATCCAAAATGTCACTAAACCCAGACCTAAGGAGGCCATCTTGTCTAACCATGTAGAAAACACAGAGCCTTCCCTGTTAGATGGCTGTCCAGCCTCAGCTTGGAAACCTCCAGCAATAGGGAGCCCACCACCCTTTATGTCATTGGCCCCATTGGCCCAAGTGGTGTCACCGCCGAGAAGTTTCTCGTAACATTCAAATCTGCTCTCCTGTAACTTCAGCCCAATGGATCTAGTCCCGCCCTCTGGGGCAGCAGGACACAAATGTTTATTCCAAGCACCCAAGCGGCCGTGTTCTGGTCCAGGACTGGAACCCATGGGGAAAGCAGCAAGGATAGGAGCACGGCTGGAGACAGGCTGCTCAAAGATGGCAGGACCACAGGCAATTCCGAGGGAGCAATTTGCTCTGACAAAGGTCAGGAGCAGAGTGAAGCCCCGTAGACATCTGGCTACCTTAAAAAAGTTATTTGAGGGAACTTCAGAACAGTCTAGTCCTCTTCCTGAAGGCAGGTCCTCCCCCTTCATTCCCTAGCCTTCCTTTCTTTAAAAATAATAATAATTTTTTACTTGGTTTTACAAATATAGAATTATAACAATACAATATACATATCCATATTTAGAGATTTCTCCGAATCTCTGGACTTCCCACCTTCCCCTCCATGGGTCCTATTGTCAACCTTTTCAACTGCATATTATTTCATAATCCATATTATCTATCCATTTTGTCTATCATATTTGCTACAAGTGTTACTGCATCCTGCTAATGTTTTCATCTGCTTACAGAGTGGTCTCTTAGTTAACTTATAATTTTTTCCCCATTCTTTATTGAAGTTTTGGTCTTCTTGGTTCCTGATCCTTCAGGTCAGTTTTGCCATTTTGGCATAATCCAACACCTTAGTTTGCCATTTCTCTCTGGTAGGGAATTTGGTCTTCGTTCCATCTCTGAGCTAGTAACATCTGTGTGGCTGTCGTCACATACATAAAAAGTATTTTCTGCTCCTTTGAAATATCAATACCTACCATCCCTAATAAAAAAGCCTCTGGGTTTATTCACAAACGTTATTTTAAACTTTTTTTTCAATTCATTATATATCATTTCCCAGAATGCTTTTATTACCTTACACGTCCACCACATATGGTAAAAGGTGCCTTCTTTTTCTTTACATTTCCAGCAGATATTTGCACTTGTTCCATAGCCTTCCTGGTGTGCTCTTGGCAGGGGCGGATGGGCGATTTGCAGTGGGATGCTTCCGGTTCTTTTGGGCTCAGGGGAAGGTTCCTGTGAGGGTCCAGGCTTTGGCCCTCCTGGTCTGGAAGGTTCTCTTAGTGTTTTTAAGTGTCAGGTGTAACTTCAGCCTGAACACAGCAGAGTTTGCGCAGGTTTTTCCGGAAGCTTCTGGCGGTAACTTAAATGACTAGACGTCTGGACGCAGAGTAAAACTATATACAGGATTTATTAAAATAAAGAAAATCCAGAGTTTCTGTGTACAGCTTTAGAACTCAAAACAAAGTAAAATAAATCCTTTCCTCTCTGTCTCTCTCTCAACCGATACAGCACCTCTCCTCCTACACTGACAACACTCACCACACCACGTACTGGGTTAGCTTTCTCTGATAACAGGTCACAGTGCTGATCCCAACCAATGAGAGCGCAGTTACTAAGGCAGAAGTAGACCTTGGCTTTCTGCCCAGTGTTAATTGCTTGCCCTGGAGTTGATTGTGTGAAGAAGCAATCTGATGGTTTCTCACGCTACTAATTTAGCAAAGCCCGAGTTCTGAGAGTTCTTGTCCAACCACCTCTGGAGCCATGGTTTCTCTATCTTCCACAGCCCACTTTGATCCCTGACCTAGTTCCTTTTCCGGTGCCCCTGTGTTACCAAGAAATAGCAACATTGGTGCATTCAGTGAAGAGGAAGAATGTCTGCTTGATGGCTTGACTAGAAGACCAGAAAGGCAAACCAGGTTTAGGGTTATTAAAATTCCAGAGACACCTGCCTAGTACCTTGACAAGAAACACCTGCCAATATTTGTGGAGGAAGTGCAATGCTGCATGTTTCTAATTCATTTTAAAAAGAAACAGCAAAGAACTAAATGCTAAAAATCATTTTCAAAATAGGACACTAAACTTCTGTCTCCCTCATCTTCATTATGTCTTGCTTCAGACAAACCAGGAGCTGAAACCATGGTTTATTCTTGGTTTACTTCTTGTGGTTTGTCTGGGGGACACAAGCCAGAGTTTAGACACAATTTGCATAGCTGCCAAGTTTTCACTTTTCTCGCGAGGAAGCCTATTCAGCATAAGGGAAAATCCCTGTAAAAAAGGGATAACTTGGCAGCTATGGACACAATGCTAAGCTAAACAATGGTTTAGCCCCAGGTAGTCTAGCGACCGTGGTACTGGGAGAGGAGTGACTACCATCTTCTCCTCAGAAAGCTGCACATCTGCTCATTCGTGCTAAACCATGGTTCGACATAGCGTAACCTATGACTGATCTTGTAGCCACCCAATAAAAATTCAGAAATATTACCCAGAACTGGGTTAAGTAAATATGACATCCAAGAGTATGGGAGGAATATACAGAAGAGATGGAGGCCTTGGTCAACAGAAAAGAGGTAAAGAAAGCCGCTGAAAGCTGTCTGCATTTACTAGCAAGTAACGTGGGTGGTGCTGTGGTCTAAACCACAGAGCCTAGGCCTTACCGACCGGAAGGTCGGCGGTTCGAATCCCCACGATGGGGTGAGCTCCTGTTGCTCAGTCCCGGCTCCTGCCAACCTAGCAGCTCGAAAGCACGTCAAAGTGCAAGTAGATAAATAGGTACTGCTGTGGCGGGAAGGAAAACGGCGTTTCCGTGTGCTGCTTTGGCTCTGCTCATGACCCGGAAGCTGTACGCTGGCTCCCTCGGCCAGTAAAGCGAGATGAGCGCCGCAACCCCAGAGTCGTCCGTGACTGGACCTAATGGTCAGGGGTCCCTTTACCTTTACCTAAATGTGTATTGGATTGTGCTGAAATGCAGATATGATTTAGCAAGACAGGAATCATATACTGTACAGTGTAACATGGTAGCTAAACGGCTGAGCTGCAAATAATTTGACCTCTGCCATTAGTTTCCTTTAGACAAACTACTCTCATCCTCAGTGCTCACCAGCAATATGGGGGATAACAAAATAAACTTGCCTTTGAAGGGCTGAACAATCTAAAATATAATTTAAAAAGCTTACTATTCTATTATAATTACCGTACCACCCAATTTCCTTATTAAATCAAGGCCTTAAGGTCTGAATGACAATTCATGGAGCAAAGTAGTGGTTGGTAGCATTTTTCCTTAATGAAGAAGTATAATGAGAGAAATTTGCATAGAAGCATTTGAGTGCAGGGTTCGCTTTCAAGAAAAAAATGATACCGCTAAAAAGGAACTGTGCAAAGATGTCTCTTTGTCCCTTTTATTTTTTCTCAATAGCTTTAGAATCTCTGTTATTGTTTAGTCGTTTAGTCGTGTCCGACTCTTCGTGACCCCATGGACCAGAGCACGCCAGGCACTCCTGTCTTCCTGGAATCTCTAACCCTGGCAAAATGTCAAAATATTAACACTGAAGAAGTTGAGGCTGAAACAACTGTACAATTAACCTGTATGCTGATCATGTGATTATATCATTGGGAAATCCCAATCAACCACCACCACCAAACACAAAACTCAAAATTTTCACTACTACATCTAGTTAGTGGAATCTTTGGTTATAAAATCGGAATTTAAAAGAAAAAGGAAAGAGAGAGAAAAAAAAGAAAATGGAAAAGGATAAAAGACTTCCCGTTCTCTCTCTGTCAGGTCAATATAGTATTCACTCAATAACATCCAGCTATTTCATTTTCTATAAGCCAATATTTTTCCAGCCTTCAAATCCATATATTACAAGTCCATTTTCAATTTCCTGCAAGAAACCCGTAAAAAGTTTCCAATTCTTAATCAATGCCAACGATTTTCTCTCTCTGATTAAACACTTTGCCATCTCAGTCCAACCATTCCATAGGAGGACTGTATCCTTCCATCCTTGTGCATGTAACAATCTCACCGCTGTAATCTTATATATACAGTGGAACCTCGGTTCTCGAACGTAATACATTCCAGAAGACGGTTTGAGTTCTGAAACGTTCGGAAACCGAGGCGCAAAGGGCTGCCTGCAAATTCAATTGAGAAAACTGGAAAACATGCTGAAAAAAAGCCATTTAACTTCCGAGGCGCGTTTGGAAACGGAAGCATTGACTTCCGGTTTTTCGGTGTTTGGGTTCCGAAACGTTCATCAAAGGAGACGTTCGAGAACTGGGGTACCACTGTACAGTGGTACCTCTAGTTGTGGACACGATCCGTTCCGGGGTGCCGTTCTCACCCCGAAAAGTCTGCAACTAGAGCGGCACTTCTGCGCAAGCGTAGAGCGCGACAGAGCACTTCTGCACATGTGCAAAGCACGCAGAACGCTTCTGTGCATGCGCAAAGTGCGCATAATGCTTTTGCGTGTGCACATGCGGTGAAACCCAGAAGTATACACTTCCGAGTTTGCCGTGTTCGCAAGCCGAAAAGATGCAACATGAACCTAATGCAACACAAGGTATGACTGTATTAGAATAATCTTGCCTGGTCCATGGCCATAGCCCCAATAGAGACTAGATGGAAGATGCCCTGTGGGTGCTTCTCTGTGCTTCTCTGGACTTGACTGGCATGTTTTGTTTCGTTTTGGGTTAGACGATCTTGGATCACATGCACCTGAAATGTAAGTGCCACGGGCTGTCGGGCAGCTGTGAGGTCAAAACATGCTGGTGGGCCCAGCCGGATTTCCGCGCCATTGGCGACTACTTGAAGGACAAATACGACAGCGCTTCGGAGATGGTGGTGGAGAAACACCGGGAATCTCGCGGGTGGGTGGAGACGCTGCGTGCAAAATACGCCCTCTTCAAGCCGCCGACGGAGCGCGACTTGGTCTACTACGAGAACTCGCCCAACTTCTGCGAGCCCAACCCCGAGACCGGCTCGTTCGGCACCCGAGACAGGATGTGCAACGTGACCTCGCACGGGATCGACGGGTGCGACTTGCTCTGCTGCGGCCGCGGCCACAACACCCGGACGGAGAAGAGGAAGGAGAAGTGCCATTGCATCTTCCACTGGTGCTGCTATGTCAGCTGCCAGGAATGCATCCGAGTTTATGATGTCCACACGTGCAAATAAAAAGGTAGGCAGTTGGAGGATGGATGGTGGCTAACAGATTGAGGTTGAATCCTGGCAAGACAGAAGTACTGTTTTTGGCGGACAGGGGGCGGGCAAGTGTGGGGGGGACTCCCTGGTCCTGAATGGGGTAGCCTGCGAGTCATTCTGGACTCACAGCTGTCCATGGAGGCGCAAGTCAATTCTGTGTCCAGGGCAGCTGTCTACCAGCTCCATCTGGTACGCAGGCTGAGACCCTACCTGCCCACGGACTGTCTCGCCAGAGTGGAGCATGCTCTAGTTTTCTCCCACTTCGACTGCTGCAATGCGCTCTATGTGGGGGTACCTTTGACCCGGAAACTACAATTAATCCAGAATGCGGCAGCTAGACTGGTGACTGGGAGTGGCCACCGAGACCTTATAACACGGGTCCTGAAAGACCTACATTGGCTCCCAGTATGTTTCCGAGCACAATTCAAAGTGTTGGTGCTGACCTTTAAAGCCCTAAATGGCCTTGGCCCAGTATACCTGAAGGAGAGTCTCCACCCCCATCGTTCAGCCTGGACACTGAGGTCCAGCTCCGAGGACCTTCTGGCGGTTCCCTCCCTGCGAGAAGTGAGGTTACAGGGAACCAGGCAGAGGGCCTTCTCAGTGGTGGCGCCCGCCCTGTGGAACGCCCTCCCACCAGATGTCAAGGAAATAAACAACTACCTGACTTTTAGAAGACATCTGGAGGCAGCCGTGTAGAGGGAAACTTTTAATGTCTGATATTTTGCTGTGTTTTTAATATTCTGTTGTAAGTCGCCCGGAGTGGCTAGGGAGGCCCAGCCAGATGGGTGGGGTATAAGTAATATGTTGTTGTTTGTTGTTGTTGTTGTTAGTGTGGGTTGTGTTGATTGCATACTGATTGCAGCACCTGGGGTTGGTAATACCCTGTCCATCTAACTGGGTTGCCTTAGCCACTCCAAGCGGCTTCCAACATAGATAAAAACATCATAAAAACATTACAATTAAAAAACTTCCCTACCCAGGGCTGCCTTCAGATGTCTTCTAAAGGTTATATTGTTACTCATCTCCTTGACCTCTGATGGAAGGGCGTTCCACAGGATGGGTGCCATCACTGAGAAGGCCCTGTGCCTGGTTCCCTGTAGCTTCACGCCTCACAGTGAGGGAACCGCCAGAAGGCCCTCAGTGCTGGACCTCAGTGTCCAGGCAGAACGATGGGGGTGGAGATGCTCCTTCAGATACACAGGGCATCCACCTGTCTGAAGCCTACTCCAGCTGAGGAATCGCACACCCACTCCCAAAGATAGTGAGCCCCACCCGGCCAGCTAGGGAGCTGGGTTGTGGATCCTTGCCTGGGCCTTCTAGAGCACCCTGCCCGCTGCTCCCACACTTCAGCGCCCGTCATGTTGGCGGAGACAGGGGGCCCTCTGGCTCTTGTGATGGGTCCTGCTGCTCTGGTTCCTGTGCACTGACCCCCACCCCCTCACCATCCTCTGTCACCCTGTGAGTACTTCCTGCACCAACCTCTCCTTCCCCATCCCCAGTGTTGTGTCCCAGTTCCAGTGACACATGTCTCCAGGACCTTCTCTTCCTTCTCCCCATTGCCCTACAAGTTCATTACAGATAGGGATGTTAAGGACAGTTTATGTCTTGGGTTACCCCGATTCGACAGCAAAATAGCTTAGGAGACCTCGACACCAATATGAACACCTTTTACGATGAGAGCAAAGATTACGTACAAGGTGCAGAGCAAGTGATAAGGGTGCAGCCTGCCCCATATTATGGCACAGGTGGCAGAACCATACCCCTCTTGCTTAGTCTGCCTCCTGTCTCCTTTAAGGAGATTCTAGGACACGGTTCGTGAACCTGTGGCCTTGTAGAGGTTGCTGAATGATAACTATCTTCCCCGAGCGTTGTCAGTGGTGCTGGGAGTCCAACATCATGTTGAACATCTATATGATGGCACATCTGGCAATAATTCTGCGTGAAACAGTGTGAATCGGTCCCCTGTGCAGACACCATAAATTTAAAGCACTCTTCTATTACTCGCAGTCAGGGCTCTCCTCCCTAAAAAAAAAAAGCTCAACAACTTTGACCAAAAGAGGTAGAACACTGCCAGGGTTTTATTCTGTGAGTAGATCGCAGTCTCTTAGGAGTTGGCCGTCCCTGCTATAAATGTATGGCATAGCTGTAACCAAGACAGTATGGAAGTCCTGATGGCCTCCCTTGTTTGTTTGTTTTAAAACAATTAAAAGCAAGCATGAGGGTCACTCGGTATGGGCTGTTCCCTAGTGTGCCGTTCCCCTGACTGAAACCTTTCCCTGAAGTTGTTTGCTCCTATGGAGCACAGGTGCTTTTTGGAAGCCGTTTTGATCAATCAATGAAGCAGTGACGCTCTTCCCAAGCTGCATAATGTTCCCAATTTGACTCCCCTCCCAACCCTATGGCGGATTTTCACTTAAAATAAAAAATCAAGGCAGGAGAGCCAGCGATGGACAAGGTGACTGCTGGTTAAGATAGAGAAATGTAATGAGAGGGAACTGTGAGACTCAGATTGAGAAACAAAGCCAAATGGCGGGAGGGAGGGAAGTCACAAGCTCGGCAGAGCGAATGGTAACGAGAAGGGTGAATAAATGTTGGAATGTAATTTGTTTTGTTTGTTTGGAAAATTTAATAAAAAATATTTTTTAAAAAAAAGACAGAGAAAAGTAAAAGAAGCCCTAATAATAATAAAACGTTGCTCTGTTTTTCTTTTCTTGCTTTGTCTTCCTGGAAAGAGGCCCTGGATAGAGCAGGATGATAAATGTGAAGAGACTGCCAGGAAACACCAGAGTTGCAGCCCTGACAGCTGAACATGGAGAAGAAAAAATAGGAGCCCTTCTCTCCCTCCTTCCTAGCCAAGGCAGGCAATGGCAGAACCACCCCGTTGGGAATCAACATAACAAGACTTTCCTGGACCTTCTGCCAATCCTGCCAGCATCTCCCTTCTTTCTTGTTAATTTCAAGCCGAAACAGTTTTGGGGTATGGGAGGGGTCTGGGGTTTTTTGTTTGCACATATCAGAATATAATATATTTTTTAAAACCCTAAGGAAAGAGCAAGGCTGTAGCGACAGAGGGGCATTGTTGCAGCTGCTCACTGTAGTTGCCGAGGTGCAGAAAAAGAACGCCAGTGCTCAAGAAAACAAAAAGCAACCCTGTGATGGCCGCCTCACGCCTCGGAGTCATCAAGTGACGACTGCAGTTGTTTTGTGAATCGCGTCACACGTGGGCTTACCTTAAGCACTTGAGCTTCCCTCCGCACTCACACACCACCTGTATGCTCGGCCTGAGTTTTGAGTCACCTACTGTGGAAGCAGCATTGATTTGGTGTTGAGGGGGGGGGAGAGTAAAGAACGTCTCATCATTCTCCTTTCAACGGGGTTTCCCCAAACCCCCTATTTAATGTGTATATACAGTTGTGTTGCTATAACCCGGGCACATTCCAAAAGAACTGGCGTGGTGGCAGGGGCCCCTTGGAAGTAGCTGCAGCCAGCCCCTGCTTCAAAATGTAAGCCTTTGTCAAAACCTTAACAGCATTTCCCAGCAGGTTGAGTTAACAGGAGGGCAACCGATGGGATCTGCAACAACAAAACATTGAGATGGATCCTTACCGCTATTGAGATGGATCCTTACCGCTCCCGTTTGAGGGTTCCAGCCAGCCAACCAGCCTCTTGCATATTATAAGCTATTAGGGGCTCACATAAGCCAACCCCCTCCCCTCTTTTTCCATTTTCGTCCACCCAACAGCTCATGGAGACCAATGGCCATTGCTTTTAAATTTACAAATGTGGATTTCTGCACTCCTAGCGAATTTCCTGTGTAAAAAGTTCTGCTCGTTTTTTGTTTGTTTGTTTCCAAACTGATAAAGGCACTTGGCTGTTTGAATCTGCTATTAGAGGAAACAGGCGGAACTTGCAACAAAACATTGCATTTCTCTGCCCCCTAAGAGAAGCGCGTCTTCCTGTTCATGGCTCCAGACAATGGAATGGGAGCCCAGTAGTGCTGTGAAGGCTCAGGGTTGGTGGGTGTGGAGTTTCAGGAGCAAGGAAGCAATAAAAAACACACCCCTGCTTACCTTTGTTATGCTACAGCATGCTAAAAGGCTGTCACCCCCAAATCTGGGTATTTTATAAGAGGGAGGTCTACAGTTCTGGAGATGGGAGAGGTACCCCCCCCCCCAACTCTTATCCTTCCCTTCCCATTTAGGATACTTACTAAAAGCTGTCAGGGGTTTGAGCAAGTCACTTCTTCTTTCTCATCCCATAATACTTTTCCTTTTGATGGGGAAGGGGGTTTGGCCAACTGTCCTTCCACGTCTCAAAATGCAGACATGATTGGAATACTCCCATCGCCTCCCAGTCTTCCAGTCTCTTTAGACTGTTTTTTCCCTCTGCAGGCTCAGCTGCCACCAATATGCCCACAGGTTCCTGCCAGGCAGGTTTTAGATTTTTTTTTTAAGAAACGCCGTTATCTTTTAATTTGCAAATGCACATATTTCTGCAGGTCGGGAGAGACCACCGTCTTATTTCAAGGCAGCTCCGTTTTGAAAGGGACTCAAGCACTGGAGTTTGCTGTTAGAGCAAGCGAGGTCTGCAACAACACGTTGCAATGTGTCCTGTCTCCCAAAAAGGAATTCAGAGTTCCAAGCAAGGCATTCCAAGGCCCTGCAACATTCATGGTCACTGAAGTTGTGGGGGTTTTTTGTGGATGGGCTGGGTTGTTGCCACACACACACACACAGACCTGCAACTTGGGGTTCCCCAAGCATGCTACCGGTAATACTTTCCTCTTGTTTCTTTTAAAATCTTGTCAATCAGGATCACTTTTATAATGTCTCTTTGTCCAAGATATGTCTCCCTTTTTTCGTGCTCCAGCAGTCTCTACTGTTTCCAAAAGACTGCAACAGCACCACCAAAACAAGCTCCCTTCGGGGCAGGGAACCCATGGCTCTGCAGATGAGGACTCCCAACTGCCATCAACTTTGACCACTAGCCATGCTGGCTGGGGCCAACGGGAGTTGGAGTCCAACAAGATCTGGAGTGCCACAGGTTTCTGCTCCCTGCCTTAGGCTTACTGGATAGCTCCAAGCAGAAGGAGATGGAAAAGAATTATTCATTCTCCACAATTTTTCCTTTTAAAAAACAAACAAACACACACACTGGAAAGATGCAAGAGATTTGTCCCACATTAATATTTTGTTTCCCCTGGTCTGAACTGACACGATTTCTTTCCTCACGGGGATTTTATCTTCTTGATCATTTCCACAGCTCTCCTTTTCATCCTTCCCAGCTTGTCAATGGCCACTTTTGAAGCCTGAGGCCCTGGGACAGGCTGATACTAGAACTTCCAGTTCTTGGAAGCAAGGGTCTTTGTTGGCAACATAAAAGACTGCATTACCCTGGTACAGTGGTAACTTAATTCGTTCCAGAGGTCTATTCTTAACCTGAAACTGTTCTTAACCTGAAGTACCACTTTAGCTAATGGGGCCTCCCGCTGCTGCCACACAATTTCTGTTCTCATCCTGAAGCAAAGTTCTTAACCCAAGGTACTATTTCTGGGTTAGCAGAGTCTGTAACCTGAAGCGTCTGTAACCTGAGGTACCATTGTACTTTGGTTCTTAAATGGCTTAGTTGTCGAACAAATCAGCTCCTGCAGCCAATCGGAAGCCGTGCCTTGGTTTTCAAATGGTTTGGGGAGTTGAACGGACTCCCGGAATGGATTAAGTTTGAGAACCAAGGTACCACTGTATTGACGTTTTGTGAGATGGGACACACTCGGTTTCTCATCTGGTATACCTCCTAAAGCCATCTCCACAATGCTGGTTGAGTAGGCCTTTACCCACAGCCAAAGTGTCTGGGCGTTTATAGCATTAGCCAGAAGCCAGCCAGTGTACATATTTAAGCCCACTGTCTACTCAGCAGCAAAATTTCCACACCAAACAGACCCCTGTGCTGCTGTAGACCTAGCATGGGAGTTCTCTCACTGCAGTTGAGAGCGGCTGGGAGTGGGCGATGGCATTGCAAACTGTGATCCGTAACTGAGGAGGAGGTCAGTATAGTTAGCTACCATTAATGCTGATCAGCGGTCAAAGGTAAGCTTCAGATCCTGGCTAGGAGGATTCCTGGCTAGCATTAATCACACTTAACTTCACGGCTGATTTTTGTGTTTAAAAAGGGAATCTGTTCCAGAGAGGCAGTGTGGTAGCTACAGGGGGGCTAGCCAGGTGGTTTTGTGTTTTTTTTGCCCCGGGTGAAGCCTCCAAAGGGGCGACATTGAGGCTCCCAGCCTGTGTGGTGAAATAAATCTTAGTTTTGTCCCTGCAGTCACTCAGCCTGCCCCCGATCTCTTATCCATTATGCTTGACTAGTAAGGGGCTGGTACAGGCATATGCATACTAATAAACTATATATTCCAGTCATCTTTGGGGGGGACATTAAGTCATCGTCGCCGTCCCCCCGCGCACCTCCCTTCAACCTGCTGTATCCAAAGTTCTTTACAAAGCCGTAGAGGGTTTCCAGCCTTTTTTGAAAGTTATATTCAGAAAATGCTCTTTTTATAATTATTTATTATACAATGTATATATATACCTTTGAGTTAACTAAGATTATATATTATATAAATATATATATTATATATATATTTGAAGAAGAAGAAATATATTTCACCTCTCTTTGGTCCTCTTTAAGTCAATAAAGTTAAAGGCACTTAAAAGCAACCTTAGAATTGTTGGAATGTTTTTTTTGTAGCGTTAGTGTGCAAGGCAGGGGGGTGAGTGGGTGGGTGGGTGTGTCGAAAAGTGTTGGGGAAAGGAGGGAATTGGCTGCCTAGGGTTAATCGAAATTTTTAAAAAATGTTATTACTCGTTCCATACGGGAAAAGAGACACGAGAAAGCTACTGTCAGAACCCATGAGGCACAACGGAGGAGGCAATTTGCACTCGATGACTTTTACAATTCGTGGGTTATTAGCTCCTCATTCTTTTTATCTCGACTTCTAAAGGCATGGAGCACTGATTCTGAAATATTTTAAAGAGAGAATTATTAATGGGAACGAGAGCAGGAGTGGGGGCAGAAGTGGATTTGATTTTTCATTAAGGCGAGGGGGATGGGAAAGCAATCTGGGACTTGTGAGTTTGAAATGGGAATCTCTGAGTCCTAACCTAAAACTTCCTGGTACTGGGTAATATGCTCAGGTGGCAGAACCCTCTTCAGCTATGGAAGGGAACTGGAGCAAGCAGTATAAGGCCTGTGTATAGTCAGGCCTTGTATAAATCCTGTAATCCTGGCCTTATGCTCATCTGGTTGACTGACCAGGATTCTCTGCATCTCTGGCATCAATGGTACCCAACCTTGAGAACATACCCTCCAAGCACTTCTTCCATATACAGTCGTACTTTGGATCTCGAACGCCTTGGTTCCCAAACAAATCGGCTCCCAAACGATTGAAACCCGGAAGTGAGTGTTCCAGTTTCCGAACGATTTTTGGAAGCCAAACGCCCATTGCGGCTTCCGATTGGCTGCAGGTTTTTGAACGAAGTCGAATGGACTTCCGGAACGGATTCCGTTCAACTTCCAAGGTGCGACTGTACACGTACGCTTCTCATACCCTCCCAACTTTTCTCCGATGAAAATAGGGACACTCTCAAGCCACATATCTGCTGAACGAAGCTCTGGCCTTTAAAGCTTCACATTGCCACAAGCTAGTTCAAAAACCTTTCTGTGGCACTGCAGCATCTTTGATTGCGCAGACATTCCAAGGAGAGCCGAACGACTCGCTCATCTGCCACGCCGTTCACAAACCACCCGAACACCTGAGTATCTGTGCCTTTTTATTGCATCAGTTCACCTGCGTTTTAAACATACAATCAATCAATATATACATATATATTTGTATTTTTCTCTCTCTCCGAATATAGCTTTGGACAAAAAAAGAAAAACCCACAATAAAAATGTTTTACATCATTTGGTTCCAAGACGTTACGTTAAATACAACATGTGTGTTTCCCTTTCACTGGAAGATGAAAGAAGGTGGAGAAAGGAGAAGGTTCTTGAGATTTGGGCCGGGGGGGTGGGGGGGTGGAGGCAAAGGTGCAGCTGGAAACAGAGCAATCGCACAGCTGAAGAGGGGATATTACAGCTCCACCAGGGATTCACATAATCCTCAACACTAATAACCGGGGGGGGGGGGGGAGAGAAGGAACTAAAAAAGGGGATAAAGCTGCTAACCCACGTTATAATAAATGCATCCATTGTGATTCAAGTACACTGCAGCAACTTCTAACACAACTGTTTTCCTTTTGCTGCACAGGGCGAAAGGGAGTCAAGTGTTGTTTTCATCTGCCTGATTGTAGCAACTTGGGAGAGGTGGGGAATAAGGACCCCGCCAATGATATATGGGGGGGGGGGGGGTTCAGCAAGACGGCAGATCGGTCCAGCCACTCACTTGTGTTGTGGATAAGGTGGAGGAAGATTATTCAGGGACATTAAACCACCTGTATTTCTACGGAGGAGTGTTAAGAGCCAATTCAGAGGAAGGGGAACCTCCGGAATTAGTTCCTTACCCTCCTGTCCCTATGGGCTTCGCGGAACTCAACACTATGTGCATGTGCACCCCTCTCGTGTAGTTTCCTGACTCCCAAACCGGCTGGGCAATTGCTGCCGATACGACGGGGAAACTTCTCGATGGGACGGGCAGGATCCAGGTGGCAAGTTCTGCAATAAAATGCAGCTGAGCGGTGGAGATAGGTGGAACAGCTCCTCCGGCTCTAATGTAAACAAGCGTGACACTGCTCGGGGCCAGATGCTTGGTGGTTTCCCAAGAGCAAATGGGACTATTGGTTCACTATTGCAGGTGCACAGCAAAGGAAGCCTCTCTGGAAGAAGCGTAACAGCTTCCCGCCTTCGTGATGCCACTACTCTGAAAAGCAAGAAGCCGACAGCAGAGACCAAGGTCTCTGACAGCCACCTGGGAAGATCGCTATGAGCTCATGTAACCGTACATGGGGGAAACTGCACACAGATCCTCCTGCAACAGATCTGCGGGACATCACAAGGGGCCAGACTCCAGCGAGGAAGGGCACTGCAACAGAAAGCTGCAGGCTGTTTTCAAACTTTTGCAGGAATACTAAGCTGTCTGCATCTATGGGTGGGACCACGCTGCCTGTTTTATAGGAAACCATTAGTGAAGGGATAGCCCATGCGGGGGGACTACAACTCCCATCAGCCCCAGCCAGCATGGTCAATGGTCGGGGATGATGGAAGCTGAAGTCCAACAGCATCAGGGTAGCCCTGTGCTGTCTACCCCAGTGCCTTAGTGCACCAAAGTCCGGCTGGGTTCTGCCACGCCCAGTGGGCAATGGCCAGTGGGAATTAGCTAGCCACAGCCACTGCCAATGTTGTCGAGCCTCTGAAGGGTGCAGCCACCACCATTGTCCCTCTTTCCTAAAATCCAAGAAGAAAACTCTCTGGACCCTGGTCTTGTGATGACTACTTCATTCACTGTTTTGCCCTGGGATGAGCCTGAAGCTCCACAGCGCGGTATCGGCCCACAAGGACCAAACCGCTTGCTTTAAGAAGGACCATACACGGGTCTGGAATGAGGAGGACTTCCCCGTGTTTGGGGCCTTAGGGGCTACTGCCCGCTTGTGCATTAACACGGACAGGTCTTCATGGGGTACGTTTATTTTCCTCCCCCTGTGCGCCAAAACCAAGTGAGCAGGTAGCATAATACGAAAGCAGTTACTCTAGATAGAGAGTTTTGATTTGCCACGAGACACCAGGAATATTGAGGACAATAGATAACAAAGGGTGGAGTGTTCGGCTGCATCCGACATGCAAAGAGGAGGGATGAGGGGAGTCTCTGAAGGAGGCCGAATGTTAGGCTCTTGTCCAGACACACCACACGGAAGAGGAGGAGGAGGAGGTGGTTCTGGTGGGGGGCTGGGCTCTTCCTTGGCTTCTTCCCCAGCCCCCAGCTTCTGCCCAAGGCTCCGGGCTTCACTCTTAGTCCAGCGGGCTACTGCAAAGAAAAAGAGGGCAACCGGTTCCACAAAGGGGCGGGCATATCTTGGGGGAGGGATGGTGAGTGGCACACACGGCTGGGCATCCAGAGATGGGAAGCGCATGCGGAGTCACAAAGATGGCCGGGCATCAGGGATTAATCCTCCAAGCTGCAAAAAGAAAGAGGGTCAACGGGCTCTCACTCTGCACTGGAGCAGGCTGAGGGGAAACAGCACAGCCCCCAAGCATATGCTGCCTTTAGCAGAATCTCACCCTGGAGAGGTACAGAATCGGGTCTGAATCTAAACCAGGGGTCCATGGAAACTCCTCCCTCTCCTGGCCCCTTATAGGAGCTCTTCCAGGCATCACCGCTTCCGCTGTGGAAGAGCTAAATCTACAGACTCTCCGGCCCAGAGGCGGGCCGTGCCCTGCGACTAGACGTGCGTGGGGACAACCGGAACAGAAATGGCCCCAGAGCCCAACGCATTCAAAAATATCCACCTGCTACCGCCATCTGGGTGTGCACGTCTTCATAGGGAGGGAACAAGCATGATTGTAAATTCCCCTCCGTCAGATCCTCCCTCCATGTGACGGAGGAAGGGGTCTAGTTTTGCTTCCTCCTTGGTGTGCTGCTTTTCTACATGCAGGGGGTCTGAACACCAACCATCCCCGCCACAAGTGCAATCTGAAACAGAGCAGAGCAAGAGGAACGGTGCTGTGTTCTGTTTTGTTTTGTAACACGCTGCTCAGCTCGCGGCATTTAATCTTGAGTTTCAGCTTGCTGGTGACCCAGATTAGTGGCCAGGGGTTCGGTTATAAGGCAGGGCATCAGCTGCTCTTAGACGCTCATGTTCAGAGTGCTTTCCCTCACAGTGATGTCAAAGCCAAGCCCAAAAACGTATGAAAACAAGGGGCTTTGTGGGGGTCAGAAAGTATGGCTATACAGAAAGGATAAATGACACGGCACTGGCTATCAGCTTCCGGGCCCAATTCAAGGTGCTGGTTTTGACCTACAAAGCCTTAAGCGGCTCAGGACTGCAATACCTCAATGACTGCCTCTCTCCATATGAACCTACCCGGACCCTGAGATCATCTTCTGAGGCCCTCCTTCGTGTGCCTCCTCCTCGAGAAGCCTGGAGGGTGGCAACATGAGAACGGGGCCTTCTATGCAGTGGCTCCCCGTTTGTGGCATGCTCTCCCCAGGCAGGTTTGCCGGGCGCTTTCAATATACACCTTCAGGTGCCAGGCGAAAACGTTCCTCTTCAACCGGGCCTTGGGCTGATTGACATCCAATGCCCTTTTAAAATGTGTTGGAGAGGAGGGGAATTACTGAGTTATTCTTGTTTTTGTTTTTTATTATGTATTGTTTGTTTTTAATACTGTGATTTTATGTTGTGACCACCCTGAGGCCTGCGGGTATAGGGCAGTATACACATTTTAATAATAATAATAATAATAATAATAATAATAATAATAATAATAATAATAAGGTTCCTATGTAAGCTTGAGCCACAAAACTCCCTCCCTTTTTACAGACCATATATATATATATATATATGAATGTAACACATTTTCACACACACTCATGTCGGTGGTGAATAAGCAAAATGTTGAAATAAGAAGACAAAGGCTGATGCAGGAATGGAGTAATTTAAACAGCCACCAAGGACGAAGATGAACCTTTTTTTTTTCCTTTTTGTAAAACCAAGGTTTACAAAAAGAACTCTTGATAAAATTCTGGTCTGGGCCAATGACACATGGCGAGTTATTAAGCATGCACGCAGATCAGGCAAGAATAAGCGGACACACCCATGTCAGATGCTCTTACTGTCACTTACGCTCCTTCTTCTCTTAGAAGTGCCAGGAATTTTCGCACACGGTACTCGGGATCCATCTTCGCAAGTTCAAAGGGAAGAGACAAAGAGAGAGACAAAATCAACCAGTGAACCGCAGCAAGCTCACCTTGTTGAAGGGACAAGGAGCAGGTGAGAGCAGTCAGGGCTAAACCAACTCAAAACTGTCTTATTATTTATTCTTAGGCTTATAACTTCCTTCTTCAATGAGCTCAAGTCTATGGTTGCGCGCGCGCACACACACACACACTTATTTCATCCTCACAACAGCCCTGTGAGGTAGGTAAGATTGGGAGGCAATGATTCAACCCAAAGGCATTCATAGCTGAGTGGTCCATTGAACTTGGGACTCCCCGGTTCTTGGTATAGAGGGTTGTGTAATCTTCGAACAGTGTGTGGCTGCGAGCAGGGCATGGCTGTGACTATTATGAAGGGACCCTGCGCTTAAGTTGTCGCAACATCATTGCATTTTTTTAAGGGTGCCGACCTCGCAAAGCTCTCGTTCCCACCACCCTGAACAAACTTTCTTTGGGGAAAGCCATGTAAAAAAAAAGGTAAAGGTAAAGGACCCCTGGACAGTTAAGTCCAGTCAAAGGCGACTATGGGGTTGCGGCACTCATCTCGCTTTCAGGCTGAGGGAGCCAGCGTTTGTCCACAGATAGCTTTCCAGGTCATGTGGCCAGCAGGACTAAACCGCTTCTGGCGCAACGGGACACCGTGATGGAAACCAGAGCGCACGGAAACGCCATTTATCTTCCCGCCCCCTATTTATCTACTTGCACTGGCGTGCTTTCGAACTGCTAGGTTGGCAGGAGCTGGGACAGAGCAACGGGAGCTCACCCCATCGCAGGGATCCTTTACATTTTACTTTACCCTGGTTCTAGCTGAATACTATAACCGTTACACCGCACTGCCTCTCTTTAAACTCCAGTTTGTATTCTGCGGTTCTTTGCACAAGCCTGGAAATTTGCACAGGGCACAATTTAGCACCCCGAGTTGCTGAAAGGCCTGAGAAGTGTGGAGGCAACGCATGGCAAAACCTTGGAAGACAGAGAAAGGAAAGGCGTGAGGTGAGATTTTTCAATTTCCCCTAAAATATGGAGTCTGCAGGGAATCCCTACTAAACCTGGGTTTTTGTCAGTGGAAAGCAAGCATCCCCTTACAAATAACGCTGAACGTTTTTGAATGAGCCTTTAACACGTCAACATTTCAAAGGGCTGCAGTCTCCTTCGGAAACCCAGTTGATCAGACCCATTTTTTTTAGGTGCCAGTAAGCGACTGGATTTTTGCACCCGTGAGGAGGAGGGAAACTTAGCATGAGGGGTCACCCACCCCCCCATTAACACCCTCAAACTAATCCAAGAGGTTCTTGCAACAGCCTATTTAAAAAGTTTTGAAATTTTTCACTTTGGAAAAATGTATAAGGAATCTAACATCTGTAGGTGATCTTAAAAAAAAAATCAAAAAGTGTTCACATTAAATTCCAATACTTATAGTTCTATAAATTTGGGGTCTAAACTTCTGTCCCATATATGAAATTCAAGACTGACTGTGTGATTATTTAGAAGCTACATTTTAATGCAAGCAAGCAACGTAAGGATGATGGTGAGCAGGCAGGATAGTAGTCACTGGCTTTTTCTGATAAACCGAATTGTAGAAGATATTATGGCCGGCATGCAAAGAGCCACAAAACCAGTTCCACTTGCCCGAGAGGACTTGGGGCTCCCATTTTTAAAAAATTGCAGTGCTCACCCCCATTACCACCAGCCCTTTAAGGCAACATGTTTTTGAAGTTGGGGAGCTTTCAAAAACAGATTGTTCCAGTCCTTGGGAGCCCTTCGGATCCTGCGATTTGAGTTTAAGGATTTTGCTACTCTCGCTTCTGAGAATACCAACCCAAAGTCTGTGGCCAAGGAGGATGAGGTGGGAGAGAAGCTGCTAAACACCCCAAAGCAGTCACTCTTTTTGGGAGATGAACTCACTCTTCACTGGTGGGGAATACCCCGAAATAGGACAATGTTGCCGCCGTCAGGCTCAGTTTATGAAGTTTCCTGGGCCGTCTGGCTGGGCAGGGGCAGAAGAAACAATGGCAAATTGGACGGACCATTGATATCACCTACTAGGTGAGTTATTTTGGCTCCTGCACCACCAGCTGTGGCGCCAAATATAATCAATCAACTTTCCTCCTTCTGGTCAGTGCAGGAAAAAAAAGCATGCTTCTTTCCCTGCCCCCTAAAGCCCCTCAAAAATATCCCAACCGCAGGGGTGCCAACTTAATTTGGTCTTGTTTCAAGTCCAGTTTTGGAAGCGGCACACTCAGGCTTCTGAACATATTCTAGGAGAAGCAGGGAAAGTGAAAGGCCACCTGCCTTCCAGGAACAAACACCTCCACCACTAGGAAATCGCAGTTGCAAGGAACGTGCGATACAATTTGACTCCGGCTCTTGCCTTCATTCAGATCCCTTCTTCTCTCATAATACCACTGTCCCACCTCTGAAGCATTGTGTCTTGGAAACGCAAGGTTTTAAACTGCAAACCCTGCCGCCCACCGCCCCGCTGCCAAAAGAGAAATATTTTTTGGGATGCACGTCCACAATTCTAATCGAACTCTAAAAAGCACCCCGAAAAGGGTGAAATTGGCCGTAACCTTGCAGATCTCTGCCCATTACATACACTTTAATAGGTGTGAGCAATAACTTACTGACTTTTTGCCTGTGGGTATGGAATTAAAGAGTCAAGGGGAAGAGAGAGGGGGGGGGAAGTAATCTAGATAAATGACTCTGTACCCTCGGGTGACATCCAGTCGGAGCAGATCCCCAGCCCTGTGCAAGTTTCAACAGAACCGCAGAGAACGAGTCACACGGGAGGGAAGGGGCGGGGGGCGGGCTTAACACATTGCCGAACTGCTTGCCTCTTGGCTTGCGCCTGGAAGCCTGTCCCAGGAAGGTGCAAGGAAGCACAACTCCCGGGAGTCTGCAAAAGACTCAGACTGGGGATGGTGCTGTAGACGGCGAAAATATAGACATAGGAAGCTACTGGTCCATCACGCCCAGGTCTGTTGGCTCCGGCGAGCTGCAGATCTGCAAGTAGAGATCTTTCCCTGCTGCCAGAGATCCCTTAGCCGGCGAAGCCAATATGTGAACCTGAAATGATGACTTTTTCGTATTGGATCAGATCGTCATTAGGTGTGTGTGACCTTTGCTGCCTATTTAAGCTGTTTCTTCAGCTTGCAAAGCACCTTGTAATATCGAAAGGCAGCACACAAATTAAAAGTGAAATGAAATTGAACGTATGCAAAAGCACAAGCTTTATCACTGAACCCCACACCCCAAGTAAGAACTGCTTGCTAGGCCAGGCCAAAGTTCAGTATTCTGAACTCCAACAGTGGCTAACTAGATGCTTTGCATGAATTTGGCGATGGTGCATAGCCTTTCCCTGTTTGCCTGCAACATCCAGAAGCACACTGCTTCTATATATGAACAATTCCATCCAGCTGTTGTTAAAGTAGCCATCGGTATACCTATCCTCTGCTGATATTTATCAGAGATGGGGAACCCGCAGCCCTACAGATGTTGCTGGAATGCGATTCCCACCACCCAAGAACACTGGTTACATCAGCTGGGGCTGATGGGAGTTGAAATCCAGCAACATTTGGAGAGTCACAGGTTCCCCATCTTACATATATATCTAGTGACAGGGAGGGAAAACAAGTTGTGTTTTATCCAAAGTAGTGCTAAGTAACTTGGTCCATCGGCGCAAGGAGTTTTGCTTGCCCCTGTAAATCTTCTCTAGGGGTTCCCCCCACCTTCCAGAGAAGATTTGAAGCGGGGGGGGGCAGGGGAGAGTCCCACTGTGCAAACACCAATCCTTGCGCCGACAGGGTGCATTAATTTGGATATCGGCCTTTTCACGCAAGTTATTATTTTGCAAAGCAGTCGTCTAGCTGTGGCTCCAGCTGCTTTTGAAATGCTACGACAAGAGAGCTAAAAACCCACTAAGGAAATCTTCCTTTTCCGACGCTACGGAAAAAAACACCAGGGAGTGGAAAATCCGGCCTGTCCTCCGTGGTCAATTTGCCCATCTAATTTGCAGCGAAGAAAAATATGCACAAACTAGATGACAAGTTCTTGGACAGGGTCTGTAGTTTTTAAACTGTTAAATGGTAGCTAGCAAGCAGTACATGATGCTTTTTTTTAATAGCTTAATCATTACTGACATTTTAATGTGCGGGTGTTTAGGTTGTCAAGAGCTTTGAGCCCTTGGGAGTTGAGAAAGGCAAAAACCAAGTGGGTGTCTTATTACCCCCATAGCTCATCCAGGTCCAGACTCTGGCTTGACCAGAGGGCAAGGCACCTTACCTGCATTGACATCTCAATCAACATCAGAAGCTTCTTGATGCCAATCCAGACTTTCCTCCCTTTGACGTTCTGGGCAATGGTGGCACGTTCCTTGTCTTTAAAGCTGCCCAGGAGCTGCGAGGGGACAGAAGAGGGAAGCCGGCTGCGTTAAGGAAAGCCCAGCGCTCAGTAAGCCCAAGCAAGTAAGACAGGTAACATTGGCAAGGTGCTACACACTGCTACAGAACTTGAAATTGATCCTCCATGCACCAAACTCTCCATTGCAGAGCCTCTTACTTCACTGAGTGCCAATTTCGTAAAGGATCTGCCTACTGATCAAGCGCACAGGTATCGGATCACACAGGCCATAAGGACAGGGAAATTGGTCCAGTACAGCATCAGGTGGGAACAGAAGAGGCCACAAGGAAGCTCCTCTCCTGCTCCTAAAGCAGAAGCTTCTTCTGTGCAATCCACATGCCAAAGGTTAACCAGCTTGCCTCTTAATATTTACAACTTCCTCACAGACCAAAGCAGCTCCCAGGAACAGAGCACAGCAAAGCAAATTCGGGGGGACGGGACTGTGTGTTGCAGGAGAATCGGGGCCACTAGCCACCCCCACAGCTACGAGTACAGGAGCTGTGCCTCTGCTCCCCACAATTTTTCTCTCCACAGATTCAGCGGGTGACCTTTGGGGGGGGGGGAAGTTTCCATACTCCCTCCCTAGGTGCTCCCATTAAATAGAACATATTTATTACTGCAGAGTGCCCATCGTGGTATGTAGTCCTTAGAAGACTATCTGGAGGGGCTCCGCATAATCCTGCAAAATGAACAGGGGTGGGTTTTTGAGGAGGAGGGTTGCTTTTTTCTAAAAACAAAACGAAATAGCAAATGATTCCAGATTCCGCAGCTAGGACCCAGAACTTGGAAGTAAACTGTAAAGGACAAGGGCTCTGTTTGCTATATAAGAGACATGCTTCTTATAAGTTTGAGTGTGTCACCCACAGTTTTTGTAACTACTTGTATTTAAAGGTCACATACATTTGAATGCTGGTTTACTAGTTAAGGACACTTTTTAGTCTGCTATCAATTAATTGATTTAAAGTCACAGTCCTAGTACTCATTGTTCTGTTCTTAACAGTTTCATTTCAGGTTATATAAACCTAAGCTTGTCTTTCACATCTCCTTATATTCATATAGCTCAGAGACTGGCATTCCTTTACAAGTAGTTGATTTATCGATTCCTTCCCTGCACCCCCCCCCCCAGGTTCCAGAGCCATGGCGTTATATAGCACAGTTCTCCAATATTTTGCAAAACCGGCTTGGACCTTTTGGGGTGGAGACGGGCTCGAGACTCATGCACAATGGTAGATCACGAAGGAAGAAACAGAAGTGAAAGTCCCGGGGCTGGGAGATTGGGCATTAACAAATCTGACCAAGTAAATGCCCTGAAAACATCTGGCAATGGTTCAGGAGATGGTTTACTCAACCAGACCATGATGGGAGATTAATGGATTGCCAATTGCCCCCTCTTCCCTTCTCCATTCCAGGATGAAATGTTCATGCCACAACTCCACAACAGGCTTTTGGGCCTACTGCAGGCAGTAGCCAGGGACTCAACTCGCCCAGGTCTTCCCATTCCTACAGCCCCAAAGAAATTGAGCTCCTCTCTCAACTCCCTTCCCCAGCCATTCCCAAGGGCCTCCTGACCTCAAGGGCTTCCATGAGATGGTCTCCTGTGGCAATATTGGGAACATGGATAGTTGTGCTGAAAGCATCCAGCATCTCCATCTCCTGCAGGACATCCTTGCGACTGGTGGTCCCAATGATCAAGAGCTTACGACCCTGCACATTTCAAAAGAGCACGAGGAGAGAGAAGGGGGAAAAAATTCATAAGAGGAAGTCATTGTTATTGTATCACCAGATAGACATTTTAGACATTTAGCATTATACATAGTTTAAAGTTTCCTGCTTTTAACTTTCCAACTGTTGCATTTTATCTTGCTAAGTAGCTTTGAGACCTTTTGGTAAACTCCAACCAACAAATGCAATTATTATTATTATTATTATTATTATTATTATTATTATTATTACGTATTATTAAATTTTGTTTTTTGTTATTAGTAATAGTAATAAAACTGTGGGAGGCAGTGGAAGACAGGAGTGCCTGGCATGCTCTGGTCCATGGGGTCACGAAGAGACGGACACGACTAAACAACAAAAATAGTAATAAATGGCCTAGACTTCCATTTCTAATAGGAGCCCACCAGAGACCTACGGAAACTTTGAAGGAGGATGGATATGAAGGCAACAACCACCCAGCCATAGTTTGTGTTTATTTACATTTATTTCCAAGTATTTTGAAACGGCTCTTCACCGAACATTTCCATACAGCCTATGTATGCTTGTAGTGCAGCTTGTATTAACCTTTAATAGTGAGAAAAGTGGCTGCACTCTGTTGCCTATGAGCTTCCCCAACAGCCACAGAAAGACAAAATATTGAGACTGGGACCTAGCACACACAAAGGGCTAAAAATGTTGAAGCTTTGCTCTAAACCAGGCATCCCCAAACTGTGGCCCTCCTGATGTTTTGGCCTACAACTCCCATGATCCCTAGCTAACAGGACCAGGGGTCGGGGAAGATGGGAATTGTAGTCCAAAACATCTGGAGGGCCGAAGTTTGGGGATGCCTGCTCTAAACTCTATCAGTTCCTGATTCTGAAACACATCTAAGTGAGGTTACAGGTAGGTAGCCGTGTTGGTCTGGATCGAAGTAAAATAAAAAAATTCCTTCAGTAGCACCTTAAAGACCAACTAAGTTTTTATTTTGGTATGAGCTTTCGTGTGCATGCACACTTCTTCAGATATTTAGTTGGTCTTTAAGGTGCTACTGAAGGAATTTTTTTATTTTACATCTAAGTGAGACATTTAGAGGACTAAGTTGGAGATCATAGGCCATAACCCAATAGAAGTCCATGCCTCTGCTTGAAAGATCTCAATGGGAACCCAGTAAGTAATAAAAGAAGTGGCACCTTCTCACAAATCAATTTCCTTCCTGTTTCTCAAGAGGAGTCCAACACCTGAGCTACTACTCTGGCAAGTTCTCCTCCCAATTATAAACTCAGAATAATGGGGAAACATCCGAACGAGAAACAGCCTTCCTGAAAAGCAGAAAGCCATAAAAGGAGATCACTGCGACGAGAGATGAAGCCCACCCGTGCAACGATGCAGCGGTGCCAGCTGGAAGGAAGGTCGCAGAGTTTAAACGTGCCCGCTGGTGAGCTGGATTATCAAACGCATGCTGAAAAATGTCGAGAGTGGGTTGTCAGGCACGCCCTTCATCCGAACGGGGAACGTGCTCAGTAAAACATTACATTATTACCGTAGAACTGCTCTGTGGTCCAACTCACACGGGATCGTAAGTCTGTCCTCTTCCCCCATGGAAAAAAATGTGTAATGAAGGAGCCAATCTAAACCCTTGGGGAGCTGGGAACCTCAGCCAGCAGCCTTTGCTGCCAAACAGTAGGTGCAATCTTTGGGAGAGAGGCGAGAGGCAGGTGGAGGGGGCTAAGCAACTTTCAGGTGCATACAAGTTTCATCAAGGCAGGGGAAATAGAGGGACGGGCAGTAGTTACACACCTTCCTTTGCCTGCCTGTTCTTTCCTGTGAATCACAGGAGCCAATTTATGGCCAAAAAAAAAAGTGTGGGGTTCTCAAACCTGTGCTTGCCTCCAGACTCCCCCCGCCCTCTATAAAATTCAACCCTAATGATCAGATTTTAGGTACGGCATAGTTGTCCTAAATCAGGGGTCAGAAAACTTTTTCAGCAGGGGGCCGGTCCACTGTCCCTCAGACATTGTGGGGGGCCGGACTATACTTTTTTTTGGGGGGGAGGGGAAATGAACAAATTCCTACACCTCACAAATAACCCAGAGATGCATTTTAAATAAAAGGGCACATTCTACTCATGTAAAAACACCAGGCAGGCCCCACAAATAACCCAGAGGTGCATTTTAAATAAAAGGGCACATTCTACTCATGTAAAAGCACACTGATTCCCGGACCGGACCGTCCGTGGGCTGGATTTAGAAGGCAATTGGGCCGGAACCGGCCCCCGGGCCTTAGTTTGCCTACCCATGTCCTAAATGCTCTGCTGAGGTTCGCTCTCCGTCCCTTCATAAGCAAGCCACAGCAGTTTATGCAGAAATTGTGACCAGGCTACAGGAGATTTGGGATAAATGCAGGAAAACGTTTTATGTGAGCATATCTCCCATTGCCCTTTACGCGTTGGGGTCTAGATTTCAACCCAAGACACTTGTTTCAAGAGTATTATTCTCAATCATCATTAGCTCAATTTTTACACAGCCCTTCACCCGGAGATCGGACGTAAAAATACAAATACAAAATCACAAAAGAACTCTGTAGAATTCAGTACCACCTTCTGTACGGACTGGATTAAAGAGGGTCAAATTAGTTGGCTCCCCCCACCCGAACCTGCTTCCCCCCCCCCAGCCCCTTTTTAAAGTATCTTCAAATTAGGGAGTTTGCTTTTCAAGTGACTGGGTAGGAAGTGGCCTGGGGCAAGCTGGAACACTTTCTAGTTTGGAATATATACCGATTTAAAAATCCAAGGCAGCATTACCCTAAATAGAACAAATGTAACTGCATGAAAAACAATAACTTTTACAGTTGCATCTACTCTGTGGGGAAACTGTGGGGAAAGTGATAGAGCTATGGGTTATACGGACTGTTCAAGCTTATGTGGAAGGAGAACAGGTGATTCTATTTATTGTTGGTGGTCTTACGAAGAGGCCAAAAAGTACTGGAAATAATTCTGAGGAGCAACGCTTAGTATTACTGTGGCAGCTAAATTACTATAGACTAAGTATTGGTGGAATAAATAAACAGAAATGATATATTAAACAGAGACCTAGGAGCGTTGAGCCAATTAACATGTCCCATCTGGGTTCATCAAAGAGCATGTAGCACAAATAGTTTGGAAACACGAGTGGAAATGCCAGGGGGGGGGAAATACCCTAGTTGAACATCTTTTTCCTTCGTTATAGCATGGTTTAGCTTCATTTTTTGCTTTTGGCATTTCCAATATCGGTTTCTAGATTTCACAGGGGTCTCAACGTGCAGTAAAATTCTGAACAGGATTACAAGTCCGTAGGGCAATGTCTATGCGCTGAATGCTGAGGCCAGCGTTTCAACCGGGAAACAGCTTCTGCAGAACTTCAGATTTCCTGGCAACAGCTTCTTTAAAAACACAGGTCTAGAAAGTGTCGCTTTTTTCAGACGCAGAAGCCCGCAAGTCTCTTGCAAAGGACTGCGGGGTAGCTTTAACTGCAAGGACCGCAGCAGAATTTAAAGTGAGCGGACCCTACAGAAAGGAAGCAGTTAAAGGCCGGACCTAACACAGTTTTTGTTTAGTTTTTCAAAGATACATGCAAATGCAGCTTTGTGGGAGCGGGGGGGGGGGAGAGACGGGGACCGGACGACACCCTTAGCATCTCCAAGGTCCTTAGATGGAGTGTCGCTGCACTAAAACGTTGGACTAACTCAAGGACGCCAATCCCCGTTTCTTCCCTCTGCCTCCCTGTGGAAATCTTGCAGGGGCAAAGCTGGGGAAGAAGTCTTAAGCAGGGAGCACCCCCCAAAAAAGAGTCCGCCGGACTTCTTATAACACTGACCAAATTGTCTGTCCAGCTTAAGTACAGCATTGGGGGTGGGGGGTGGGGAAGGGGGTGGGGAGAGATACCGGCGAGGGGCTTTCACCCTCCGAGCCCAATTGTTAGCTTTTTCAGAGGAACCAGCAGGGAACCACATGTGAAACCTCCATGGGGTTCCCGAGCCTCTCGGTTTGGCGAGGTGTTGCTTCTCCGTTCTCAGAGAAACCTTTTTCTCTCTGGCTTGGCTCCCTGCTGAGGCAACGCTTTTCAGTCCCCTCTCCACATACCCCCCCCCAACCATTCCTCCCCTCAACAATCTCTTCTCCTTGCAAAAAGCCAGGGAAAACCTGACTGAAATAAAAGAGCAGGGAGAAAGAAAGAGTTTTATTTGATTCCCTTTCATTTCATAACAGCTTTGAAACAAAAAACTTTTTTTATATAAAAACAACAACAAATAAACAAACCAAATGGGTCACGTTTTAAATTCTCCTGGAATATATAAATAGACGTGACGTTGTAACGTATGTCCGTATTATCGCCTTATATCGAAACTTTGCAGGTTAGGGGAAGCGGGACAGAATATGGGGTTGCCAGGCTGGGTACTTTGCAAGCTGCAATACAGTGGTACCTCTGGTTACGAACTTAATTCTTTCCGGAGGTCCGTTCTTAACCCGAAACCGTTCTTAACCTGAGGTACCACTTTAGCTAATGGGGCCTCCCACTGCCGCCGCCGCTGTGCGATTTCCGTTCTCATCCTGAGGTAAAGTTCTTAACCCGAGGTGCTACTTCCGGGCTAGCAGAGTCTGCAACCCAAAGTGTTTGTAACCTGAGGTGTTTGCAACTCGAGGTACCACTGTATTCCTTGCGAGTTCTGTGGGAGCAACAAAACGGTTTCTGGGAGGAAAAGAATATGATTTTAGGAAGCTGTAAAGCAGACAGTTTTACAGGAGTGCCTGGCGTGCTATGGTCCATGGGGTCACGAAGAGTCGGACACGACTAAACGACTAAACAACAACAAAGCAGACAGGCTGCATGACTGGCAGGCAATGTGGAATAAAACCCAGCCGCTGCATACAGAACCGCCTCACGTCTCTTGGTTACGTGGATCGTGGAAGCAGCCGTGCCACAAACTGGGCTTTTTAAAATTCAGCTGGTTTCAGCTGCTTATCGAACAAAAATACCGCATGAAAACCTCCACACGGGAGCTTCACCAATGACGTGTGGGGAGGTGCCTGGACAAGTGTGCCACCGTGTGGAATAATATACACTTAATTATCCGTCACACCAGTACCTCAACCCTTCCCTTCAAGGGGCTCAAAGGCCCATGGTCTCAAGAGCAGTAACCCCAGAGCTGAATGGGAAATAGCCTGGTCAAGGTCAAGCAATTAAGGCAAACATGGCCCTTCCTGCTCTGATTGGGTTCCTCTTGCACAAACACCTTTCTGCCTGAAAGATGCAAAGGAGAAGCGGCTGTCTGGTGTCTTTGGTAAGTTTACACACACACACACACACCATGCAGCCTTACGGAATCTAAATTATGTAGGTTTGCTGGCAATGCAGGAGTAATAATAATAATAATAATAATAATAATAATAATAATAATATCAGACTTTGCCCTAGAAACTTTGAGTAGCTTACAATCCATGAAGAAGGGCTGTATTTGCTGCGAGTTGTGGCAAAAAAAAATAAAGCAGAAAGGAGCCCTGGTTGCCTCCGCTAGAGAAGAAAAGAGAGGCACCCTGGTTTCTGTTTCTTGGGGACACTGAAGGCTGAGAGAAACAAGAATTTGACATTCATGCATCTACTTGATATATGCTTCAGCCCTCAGGAGACATAATGCCACCTCCATAATGCACACATATTGTAAGGATCCAATTTGTAGGAGACAGTTTCTATGCTGCCTACAGGGAATTTGCTTCCTGGCACAAACCTCCAGAAAGAAACCTCTAAGTGGAAAGAGAATACAGTCATTACGCCTATGTGAGTAGTCCCCGGCCTGCTCCTGCTCTTAGCAAAAAGATAAACATTGTAAGTTGGCACCAATCTTCTGTTTCTCGTCGCAAGTTTCAATTACAGTGGTACCTCGGTTTATGAACATAATTGGTTCCGAAAGTCTGTTCATAAACTGAAGCGTTCATAAACTGAAGCGAAGTTTCCCACTGAAAGTAATGGAAAGTGAATTAATCCGTTCCAGATGGGTCCGCGGCGTCCGTAAACCGAAAATTTGTAAACCGAGGTGTTCATAAACCGAGGTTCCACTGTATTGGAGATGCATCGCAATGCTAATTGGGGCTTCTGTGTTCTCATTTTCAGAATAAATGAGAATTAAGAGCCATGCCAAAGATGCAGCTTATGTAATTACTGCTTTAAAGGTAAAGGTAAAGGGACCCCTGACTGTTAGGGTCCCAGTCACGGACGACTCTGGGGTTACGGCGCTCATCTCGTTTTACTGGCTGAGGGAGCCGGCGTACAGCTTCCGGGTAAGCCGCTTCTGGCGAACCAGAGCAGCGCACGAAAACGCCGTTTACCTTCCCACCGGAGTGGTACCTATTTATCTATTTGCACTGCATGCTTTTGAACTGCTAGGTTGCCAGGAGCTGGGACAGAGCAACGGGAGCTCACACCGTCGCGGGGATTCGAACCGCCGACCTTCTGATTGGCAAGCCCTAGGCTCTGTGGTTTAACCCACAGCACCACCCACGTCCCCTTTTGTGCAGAATTAAGTTTACTGAAAATTGCTGCCTTCGCTAAAAAGCCCCCAAGGTTCTAGGTTTTATGGTTGTGATGATACGCTTAAAAGGAGGTGGGTTATTACGCCTGCTGAAGCCTCAGAAACCAGATAGATTTCAGTGGCTGAGATAGAGAATTCAGTGCTCTTTTACTTCCATGAGTAACAAAAGCAGAAGAAACTAAGCAGCATTCAGCCTCCTTTTCTTTTTCTGGTCCAGAGAAGAAAGGCAGAATAAATGGATGGATTACGCCGAAACGGCAAAAATGACCGTAAGAATCAGAAATCAGAAAGACCAAAATTTTAATAAGGAATGGGGGAAAGTTATAATTTACCTTAAAAACCATTGTAAACAGTTAAAATCATTAGTAGGATTGGAATGGCACTTGTAGTTCAATGGTGAATTTTGGATATAATGGCATCTCCCATTTTGGATTATTATAAAAGATGCAGGAGGAAATGACTAACAATAGGGTCCACAAAGAGGAGGAGGGGCAAGTCCAGGAGATTCTTTAGAATCTTGTTTTTATATTGTATGTTGGATATGTGATTGTAAAACTTTAATTTGAAAAACCAAATAAATAAATTAAAATTGAAGGCCATATAGCACCTGCTTAGAAAGCTCTAGATGCCACAACCTTCATGTTTGGCCATAATTGCTACACAGAGTTGGCTAAAGAGGGCATTTTGCCCACGCTCTTCAGGGATCCTATAGGACCAGCTACGGCACATTCAAAGACTTCAAGATGGCCCATTGCTGCATCCCTGCTTGGGAGATGTACCAAATCCAAGCTTATCTATACCAACCTTTCCACCCTTTAACCTAAGGGTTCCCGGACAGATCCAGAATACTGCATTCGGAAGCAGTGTCCGGACAGAAATTGCTGCTTTTTTTGGTTGTTGCGAATTTGCCAAAAAGGCCCAACTTCGCAAAAGCTTTTCTGTCCAGATTTTCACTGTTTGAAATATGGCACCCCTAATATATCCCCACACTTTCATTGTATCTTCCACTCTTTTCCATGTGTGCGTATGTGGCTCTTACACCAAACTTATGGGAGCTGCAGGAAGACGACTGAGATCCATGAGGGAAGTCCCACTTCCTGCAGAAGACCTAATAATAATAATAATAATAATAATAATAATAATAATAATAATAATATATTTATACTCTGCCCATCAGAGTAGGTTTCCCCAGCCACTCTGGATGGCTCACAACAGAATATTAAAAGCACAATAAAACATCAAACATTAAAAACTTCCCTAAACAGGGCTGCCTTCAAATGTCTCTTAAAAGTCAGATAGTTGTTTATTGCCTTGACATAACCACTTCCGTGCCTTTGCCGGAGGTGGAGTTGTGGGCAGCCCGACGAGTCCATTGCGTGGGGGCTGCAGTGTCAGCCCCCACGCAATGGAAGTACCCGCCTGCGTCACCCGCGCCCTTGTCCAATAGGGACGAGGGGGCGGGGCCGCGGGGTTTAAACCCCACTGCGCGGCCGGAGCTCGCTCTCTCCCTCTTATTTCGCCAGCGCGAGCAGAAGCATTCATTTTCGGTGGATTTGTTTTATTTTCTAGCTCAGTTTTGCCGGATTGCTTACTCCCCTTTTCTTTCTTCAATTCAGGTCTCGTCTGCGTCTGTGAAGAGGCTGCATCTGAGCCGCGGTGCTTCGCCACCCTTGTTTCAGCCGCCTATCAGCTGTTCCGGTGCCGGGCGCGAGTCGCTTCGTCGCCTGGGGGCCTTCGTCGGAGCTGCGCTGTTTCAGCCTCTCTCCGTACAGCTGCTAACCAGCTCTTCGGGTACCGGCCACAAGCCGGTTCTTCGTTCGGGTCCCACCGCCTGGCTTCCTGGTTCTGGTCCAGCAGCTCTCCTACTGCAGCTGTTACCACACCGAAGCGGCTGGTGCCGATTGGAGCGGAGGATCCCGCTTCTCCGGGTGCAGAGTTGAGGCGGCTGCCTCCTCTCCCTGCTCTCCTGCGAGGAGGACCTTCGCAAAGCCGGGCGACCGTTTCCTGCAGTTTTTCTTGCCGCGGTTTGGGTAGCAGAGTTGAGGCGGTTGCCTCCTCTCCCCTTGCCTGTCGGAGCTTTCTCTTGCAGCGGTCGCGGACTCGGTGAGTGCGTTCCATTCTCCCCCCCTTGATTCTGGGCTTTTCTCCCCCCTGTTGGTATACTCTCCAGGAAGGGATCGCGACCACGTGGGTTGGTGGCCGTAGCGGTTGGGCTCTCTCCCTCAAAGCCCGGTTTTGGCTTGCTTATAAGGAAGCCATTTTGAGTGTGGCCAGGTGGGTCGGCTGGTAGCCGCCATTTTGAGAGGGCCTCCTTGCGGTACAGTGCGGCGGCCATTTTGAGGGTGGCCGCGTGGTTCTGCCGACGGTCGCCATTTTGGGAGGGTCTCTTCTTCATGGTACAGTGATTGCTGGGCTCTGTGCAACCACCGCCATTTTGGGAAGGGCAGGGCTAGCTGTTTTTGTCCTGTGTGGCCAGCGCCATCTTGTGTGTGGCCTTTGTTCTTGCCGGTAGTAGCAGATCACTGTTACTCCCTTGTATTGGTTTTCAGGGGCGCCCTGGTTTTAACTTATCTTAATCTGACTTATCCTGGTGTTTTGAATTAATTCATTGCATATGATTAATTAGTGACATTTCCCATTGCAGTTATTAATTATAGGTAGACCTGGTTTCCTTTGCGCAGCGACTTTTAATTATTGGGCGGTCTTCTCTTTGGTATTTGGCTAGGCGATTAATTATATAGGAAAATACATTGGTATTGTGGAAATTGCTATAATTGCTGCCATCCGGAATTAATTTGGGGTTTTGATTACCATTGGTGGGCATTGGTTCCCGCCTTTTGATTTGTGGATATTTAACGCTAATAATATCGGGAATTGATTCCAGTATACAGAGTTAGCTGTTTGATTATTGTATATTTTATCAGGGCCTCTTTGGAATTCATTTGAATTAGCTAGCAAATAATTAAGAAGTTGCACTAATAATTGTTTTATGATAATAATAAAATTCATATATATAGCCAGTAAATAGATGAATAAGTAATAAGCCGGATAATAAGAGAATCCAGGCTCGTATGTAGATAAATATAGTCAATAATTGTAAATAATAAATAAATTAATAAAAATTAAATAAATAAATAAATAAATTAATTAAATAAATAAATAAAAATTAATAATAATAAAAAATAAAGTAAAACAAAATAATTAAATAAATAAATAATAAATAAATAAAAAATTAAATAAATAAATAAATAAATAATTAAATAAAAAAAATTATATATAAATAAATAAACATTTTATAGATATATATATATAAAGTATTGTAAGGGAGGAAATTATTTCATAGCGTTTGTTAAAAGTCCTTGCGACCATGGCTTCAAAAGGCAAGCAGGGCCAAGCTAAAAACCTGGCAGCTAAGGTCAATTCTAAGGCTTTCGCCCAGGCGGTTAACGCACTGCAATCTATCTGCGGCCAGCTGGGCCCCCTCTGCAGCACGCTGGTCCCACTGGCCGAAAGCCTACAGGATGAGTCCCCTCCTAATTCTCAGGATTGAGTAGCAGATACCCAGTTTGATGACCAGGATGGGCCGTCCACCTCTGCTGCCTTTTTCTCTACCTCCACCTCCGGTGGGGTTAGTGACGGGGCTCAGGGACCGCGCACCCGGTCGCAGAGAGCGCGCTCCAACACTCCCAGCCAGCAATCAGTGGCTTCAGGGTCTCAGGGGCCTGGCTCTCTTAGCGGGGCGGCCCAGTCTGTTTCAGGTCAGCAGGGGACCCAGCCCGCGGCGGCTGCGGCACAGCAGGGGGTGCAAGCGCGCGATTCGACCACGGATGACGAGGCGGCGGGGCGCGCGTCTGGCGGAGTCGCGGAGTCGCGGGACGGAGATGACCGACGCCATGGAGGAAAGGCGAAGAAAAAGTCGGAGAAACGTAAGAGGAGCAGAAGAGACGATTCGGATGACGACACAGGTACGTCCTCGGATTCGGAATGCGAAATCCCTATGGAGGATTATTGGGGTGTGGGGGAAGACCAGATGGGTTTCCCCCTCTGGGTGCATAAAAGGAGGGCCAGCTCCCATCGCAAGTCATTTAGGGGTACACTGGAGTGGCGCGACGGTGCGTTAATTCCCGACGAAAAGTACGCCACGAACTCGGACACAGATATCCTTTTGGGTTCTCATCTGTCAGACAAAAAGAGGGAAAAATTTTTAAATGGGGACTATATCGATGTGTTCACCATTCTTCCTCTGACTCAGATGATGGGGAAAGGGGAGAAGCGCCGGGATTACAGGGGTCGGCGATATAGGACGCCTCGTGCCGACCGCACTTTCGAGAATTGGCTAGAGGGCATACACATTTGGGCGGCCGTGATCTCGGCGGCTTACCCAAAGCGAGCGGTGCACCTGTTTGCATACATGGCCGACGTTAGGTTGGCTCACAAGATGGCAGGGGAGACGGCAGCTTTGAACTACGACGAAGACTTCCGCAGGAATGCTTCAAAAAACCCAAAAACGCGTTGGGACCAACGACACCAACACTACTGGAGTAACCATGTAGTGCCGTATGTGGAGAAGAAACAAACTGACCCCCCGAAAGCAGGCAGGTTTGAGCCCAAAAAAGACCCGCGGCGTAGGGTCTGTTGGGAGTTCAATAAAGGACTATGCCAGAGGCCCAACTGCAAATATACTCACGAGTGTGAGAAGTGCTTGGGTCAGCATCCGGGGGTATCCTGCTTCAAGGGGAAACAGTCCTTTCGGGGGGCCAGGGGCAATTCTCACCAGGGCCCCAGATACCCCCCCGGTGCCTCCCACGGGGCAACCTCAGGTCAGAATAGATTCTAACTGTTCTTTAGTCAAGGCCTACTCCCCAGTTAAATTAAATCCCTTAAAAAAATTGCTAGCCCTATACCCTAACAGATCTGCGGCAGTGTACCTTGAGGAGGGTTTCTTTTTAGGGTTTCGCATCCCTGTCCAGATCCCGCCTTCCACAACTGACCCACCAAATCAAAAGTCAGTTAGGGAGCGACCCGACATAGCCATCAAGAAAATAAATAAAGAACTATCGGCGGGCCGGGTCGCGGGCCCATTTTTAACTCCACCTATAGCTAACCTTCACATTTCCCCGCTGGGCATAGTTCCTAAAAAGGCCCCGGGAGAATTCAGGTTGATTCATAATCTCTCTCACCCTAGGGGTAGCTCAGTTAATGACGGTATCCCGCAAGAGCTTTGTACGGTAAAATACGCCTCCTTTGACCACGCTGTGAAGCTGGTTCGCCAGTTCGGCAAAGGGGCCATGATGGCGAAGTGCGATATCGAATCGGCCTTCCGCCTCCTTCCTGTACACCCCCACGACTACAAATGGTTGGGTTTTAGGTTCGAGGGCGCTTATTTCATCGACAAAGCTATGCCCATGGGATGTTCCGTCGCTTGTTCGGCCTTTGAAACATTTAGCACATTCCTGGACTGGGCCCTTCGTGCTAGGACTGGTCTATCGGGTGTCACACACTACCTGGATGACTTCCTTTTCGTGGGGGGAGCACACAGTACTGATTGCGCAGACCTCATGGAGGCCTTTGCTGCCCTTACAAGTGAACTGGGGGTGCCGCTAGCAGCTGAAAAAACTGAAGGACCTGTGTCTCGTTTGACGTATTTAGGCATTGAATTGGATACGGTAGCCCAAACCTCGCGTTTGCCGGCTGAAAAACTCACAGCCCTTAGGGAATTGATTAGACAGCTTATCCCCCGCAAAAAAGTCACCTTGAGGCAAATTCAATCGCTACTAGGGCACCTTAATTTCGCTTGTAGAGTAATCTCACCTGGACGCCCCTTTTGCCTGAGGGTTGCCAGGCTCACTGTAGGACTAACCCGACCGTTTCATAGGGCTCGCTTACCTAAAGGAGTGAAAGCGGACCTGGTGAACTGGCTATCCTTTTTAGAGCACTACAATGGTGTATCTTTATGGCAGGATAACATTACTCTATATTCGGACTTTCAGATTCATTCTGACGCAGCGGGCGCATTGGGTTTCGGGGTATATTTCAGAGGGAGATGGTGTGCGGAACCTTGGCCTCCCAGTTGGAAAAACACAGACATTACTCGGGATTTAACATTTCTAGAATTCTTTCCCATAGTGGTAGCAGTGCATCTTTGGTCGGACGACTTCAGGAACCGAAGAGTCTGCTTCAACACGGACAATCAAGCGGTAGTCAGTGTGCTTACCAGGCAATCGTCGCGGTCGGAGAGGGTGTCAGCCCTCCTACGTCATTTTGTGCTGCGCAGTCTCGAGTTAAATATGCACTTCTCAGCCAAATTCGTGCCGGGGCAGAATAATAATATCGCAGATGCTTTGTCTCGTTTCCAGATGGACCGCTTCCGCTCATTAGCACCAGATGCGCAGCAGTGTCCAGAGAGGTTCCCGGAACACCTATGGAACCTTGGAAACGGGAGATCCTAAAGGGAGTATTTGCTTCCGTGGCCCCCGCCACCCTCAGCTCCTATAAACGGGCTTGGGCGGACTTCCTCGCCTTCCGGCAGAAGGGCGCTGGTGTGCGCCTCGAGAGTCCACCAACCCCCGAGGAGGTTATGCAATACGTGGTATACCTCAGAGGGCTGGGTCGCGCCGCCAAGACTCTTGGCACCCACACTGCAGCTATCACCTTTTTCTCGAAATCTCTTTATCTCACCGACCCGTGCGACAACTTCCATTTGCGTAGAGCAATGGAAGGCTGGCGTAGGCTGCAGCCCCCCGTTGCCGATTCCAGGCGGCCCATCACATTTGAGATGCTTACCCAAATCCACAGGCAATTGAGAACTCTTTGTTGGTCCAAGTTTGAAGCACGACTGTTTTCCGCAGCCTTTTCGATAGCTTACTTCGGGGCCCTTAGGGTCGGGGAAGTGGTGTGTGAGGACCACCCCGATGGTGTCACCCGGGGTCTATTATTGCAGGATCTATCACTGTCCGAAACCCAAGTTATTGTGCACGTCCGCCACTCAAAGACGGACCAGAGGGGGAGAGGCGCTAGCATTCGCCTCCCGGCAACAGCCGCCTCTGGTCCTTGTCCAGTGAAGGACACTAGACGGTATCTTTATCTCCGTCCGCCGGGTCCTGGCCCGTTACTCATTCACCATGAGGGTGCTCGGCTCACTCGTCAACAGTTTACCAGGGTACTTCGCAAAGCCATTGCGGCTTGCGGGTACAACCCCACCGAATTTTCTGCCCACTCCTTTAGAATTGGCGCTGCCACTTCCGCTATGCACCTAGGCTTGTCATCGGAAAGGATCCAGGAGATAGGGAGATGGAAGTCGAATGCTTACAAAAGGTACATTCGTACGTAGGTTGACTCTGGTGACTCTGCTGGCAGTGCTGATCCGACTTTTCATCTTTATGTTTCAGGTTACCATTTCATCCGGGTTTGGATAGCGGGGCACAGCATAGTGCACTGGGCCCAGAGAAGAGCAATCGAAGTTGGTCTGGGATGCGGGCTCGGCCTCCCAGAAAATGTGGAGGTTTCCTGGATATCCAGAAGGGGTATGCGCTGGATCGAGTTGCTGCCGATCATCCAGGCTCGGGCTGCTTCACTTGGTCCCCCAGATGTCCTGATTGTGCAACTCGGTGAAAACGACCTGGCTTATCGCAACGCGGTCGATTTGAGGAAACATATATTCAAAGATTTTGACGTTATGAGGGAGAGCTTCCCGCGGATGACGTTACTGTGGTCCTCTTTGCTGGAAAGGCGCTGTTGGCGTGATGGCCGGTGCCCCAAAGCCTTGAACAAATCCAGGAGGCTTTTGAACTCAGTCGTGGCCCGCAGAGTGTTATCCTTGAATGGCCGGGTTATACAGCATCCCACCTTAAAACGAAGTGAAGCAGCCCTTTATCGCGATGATGGCGTTCACCTTTCTCCGATCGGGAATGACGCCTGGCTACTGAACGTTATTGCTGCCATTCGAGATGTCCTGGATATTGTAGATCTTAATTAGGCGAATAAGAGAGTAGGGTCACACTTCCCTGATAATAACTGGATTCATCCCCTATAACGAATCAATCGAGTGCTAAACTGTTAACTAGGGTTGTGCTGAAATCAATATCTAGGTGGTCATAACATGTGAGCGGATTGGCGGCGAGCCTGGGGGGGCTCGAGTGGCGGTTAGGCGTTGGAAATTTGCATAACAATAAGATGGAGGAGGGGCAGATTGCGTCATCACCTGCCCAAATTTGGAGAAGTAATTCCGTTAAAGGATTCCGGGGGCGAGGCTTGGTCCAGAGCCTGGAGTCGCCAGGGCCGTAAGGCACGCCCCGTACGGTGGCCACAGAAGGAGTTCCGGTTGATCGGCATCGCCGGGTTCCTTACTGGTGGTTAACTTCTCACGGACTTCAACACACGGGTTGGAGTCGGATTTAGTCTGATAGGTTCCAACGCCTAAGCCAATTCCGCTCAACATGCATATTTAATAAAGTTGTGGCCTGAACCACCCAATTAACCTTTAAATTCTGTGTCACGTGTCATTATTACACTGATCGGAGGGCATTGCTACACAAAACCACTTCCGTGCCTTTGCCGGAGGTGGAGTTGTGGGCAGCCCGACGAGTCCATTGCGTGGGGGCTGCAGTGTCAGCCCCCACGCAATGGAAGTACCCGCCTGCGTCACCCGCGCCCTTGTCCAATAGGGACGAGGGGGCGGGGCCGCGGGGTTTAAACCCCACTGCGCGGCCGGAGCTCGCTCTCTCCCTCTTATTTCGCCAGCGCGAGCAGAAGCACCCGCCCACCCGCCCCTTAAAAAGAGAATAGGGGGCGCTGCTACGGACCTAGTCGGTTGCCTGGTTAGTCAGTGGACCGGGTAGGACTTTTCCCATACTGGGCTAGCCATGATGGGTTTTTCGCCTACCTCGTAGCATGTCGTCACAACTTAGTTTAGGCGGTTAGGCGTTGGAAATTTGCATAACAATAAGATGGAGGAGGGGCAGATTGCGTCATCACCTGCCCAAATTTGGAGAAGTAATTCCGTTAAAGGATTCCGGGGGCGAGGCTTGGTCCAGAGCCTGGAGTCGCCAGGGCCGTAAGGCACGCCCCGTACGGTGGCCACAGAAGGAGTTCCGGTTGATCGGCATCGCCGGGTTCCTTACTGGTGGTTAACTTCTCACGGACTTCAACACACGGGTTGGAGTCGGATTTAGTCTGATAGGTTCCAACGCCTAAGCCAATTCCGCTCAACATGCATATTTAATAAAGTTGTGGCCTGAACCACCCAATTAACCTTTAAATTCTGTGTCACGTGTCATTATTACACTGATCGGAGGGCATTGCTACACAACTGATGGGAGGGTGTTCCACAGGGCGGGCGCCACCACCAAGAAGGCCCTCTGCCTGCTTCCCAGTAACCTCATTTCTCGCAGGGAGGGAACCGCCAGAAGGCCCTCAGAGCTGGACCTCAGTGTCCGGGCTAAACAATGGGGTGGAGATGCTCTTTCAGGTATACTGGGCCAAGGCTGTTTAAGGCTTTAGAGTCAGAAAGACTTGCCCTACCAGCCGGCAAGGTTTCCCTCATACGGCATGGCCCTCCTGTGCAACACCCGGGCCACCTCGACAGAACGTATCAAAACGGATAAGTATTTGTGAATGGGCCCTGCTCAGCTTTCCCATTGAATGAGTTTGCAAACATTCCGCTCTGCTGGGGGAAAGGGAGACTTACATGAGGGGGCGCTTTCTTCAGCAACACCAGAAGAGCCTGCAACACCAGGTTGGAGAACCGTGGGCCGATCGGGACGTAATCTGAAAGAGGAAAGGTGGCAAGGTGACTCGCTGAGCTCCAGCCAAGTTCAATTGCGGCTCTATTTCAAATGTTGGTGTCTGGGTCGGTGCTGCTAAGCGCCTTGCACTCTTTTCAGGTCTGGGTGGGGCCTGCAGGGACGTAAGGCAGGCGTTCAGCTTGTATGCTGTCCCCCAGCTCTGGGTAGGGGCGGTGGAGACAGCAGCAGGGCTGAAAAAATTCCAGTCCTCCTGATGTTGTTGGACATAAGGAGGGCCACAGTTTTCTTTCTGCACGTGCTGTAGAGGGAAGAGAGGGGCAGGTGGGTCGCATCAACCTGGGAAGGCAGCCCAACGAGGAGAAGGAGAACTCTGATCCTAAACCTCTGCTGCCTTCTGTCTTTGGTAGGGCTAAGAAAAGGCTAAGGAATAAACCAGTGCTGCCCAAACTTGGGTCTCCAGCTGTTTTCACACTACAATTCCCATCATCCCTGACCACTGGTCCTTCTAGCTAGGGATGATGGGAGTTGTAGTCCAAAAAAAACAACAGCTGGAGACCCAAGTTTGGGAAACACTGGAGTAAAGGTAAAGGGTAAAGGGACCCCTGACCATTAGGTCCAGTTGTGACCGACTCTGGGGTTGCGTGCTCATCTCGCATTATTGGCCGAGGAAGCCGACGTATAGCTTCCAGGTCATGTGGCCAGCATGAAAAAGCCGCTTCTGGCAAACCAGAGCAGCACATGGAAACGCCGTTTACCTTCCCGCTGTAGCGGTTCCTATTTATCTACTTGCATTTTGACGTGCTTTCGAACTGCTAGGTGGGCAGGAGCTGGGACCAAGCAATGGGAGCTCACCCCGTCACAGGGATTCGAACCGCCGACCTTCTGATCAGCAAGCCCTAGGCTCAGTGGTTTAACCACAGCGCCACCTGGGTCCCAAAGGTAAAGGGACCCCTGACCATTAGGTCCAGTCGTGACCGACTCTGGGGTTTGGGAAGTTTGGGAAACACTGGAGTAAACCCTATACAAATCCAGAGTGGGGGCCCTAAGATGGTTGGGTGGTGCCTTCCAGCAACTCCTGCAGCCAAGCTGGTGCCAAGCTGCTTTCCTTAGGACCACATCGGCGAGGCCGAGAGGGGGCATCTTGTCCTCTGGGCAGCCTGGGATCTCCATACAAACTGCCCAGGCTTAACACCATCACATGGGTGGTGTTAAGGCAACGGTTATTTGACTTTGCCCGTGGAGGCGCACTCCATCGTTTCTCGAGACGGACTGATGCCAACGGCAAAACTCTCCATTAGTGCCAACCAGCATGGCTGCCGGTCACAAACGATGGGAGTGCAGAACTATAGGGAGGGCTACTGGTTCTCTAGCCCTGCTCTAAAGGTTTCTATGTCAGATTTGCCCAAGCAAATAAGAGACTGGCTCTTGTCTATGCACAGAGGGCCTTCAACGTTCTTCCCTGGTCTTTGCTTCAACCTGCCCTCGACAGCCACCTACTTGAGTAACACGCTGCCACCTCTGTTGGGTTCAGGTGCTCCAGTAACAAAAACACTGGGATGGGGGAAAAGGCTACAGAAGGGAAACACCTCACGCAAGACCCCCCAGAGTCATCTCCATCTCTCACCTAGGAGTCTTTCAATGTCATCCACCACCACGCAGCTGAGCTGAGACTTGTAAGCATCCTCAAAGATCTGTTTTTCGGAAAGCAAAAAGTTAAAATTTATACCTCTTAGCTACTAAAGGGGGGGGGACAACGACCCATGAGGGGTAGAAATTAAATCCTTAGTTACGAACACATGATTTATTTATTTGCTTTGAAGGAGCAGACAAAAGCCAAATCCACAGTTGGCGTCCATACAAAACGCAGCCGTATTCTAAGGCTGTGAAAAAAAATTCTTAGAATGCGAGACAAATTCCAGGAGCAACAACTTGGCAATGGTTGCCGTCCCTGAACAGGCACAGTCAAGCCTGAAGAACAGGTGTTTTGAAGTCTTTTTTTCTAAAAACACGGAGATTAATGAAGAAATATCATGCACATTATATATTGCCAGCAATTTTGCTCTCCTCCTCTGGAGAGGTTGTTAGATATTTGGAATTCTTGAAAGGAAATGCCCCCATTTTGGGGGGGAAAACCAAGCTGCCTCTCTACTTGTCCGTATTCAGTTCTTTCGAACTACCTCCCTCCCTCTCCCCCCCCCCCCCAGTGCAGATCCTGGTGAAAAGCAATTAAAAAGCAGCAATTTCCCCACATTTGGAAGGCCATAAAATTAACTGTGGCTCAGATGTCCCTGGGGAATATGCGCTTTCTAGGGATGGAATAATATTTAGGATTCTAAAGTCAATCTTTTCTTTGCCCTATGTATTCATCCCATTAGGGGACTTCTGCTTCATCTTACTCTCTTTCTGTGAGGGTTCCACGTGGCTGCCTTTTATTTCCTTCTTAAGCCAGGAAAATGGAAGGTAGCTTCCTTTTGATTTACTGCATTTTTTTAATTCTTTGTGCGTTCCATTCAACTGAGCATGATCTTGCTCAATATCTATTCCTGATAAAGCCACTTCCGCCTTAGGAGGAGGTGGGGTTGCAGGCACTCACGACCCCTTCACGTGCGCAGGGGTGTGGTCGGCCCTGCGCAATTGGGGGGGGGGATTCCCGGCTGCGTCACTGCCCAGGCAACCAAGCCGATTGGCTCTGGGGGTGTGGCCTGCTTGATTTAAGCAGGACGCGTCGGGGAATCTCACCCCTTTCCGCGCTTCCAGCTGCTCTGGTTTTCCCACCCTCCCGCCCTTTAGGCTATCTCATCTCTTGACCTTGCTATGGACTCCGGTTTGTCACCGTTGAGGGGCCTGGTAGGACTTTCCCCACTTGGCAAATTGGCTCCGTCACTTGGCTTTCGCCTACCTTGTAGTAAATCGTCACAACTTTGTAAGGTTTGGTGGTTAGGCATTGGAATATTGCTGGAGAAGAGAGATGGGGAGGCAGGGCCATCATCTCCCCCACACATTGAAGGGTATTCCGTTAAGGAATTCCGGGGGCGTGGCCCTGTCTGAAGCCTGGGGAGGCTAGGGCCAAAGGGACGACCCCTATCAGTGGCCCCAGAGCCCCAGAGCTCCTAGTTGATGTGCATCAGCAGGACTCCCCCTACTGGTGGTTAACCCTTCACGGACTCCGCACAGATGGGCAGGACTCAGATATAGTTGGTTCGGTCCAATGCCTAAGCCAAAACCGCTCACAATCTGTAACCAATAAAGTTGTGGCCTTTTTTAACCCATTAACCTAAAATACTGATGTCAAGTGTCTTTATTCAACCTCAGGCCTTTTTTAACCCATTAACCTAAAATACTGATGTCAAGTGTCTTTATTCAACCTCGGGGGCAGGGGGGCGGGGGCGGGGGCGGGACCTTGCCACACAACTTTCTATAGTTTGCGGCATCATTTTATAAATTTGAAAGTAGCACATAACATAGACGGAGTAGTAGGGAAACAGACACAATGCCTGTGACATCAAACAAAAAAATGTGGCGTGGAAGGGATTCGCAAAATATACCTTCTTCATCGCGTGGCATTTGGCAGTTTCTGAAAAGCCGATCATCTTATCTGGAGAGCAGATCTTGATAAATGGGAAGTTAGATTCTTCTGAAATCTTTGCAGCCAAGGCCGTCTTTCCGCTGTGTGGGGGACCTGCAAGGATCACAGGACAGGCAGAACTGAGTAAGAGGTCACAGCAAATTCAACAAGGCTCAAGGAAAATTAAAAGTTGCGTGTCCAGGCTGAAACCATCCAATTTCACTTGGGAAAGATGCCCATTCGTTTCCATGGTTTGTTTGTTTTTTACTGTTTTGTCATGGATCTAGAATATTGCATAGCCTGACCTGCAACTCAAATTATTCTGATCAGGTGCCCATTGAGCAGTGTTGCAGTTTTGAATGTGCAGTTCTGAGTGTCCTTGAAGATGGGTACTCACAGCAGAGCAAGGATTCTGCTCTGTGTGCCTCACATCCCATTGGCCAAAGAAACATGGCAATGGTGGTCTGAACTAAGCATGGTTTGCACTAACCATCGTTAAGCAACCAATCTATAGTTTGTGCTCTCAAATGCACAAAAGGCAAATCACGGTTCAGAGCTACACCCGGATTCATGAATTCAAGGTTGTAGGAGTCTGTGGCAGTAGAGCAATGGCTTTATTTGGAGCCATACATCCCACTAAACCATGGTTAGTCCGAATCATGGTTTGCAAAGTCATTTCAAACCATGGTTTCCAATTTTGGTTTGCTGGCTGATTACATAACACATCCTGTTAACTGAAATCACGTCAATCAGCTTCCTTAACATGGTCTGACGTGATGTCTGACTTGAGCCATGGCGAGTTATCAGTGAGGGAATCAGTGACAGAACAGTGCTCACTGATTCCCTGAAAACATGAGTCTTCTTTTCCCAGCAGGGCACCAAACATACTTTTGCTTGATCTCTGACAATTCCAGTACTTTTCCCTTCCAAATTACATGAGTTCTCAAGTGCTAGAAAGTACTTAAGTCAAGCAATGTTGCTGTAATGGCTGTAGGAGTGGACGGCATGTAGCCCATAATGAGCCTCGTCAGACCATTTGGATGACCCACCTTTCACAGGCATGATGAAGCTTCAAGCTGCCCAACACCCTGTGAAACTTTAAGTCAGAACTGGAAGCAAAGAGGACTCAGGAGGAGGGCGGCTTTTCCTTTGCGGGCAAAATACAGCACTTTTTGAATCTGACAACTTTTCCTCTTTCCTTGCATGGCTTAGTTTGGCTTGCAAAGGAACAACTGGGAGCACACTTCAACTGTATTCCCAATTCGTCCTCTGCAGCTAGCCAGGCCTGCAAAGAGAGAATCTTGCCCTGGCTTGAATGTTCAGTTACCTGGCATCATATGACATCAGGTTCTCCAGTCCTAATCTGGCTGAGAAGATAATGTGGAGAGGGAAACCTACCTTCCAAAAGGACGCTGACCAACGGGGTACGGTCACTGTTTTTGGCCTGTTGAACAAGAAGCTCCCCGTCCTCCAGCACCCGAGTGACGGGGTCACCCCATTTCATGATGCCGTTCATGATGTAGCTTGCATAATCCTCCTGATTGGTCCCAAACGCCTGCAGGTTGAAGAAAAAGGAGATGGTGCAAAATCAGGAAGTCATTGCCGGCTCATTCCAACCTGCCTCTGGTCTTCCACCGAGGGGAGCAACACGAGTGTCTGTGGGATTAAAAGGGGCTCGCTCACCGGCTTGATGTCATTCTCCAGAGAAGTCATGAAGTCTACCCTTGTCACCTGCAGGCACTCTGCGTTCTCCATGTCAACTTCCACTTTGGTGGTGGCCTGATCACAAGAGGAGATGGCATGTTAGTGAGACAGCCAGCCGGAATCAGAAGCATTTTTATTAGGGATCATAGGTACCAAGATCCCAAAGGACCAGAAAAGACTATTGATGATGATGATAATAATAATAATAATAATAATAATAATAATAATAATAATAATAATAATTTATTATTTATACCCCGCCCATCTGGCCGGGTCTCCCCAGCCACTCTGGGCGGCTTCCAACAGAAGAATAAAACACAATAATCTACTAAACATTAAAAGCCTCCCTGAACCTTCAGGGTTCAGATGTCTCTTAAAAGTCTGGTAGTTGTTTTCCTTTTTGACATCTGTTGGGAGGGCGTTCCACAAGGCAGGCGCCACCACCGAGAAGGCCCTCTGCCTAGTTCCCTGCAACTTGGCTTCTCGCAACGAGGGAACCGCCAGAAGGCCCTCGGTGCTGGACCTCAGTGTCCGGGCAGAATGATGGAGGTGGAGACGCTCCTTCAGGTATACTGGACCGAGGCCATTTGGGGCTTTAAAGGTCAGCACCAACACTTTGATGTATGCGACAACAGCCGCACGGATGTTACTAGCCCAGAAATGGAAGGAAGAAAGAATTCTGACCAGGAAGAATGGCAAACCAATTTGATGGACTATGCTGAAATGGCAAAATTAACTGGAAAGCTCAGGAACCAAGAGGACAAGAACTTCAAAAAAGAATGGGGAAATTTTATAATTTACTTAGGAGATCATTGTAAGCAGATGGAAACATGAGCAGGATTTTAAACTCACCTGTAAGGTAACAAAGGCTATGGATAACTCGGATGGATAAAATATGTGGATAATGGATTGATACGCAGGTGTAAATGCTGACATTAGGACCCATGGAGGGGATGGGGGGGGGGAGTCCGGAGATTCAGGGGAATTTCTTTAGATGGAGCTATGGATCAAACCTATCCATTCTTAAGGAAATCAGCCCTGAGTGCTCACTAGAAGGACAGATCGTGAAGCTGAGGCTCCAATACTTTGGCCACCTCATGAGAAGAGAAGAATCATTGGAAAAGACCCTGATGTTGGGAAAGATGGAGGGCACTAGGAGAAGGGGATGACAGAGGATGAGATGGTTGGATAGTGTTCTTGAAGCTACGAACATGAGTTTGACCAAACTGAGGGAGGCAGTGCAAGACAGGAGTGCCTGGCGTGCTATGGTCCATGGGGTCACGAAGAGGCGGACACGACTAAACGACTAAACAACATAATGGTATTTGTTACAAATTTTCATTTGTAAAACCGAATAAGAAATATTTCCAAAAAGAGAGAGAGAGTGAGAGCGCCAGCTGGAGGCATGTGTTCACAAAGAAAGCTGCTGAGGTCAAGAGGCGAGACTCTTTCGAAGCCCTGCAAAACTCTAAAGAGCCTCAGCTTCCGTTGAAACGGAAGGGGGAAATTTGAGGATAAAAAGAAGCTCGGAAGCAGAATTGCATGGGTCTTTCCCCTTTTCTTCCCATCTCTCTTTGCATCCTACCCGGTCATATTTTGCTGATCCCCTCTAATGATGAGAACCTGCCAAGATGGCTGCTTTGAATCCTCAAACTGAGCTCCATGGCCTTCCAGTGTGGTGTAGTGGTTAAGAGCGGTGGACTCCTAATCTGGGGAACCAGGTTCGCGTCTCCGCTCCTCCTCCACATGCAGCTGCTGGGTGACCTTGGGCTAGTCACACTTCTCTGAAGTCTCTCAGCCCCACCCACCTCACAGAGTGTTTGTTGTGGGGGAGGAAGGGAAAGGAGAATGTTAGCCGCTTTGAGACTCCTTCAGGTAGTGATAAAGCGGGATATCAGAGGGTAACTAGCTTGGTAATGCAAACCCGAAGGGCTTTTTTGTGTGTGGGGTGTGTGAGAGAGAGATGTCAGTGGAGCCAAGGGTCTGGACCCCATCGCCACCAAATCTTTAGGGTGCCTTTTCAAGCCAGCAACTGGCCACAGCACTCTTCCCCCCTCCTGAAATCACTGCACAGCATTAAAACGTGTACGCCAATGCCTGCCTGTTCCAGGTTGCATTCCTGGCCCTACACCTGTGGCAAGCTAACAAAAAAAATTAAGCATTTCAACACCCTTCAATAGCAAACCCTGATTTTGCATGTTCCAGCTAATCTCTAACCTTCTCTCTCTGACATTTCGCAGCCTGCATCACTCATTTCCTATTAAAGGCACAGTGACCTTTACAACTTTTTTTTTTAAGGGGACAAGGGGAAGAGACAAACACCAACTACATCCCATCTTGAAACCTCAGCTCCGGGAGCTGAACAGCAACACATGTGCTTAACTTTTCTGCACAACTGTGCAGAGAAAGAGGCCTCTGTGCAGATCTATAGGTTCAGTACACGCAAGAAGCAACGAGTCTTCTGTTGAAAGCTTAGTTGTGTCTCACGTAATCTTAGTCCCTCCTTAGAGCTGCAGAGAAAAAGTGTGTGGCAATGTCTTATGAAAGTTCAGACACCAACAGTGGGATGGGGAAGGGCTCCCAGGACAGTCATACTTTGGTTGATGAGCAGAATGCGTTCCTGGAGTCCATTCGACTCCCTGGAACCATTCGAAAACCAAGGCGCGCTGGACGTTCGGCTTCCGAAAATCGTTCGAAAACCGAAACATTCGGCAACTAAGCCATTTGTCAACCAAGGTACAACTGTATTCAGTAACTGGAGAGGTGCAAACCAACCCCCCCACCTCCTAATCCTTCCCCTTTATTACTTTCTCGTTCCTTTTTTACTTTAATCTTTTTGTTCCTTTTCCTTTTTTTTGCTTTGCTCTTGCTTTGTTTTGCTTTTGTTGTCCCCTAAAAAGGTAAAAGGTAAAGGACCCCTGAATGTTAAGTCCAGTTGCAGATGACTCTGGGGTTGCAGCGCTCATCTCACTTTACAGGCCGAGGGAGCCGGCATTTGTCCGCAGTTTTTCCGGGTCATGTGGCCAGCATGACTAAGCCGCTTCTGGCACAACGGAACACCGAAACCAGAGCAGCGCATGGAAACACTGTTAACCTTCCTGCCAGAGCGGTACCTATTTATCTACTTGCACTTTTTTGTGTGCTTTTGAACTGCTAGGTTGGCAGGAGCTGGGACAGAGCAACGGGAGCTCACCCCATCATGGGGATTTGAACCGCCGACCTTCTGATCGGCAAGCCCAAGGCTCAGTGGTTTAGAGCACACACCACACGCATCCCTACTTGTTGCCCCGTACTCTGGGTTAATGAGGAGACTGTGCACAGTTGAAGGCGACAGCTGGCTGGTGAAGGACCCTGTGTGAGAGGCTGGGAAGGGAAGATCTCCCATGGTGGGAGGCTGGGAGTAGAAAGGGAAGCTCTGGGTTGAGATCCGAGGAGGTCCACCTCTTTCTTTAACCAAGGCAGGGGAGATGTTCAGAAGCATTACTGAATGGAGGAGGAGGAGGAGGAGGAGGAGGAGGAGGCGGCAACACAAGATCCATCTTGGATTTATAGCCAATGCCATCTGAAAGGCTGGGGTGGGAAGAAGCAAACCTTGATGTGTCTGTTCATAGCAGTGGATTGTGCTGCGCGGACCAGACCCTCAAGCTCAGCGCCACTGAAGTTCTTGGTTTCCACAGCCAGCTCCGAAATGTCAACATCTGGAGCCAACAGATCGTGGGTCCGCATCCTTGAGGTGTGGATGTTAAGAATCTGCAGCCGGCCCTTTTCATCCGGCAAACCTAAAAGAGATCATCAACACTGTGAATTATTTGCGTTGGAAAACAATGCTCTGTTTCACGGCTGCAATACTGTACTAGGTGCTGCAGCGCAAGAAGCCATCCTTTCAAATACTAGGTGCTGCAACGCAATAAGCACTCTAGCTTCATCTAGAATGAAAAGGGTCGCTCAGAGGGCACTGATGGGACATCAAATTGGTGGATCTCAGACATATGCACATGAGCCTTGGCAATTCTCAAGCTTGTGTGCTCACTCTCCTTGTATTTTGTGAACCACTATTTTTTTACTACCTAGACCAGGCACCCCCAAACTGCGGCCCTCCAGATGTTTTGGCTTACAACTCCCATGATCCCTAGCTAACAGGACCAGTGGTCGGGGGAGATGGGAATTGTAGTCCAAAACATCTGGAGGGTCGAAGTTCGGGGATGCCTGCCTGTAAGGTCACCTTCTGAGGCCCTTCTGTAGGTGACCCAATAAATGAATTAAGGAAGACAGCTACTAAAGAGAGGGCCTTTTCAGTGGTGGGACCTATGCATTTCAGCATCAGATGAATATATTTTTATTCACCAAGGCCATTTGGGGTGGAAATGGGTTTTTTAAATAGTTTTTTAATATCATATGCACTGCTGTTTCCTCTGTCATTTTATCTTGTGATGTTTAACTCTGTTCTAGATGTTCGTTTTATATTATGCATTTTTAATATTGTAAACCCCCCACTGAACATCAGGAAGTATAGAGATGAAGTAAATAAATGAACTAACCCCAGTTCCCCATGACACCCAGGCTTGGAGAAACTGTGGCTTACTTAAACTATGGTTAACGAGAACAAGCCAGGGTTTAAAATCACAGAAGCTTACAGCCTCCTCCTCCGGCATGCAGAAAGCAGCTGGGAAGGTCAGCAAAACAAAACAAAAAATGGCGAGAATGATAACTTCTATGTACTCATTTGCAAGTCTGCTCAAATCGAACAAGTTTTTGGTTCTTTTTCTGGTTCATCAGCCTGTGGCCATGAGCATTCCCTCGACTTACTTACCAATCTCCATTTTCACCTCCAGTCGCCCAGGTCGCAGGAGAGCCTCATCTATCAGGTCCGGCCTGTTGGTCATTCCTATGTATCAGACAGAAGCCGTTAGTAAAAGCATCAAGAGCAGCTTCAATAGCTTGAGCCCAAGGACCACTGTCACCCCTTAGCCCCTCTTTGTAGAGTCCCCGTTTCCCCAAGGACAAATGGCGATGTGCAATGGTTCCTTCGAGAGGATGAGGCAAGAGCCATTTCAAACATTACAGCTGAGGATGCTTTGCTCACACATTGGAGGTGTTTGTGGGGGTGGGGGTGTCTATCTATTGATCAGAATGTGTGTGAGCCAGCAAGCTCACGGGGCTAAATTGCAGCACATCCAGCAATACAGTCGTACCTCGGCTCCTGAACGCCTTGGAAGCCGAACGTTCCAGCTCCCAAACGATCGAAAAACGGAAGTGAGTGTTCCGGTTTACGAACGTTCTTTTGGAAGCCAAACATCTGATGGGGCTTCAGCGACTTCCGATTGGCTGCAGGGGCTTCCTGCAGCCAATCGGAAGCCATGCTTTGGTTTTCGAATGTTTCGGAAGTTGGACGGACTTCCGGAACGGATTCCGTTTGACTTCCAAGGCACAGTGGAACCTCGGTTTTCTAACATAATCTGTTCCAGAAGGCCGTTTGAATTCCGAAACATTCGGAAACCGAGTATCAAAGGGACACCAGCAAGTTCAATGGGGGAAATTGAGAAATGCGCCTCAGAAGCCATTTGACTTCCGAGGCATGTTCGAAAATGGAAGCATTCACTTCCGGGCTTTTGGCATTCAGCTTCTGAAACGTTCGGCAGCTGAGACGTCCAAAAACTGAGGTTTGACTGTACCTAAGATTCCAAAAGATGCTCTGGAGATGTTTAAGCAGCAGAGCACTGCCAGCTGCCAGCTGATGTTTGACTGCTTACACAAATAACACCCCCCCCCCACACACACATGGTAACATGCAGATCACTCCTTGGACAGCCTTTTAGGATTAAGAAGTAAAGGCTTCTCTTTGCTTCTTTGAACAGACAAGGCAAGGGAAACTACTGCAGCTGCTTCACCCCTTACATTTTTAGTGCATCTAAGACTTAGCCCATTATTTACCGTTTTGTCCATTCTATGACTCTCCCAGAGCAAAGTGTCTCTCCCACCATGTGTCTCAATGCACGGGGAGATCAATGCATTATATATGGCAGGCTTCCTCAAACTCGGCCCTCCAGATGTTTTGAGGCTACAATTCCCATCATTCCTGACCACTGGTCCTGCTAGCTAGGAATCATGGGAGTTGTAGGCCAAAAACATCTGGAGGGCCGAGGTTGAGGAAGCCTGATATACGCCATATGCACTCAGCGGCAAGCCTGTCTATATTTTCTTCATTTATTTCTAAGCTCTTATGCTTCCTTTGCTATTAAGACCGTGAGGTCCTTGTGTGTTTGGAAGTACTGCAACAACCTATTTTTAGCCCACAGGAAGGAACAAGGTATAAATATTAAGAAATAAAGGTGAGTCATCCTACTGGGAAGTTTAGGTAGTATTCAAATTTACCCTTCCCTTTCCCCACCCTTCCCCAACCACTACTTGGTTTGCTTCCTCCTCTGCTGAAATTTACAATCAGAGCACAGCCCTGCCTTGTTCATGTTACTCTCCTGTTTCTTGCAAAAGGGTTTTTATTTCAGTGTTTTATTTTTTATCCTACACAATGCCAAGAGATTTTATTTTACGAGGTGTCTCGTAAAACAGAAATACAAACCAAGGTGCCAGGTACAATTATGGTGCTATAAGGATAATAATAATAATAATAATAATAATAATAATAATAATAATAATAATAATAATAATAAATAATGTTATAATAAGAAATAAGAATAAGCATTCTTTTCTCGCAAACCAGGCATTAATCAAGTAGTCTTCAAACTGAACCATCTAGTATTTGTACAAGTCCTTCCCTACAGTTCAGCAAAGGGGCAGGGCAGAGCAGAAATGCAGGAAAGTCGGGCCAGAGTGAGCTAAGACAGTCTTAGAATATTATGCGGAGAGATGCTTTCAAGAGCAAACACGAACCAGGAGTGGGCAAGATATTTGGCATTGAGGAACTCTAATATTATGAGCCATGGGGTTGCAGCTACCTTGTTTAATACCATGAGCTTAGTTTCAGGTACAGACTACATTGTTTTCAGGAACATTTTATGGATGGGGGTGGTCTCATGTTTCAATGATAGTTCTGCCATTGAAAAATCGCAATAATCAGAAAGGTGGGGGGGGGGGACATAATTGGGCATTTAAACACAGCACATCTTTTTTTGATAATGTACAGTCGTACCTCAGAAGTCAAACAGAATCTGTTCTGGAAGTCCGCATGACTTCCAAAACGTTCGGAAACCAAGGTGCGGCTTCCGATTGGCTGCAGGAAGCTCCTGCAGCCAATCAGAAGTTGTGGAACCAGCACCAGATGTTTGGGATCCAAAGAACGTTTGCAAACCGGAACACTCACTTCCAGGTTTGCGGTGTTTTGGGAGCCAAAACGTTCAACTCACAAGGCGTTCACAAACCAAGGTACGGCTGTATTTTGAAAGGAACAGGCCTTTTCAGAGACAGCATCCTCTTTTGTGGATCTCCCCTTCCAGAGAAGCCACCAGGAAACCTCTTGATGCTTTTCTGATGGCTCCCTAAAACATTTATTACAGAAGGTAGATCAAGATTTTAGCTGAAATCTATTTTAATCTCACTGTGTCTTTTGGACCGGTTTTATCGCTTTTATTGGCTTCTAAGCGCTTTACAACTATAAAATCAACTATAAAATAAAAACGCACAACAAACCAATTGCAACAGAAGAACAAAACATTCACAATTACAATGCACAATAAAACCATAAATGGCTTTACATTGATTTTACTGTCAGTTATATAATTTAAAAGCTTCCAATGCCTCCTTAAGTGTCAAAAGGGTGAGTTTAAAAACTGGCCAGCATTTTCCTCGTCTACCGCAAGAACTGCAAAAACCTAGGGATTGGAATAATCCATTTAGGAATGAAATCATTCTTAAAACTGGAAGTAAATATCAGTCAGTCTCTATCCACCCAAAGCAAAGCTTGGCCATAATCCAATTTAACTGCTTGCCCGAGGCCACCTTCTTGTGTATTTCAGGTACCCTAAAATCCGAAGATTAAGACATTCAAACAGCAAATGGTGCCCAACACAAACCTTGCAGAGTCTACGCCCGACAGGAAACTACAGCAGAGTCCCCCACCCCAAAACAGAACAAATAGCTTTCATACCAATGACCAAGATGTTGTTTAGCTGCTCGACCCCATCGATTTTTGACAGCAGCTGGTTCACAACCGTGTCGTGGACGCCGGTGCTGCCCGCCATGCTCCCGCGTTGCTTGCATATGGCATCGATTTCATCAAAGATGATGATGTGGACGCCGCTGTTTGCGCCAAGCTAGCGAAGAAGAAAAACAGAACCGTGCCAGAGATCAGTGACCCCCAAAAGGGCTGCTCCTTCTTTTTCCTATCTATTTACAGGATGAGCTTCGGGGGGTGGGGGAAACTAACTTCTACATAATAGGCCCCTATCCAGGAATGCAAGAGCTTGTGCAAGCTAAGCACAACACATACTGGAACACCACAGCGTTATAAAGTTTATTGACTTTTACATTTTGTCAGGGGCTGGACTGAGAAGGAGTGGTGCCCCCCCCCCCCGTTCTCCTGAACCTTCCCGAGAACAGGAGGACAGTATAGATTTAGAACAGTGGTTTGCAGAAGGACGTAGTTCAGAGGCTGCAGAGGGGAGAAGCTGAGAAATGTTGGGAGAGGAACAGCGAAAGGAAGAAGCACTGGGGGAGAGACAGCTGACAGTGTCTTTGGAAAGCATTCCTCAGCCCCCTTCTCCTAGGACTAGGCGTGCCTTGAGAGTAGAAGAACAGAAAACTCAGAGGCAGAAAGCTCAGATCAGCCAGCGCAGGGATGACGTAGAATGGGGGGGGGGCGACTTTACTAAGAGCAATGCCATTATTTAATAGAGACTGTATTCCTTCCTCTCTATCTGTGAATACAGAATAAATTATGCGGTAAGAAGTCTTCTTCTTTATCTGCTTTTTGGCTGCCACTGGGGGAGGGAATGGATTCCTTGAGCCCTGACACATTTACACCCTGCATTTCTTCGGTCACCAAACACAAACGGGATATGTGTTTGTGATTCCCAGGTGTGTTCTATCACCCAGCAAAGCACTGACCAGATCAAGACCTGCTTGCCTTCAACTAGAAGGTGGCCTCAGTTGCTTTCAGACCATACGCTGGACCACCTCTGCCTCCCAATGAGGCCCCTGAGATAGCATCTTTTGACAGTATGCTACATCCTAGCTAAAGTCGTCTCCAGGGAGCCTATACACAACGGATTTCAAGAATTATCAGGGCCAATTTAATGTAATGTATGAGTTGAGAGCATGGGGGGGGCGGACACTTGTTCAAGTTTCAGCTCAACTTACCATGTGGCCATAGGAAAATCACCCTATGCAACCATAACATGGGGGTGATGCTATCCTGCCTTGTACAGTTGTTGAAAGGACGGCTGTGGTTATGTGCAGCATTTATGATGAGTTTATTCCTAGCATACGAGGAATGAACACCAGCAACTGGGAAACACTGGTGTGCGAACGCTCCAATTGAAGATCAGCCTTTACCAAAGGTGTCATGGGCTTTGAAGACGCTCGAACTCAGGATGAAAGGGAGAAATGTGCTAAGAGGAAGGCACACTTGGCAAACCCTCACCGTGATCAACTCCCGCCCGGAAACCTATGTCCCCACTGTGGAAGGACGTGTGGATCCAGAATTGGCCTCCACAGTCCCTTACGGACTCACTGTTAAGACCGTGTTCATGGAAGACAATCTTACTCGGCTACAAGTGATCGCCAAAGAAGAAGAAGAAGACCCCTAGCAAGAGTTTCAGAGCAGTTCTAGTTACTGCAGGCAAATGCGTAAGGATATACAGTGGTACCTTGAGTTACAAATGCCTCAGGTTACAAATGCTTCAGGTTACAAACCCCACTAACCTGGAAGAGAACTTTGCCCCAGGATGAGAACGGAAATTGTGTGCTGGCGGCGCAGCAGCAGCAAGAGGCCCCATTAGTGAAAGCACACCTCTGGTTAAGAACAGTTTCAGGTTAAGAACAGACCTCCGGAACGAATCAAGCTCGTAACTAGAGGTACCACTGTACTAGATAAAAAAAGGACAGAAGATCTTGCGAGCGGAGTTTACCATATGTACATATGGAGCTTGCTGTTATATTCCATGTACAAACCCCATCCTAAAGATTTAGGGTAGGTGAGCAACGTGTTGAATCACAGGACACCCAATTACACCGATCAAATTCCATTTTGTTCCCTAGTGAGCTACTCTTTTCTTTAGAAACATTTTAAAACGTTGAGGAGCATTCAGAAACTGCACCCGTACGGCCGCATAAAGTAGTACGAATCCACTTTGCTTCAAGATCCTTCAGCCCAGGCAGGTCCGCACAGCTTCAGTGGATTTACAGGGGAAGGGAATGCCAGAACTCAGGACAGCCACTGAGAATAGCTGTTTCCTGCATCACCTTTTGTGCACATACTCGGTGGAACTGACAGCAGCTGTAGTCCAAAACATCTGGAAGGCCCTTGGTTGGTGGAAGCTGTTCTACACGTTTGCCTAGGAGCCGTGGATCGGATACCAGAATGTGCAAAGAGCAAAGCCCTTGAACAGCCCCAGGCACCCTTTGATGCTTTGAAGCTATACAGAAATCTATTGCAGAAGCTTAATGGCCGTGCCTCTTGGGTTACCACCACCCAAAGCATCTTTGGGTGTCATGAACCAGTGCAGCTGCTGCTAGACCCTGGAGAGATAGCTGTCAGCAGAAACCTTCTTTTCCTCCCATGACATCTATTACAGTCATACCTTGGATCCAGAACGCCTTGGCTCCCAAACAAGTCAGCTCCCGAACGATCGAAACCCGGAAGTGAGTGTTCCGGTTTTTGCACTATTTTTGGAAGCCGAACGTCCGGCGCAGCTTCTGCGCCTTCCGGTTGCCTGCAGGAGAGCTTTGGTTTCCGAACGTTTTGGAAGTCAGACGGACTTCGGAAACGGATTCCGTTCGACTTCCAAGGTATGACTGTATTATAATGCAAGTCATATTCACATTGGTGAGTTTCCCCCATTCCTTCTCAATTCCACACCCACTGCTTGTAGGGGCAAGAAAACTGGCAATGCAGTGATGTCACCCCACACGTTTTGCAACAGGAAAACAGGAAAGAGGGGAAACAAAAGATGTGACAGCCATGTCTGCTCCATCATGTCTGATTCCAGCAGGAATCTTCATCCAACTGCATCTTATTCTTTCATTTTTTTTGTTTTTTTTCAAAAGGCAACTTACCCTCTTCTGTTCTTCTTCTGCATCTGCGAAGAGCTTGCGAATGTTGGCCTCTGACTCTCCAACGTATTTGTTGAGGATTTCCGGCCCGTTCACTATTTTCGGCTCTCTGGCATTCAGCATCTTCCCAATCTGCCTGGCCATAAGGGTCTTGCCGCAGCCCGGGGGACCAAACAACAGGATGCCTTTGACGTGCTTGCAGCCTGGAAGGAAAGAAAAAAAGGGGGCAGCTCGTCATGAAGTCAAAACAAAGGTTATTTCCTGGTTGGAGGTAACCAAAAGAAAATGCCACGTTCTACAAGGGGCCGCTGAGGAAGACCATTCGAAAAGGGTGATCGACAGAAAATACAGCAGCTGAGTTGGCAACTGGTACCCATATCAGATCTTGATAGTATTTCATAGAATCATAGAGTTGGAAGAGACCACAAGGGCCATCCAGTCCAACCCCCTGCCAAGCAGAAAACACCATCAAAGCATCCTTGACATATGTCTGTCAAGCCTCTGCTTAAAGACCTCCAAAGAAGGAGACTCCACCACACTCCTTGGCAGCAAATTCCACTGTCGAACAGCTCTTACTGTCAGGAACTATTTACAGAACTATATTAGCTACCTGGGGCAGATGAGGCTCATTCAGCTGAGAATGTAGCTCATCTAAGAGAAGGAAAACTCTGATCCTAAACCTCCACTGCCTTGCAGGACATCTTTGGGAGAAGACAAGGCTCAGGAGTAAACTCTACACAAATCCGGAGTAGAGCCCATAAAATGGTTGGGTGGCACCTTGTACGCCTCCTTCCAGCAACTCCTGCAGCCAAGCTGGTGCCAAATGTATTGCTCTGCTTTCCTTTGGACCACATCAGTGAGGCTGAGAGGGAGGGTCTTGTTGTCTGGGCAGCCCAGGAACTCCATACACCTTGCCCAGGCTTGCGCCCTGGAGAGGTCACTTCGGTGCTGATAACACAACAGTTTGACTTCACCCCCAGAGGCACACTCCATGGTTTCTTGAGACAGACGGGTGCCAGCAACAACTATGCTGGCTACCAATTAAAGGCACACGAGCTGTTCGACAGTGGATCAGTCTCTCTCAGGCTCTCCTTCCTTGGAGGTTTTAAAGCAGAGGTTGGATGGCCATCTGTCATGGATGCTTTTGTTGAGATTCCTGCATTGCAGGGGGATGCTCTAGATCAGGTATAGGCAAACTTGGCCCTCCAGATGTTTTGGGACTACAATTCTCACGATCCCTAGCTAACAGGACCAGTGGTCAGGAAGGATGGGAATTGTAGTCCCAAAACATCTGGAGGGCCGAGTTTGCCTATGCCTGCACTAAATGAACCTCGGGGTCCCTTCCAACTGTACGATTTTGCAACCCTTCTTTGCAAGCTCCTTTAGGCGGTTGGAGAATGGATGGTGGCTAACAGATTGAGGTTGAATCCTGACAAGACAGAAGTACTGTTTTGGGGGGACAGAAGGCAGGCAGGTGTGGAGGACTCCCTGGTCCTGAATGGGGTAACTGTGCCCCTGAAGGACCAGGTGAGCAGCCTGGGAGTCATTTTGGACTCACAGGTGTCCATGGAGGCACAGGTCAATTTATCAGCACCATCTGGTACACAGGCTGAGACCCTACCTGCCCGTGGACTGTCTCGCCAGAGTGGTGCATGCTCTGGTTATCTCTCGCTTGGACTACTGCAATGCCATCTATGTGGGGCTCCCTGTGAAGGTGACCCGGAAACTACAACTAATCCAGAATGCAGCAGCTAGACTGGTGCCCGGAGCGGCCGCAGAGACCACATAACACCGGTCTTGAAAGACCTACATTGGCTCCCAGTACATTTCTGAGCACAATTCAAAGTGTTGGTGCTGACCTTTAAAGCCCTAAACAGCCTCGGTCCAGTATACCTGAAGGAGCGTCTCCACCCCCATCATTCTGCCCGGACACTGAGGTCCAGCACCGAGGGCCTTCTGGCAGTTCCCTCACTGCGAGAAGCCAAGTTACAGGGAACCAGGCAGAGGGCCTTCTCGGTAGTGGCGCCCACCCTGTGGAACGCCCTCCCACCGGATGTCAAAGAGAACAACAGCTACCAGACTTTTAGAAGACATCTGAAGGCAGCCCTGTTTAGGGAAGCTTTTAATGTTTGATGGATTACTGTATTTTAATATTTTGTTGGAAGCCGCCCAGAGTTGCTGGGGAAGCCCAGCCAGATGGGCGGGGTATAAATAAAAATTATTATTATTATTATTATTATTATTATTATTATTATTATTATTACTGGGGATTGAATCTGAGATCAAGACATATGCTCTACTGCTGAATCATGAGAAATACACTGAAGCCAACATGAAATAGCAGCAGCTGATTATTCCCTGCCGATCTCTGGGATTGCTATCCACTTGATATTGAGTGGTATCTGGAATGGTACCTCACGGCGCTACAGCTCCCAGGAGCAGAACCAAGGCAAACTTGTTCCCTGGTTTGGAAAGGCCGGTGTGTAGCTCTGAAATGGGCTGAGTCACAGTAGCAAATGTGATAATACTGTTGACATTTGTGAGTTGTTGTTGTGTTTTACAAAAGAAAAAGAAAAAACGATTCTCCTTTCCTATTGCCTTGATGGAGAGTTGGATAACGAAAATAAATTATTAGTCAGCTCTCAGGCATTCGAGAGAGACAACCAGAAAAGCAAATATACACACAGTGTATAAATGGGGGAAGGAAAGGAAAATATCACTGGAGGTGAAAGACTAATTTTACACATGAACCAGCAAGGTGGTGATAAATTAAAAGTGATCCTTGTCAAATTAGTGTCAGGGTAGAGCCGGTTAATTCAGCATACTGGGGGAACACGATCTCTTGTGTAGCCAAAAAAACAGTGAGGCGGGATTTGAATGATGAGTGATGCCAGCAAAGGGGAATCCCAGCTTGCCGAGACGAGAGAGGCTACGGAAAGGCTACGAGCAAGTTGGGGCAGATTTCGCACAAGCAGGCTTAGGGAATTTCTGTTGTCAGGCAAGCCAGATGGATGTAATCCCTTGCTGCTGTATGCTAGACCCCTTGAAACAGGAGGCCACACGGTTCGGTGAAGCACCCAAAGGCTTCACTTATTTGAGACCCGCCATTATCAGACAACTGGCCAATAACAAGAATTATTGTGAACTGATCTGCATACATAGTCACACACTCTTCATTGCTGGACCAAAAGGTTATGCTTAAAAACCTGCTCCTTGCCCACCACAAGACTACGCTCTTAGCATCAGAGAGGGGATGTGCTCCCACCTGTACCTCTCAGAAAACAGTCGTTCACTCCAGCAATAGCTTCACCGCTAAAGGACTCTACTCCAGAGCTGTCCATGTTGCCAACTCAATAGGGAGTGAACAGAATCGTCAGTGCAGACAATACAAAACGGTGGCCGTTGAGCGCTAAATTATTGGTGGAGTAAGCGACGGCTCCTTGGGCACACAGGGATGACGCGTCAGCAAGTGAAAATTCTAGTAGATCACAAGGAAGTCTACTTCAAAGACTGGTCCACATATGAGAGGAGCAAGTCACAGCAAGAGGGAGAGACTCCCTTGGCTTCTTCAGCAGCCTGCCTCAACTCATTTCTCTGATTCTGGACTGCTCTCTGTCTCAGCCTCTTCCTGCTCACTAAACCCTTGCTGCATCTTCAGCTTCCAACACCTTCGTTTCCCATTCTTCTCCCTCTGACCACTCATCGCCATCCCACCACCAGTCCCCTGGCTCTGAGCCTTCTTCCCCTGGGGGTTCCCTTGGGGGTTTCCAATCTGCTGCCTGCCCCCACTCCTCTGCACCCAGCCAGTCCATAACAGCAACACCAGGTTTCCACAAAGCACCTTGTTCAGTCACCAAGGCTCCGTCCTGTTTCCAGCAATGGCAGCTATGTACCTTTGGGACACCCACAGACTGGGCAGGAAGGCAACAAACCTCCCCACAGCTTACAGTACTGAGAGGTATACTGCCATAGCTCAGTGGCAGAGCATCTACTTCAATCCCTGGCGTCTCCAGGTAGGGCTGAGAGGCGCTCCAGTCTGGAAATCTGCCATCAGTCTATGTGGACAACACTGAGCTTGATGGACCTAAGGGGTCGGACTCTGTGTAATGTGGGTGGGCGCTGTGAAACCACTGAGCCTCTTGGACTTGCCAATCAGAAGGTCGGTGGTTCGAATTGCCGCGGCGGAGTGAGCTCCCATTGCTCTGTCCCAGTTCCTGCCAATCTAGCACTTCAAAAGCACACCAGTGCAAGTAGATAAATAGGTACCGCTCCGGTGGGAAGGTAAATGGCGTTTCCATGTGCTCTGGTTTGTCACAGTGTCCGGTTGCACCAGAAGCAGTTTAGTCATGCTGGCCACATGACCCGGAAAGCTGTCTGTGGACAAACACCGGCGCCCTCAGCCTGAAAGCGAGATGAGCGCCGCAACCCCAGGGTCACCTTTGACTGGACTTAACCGTCCAGGGGTCCTTTACTTTTGACCTATACCGCCCTACATCTGCAGGTCTCTGGGTGGTTCCAACATGAAATCACAATATAAAAACACAAAATGCACAATAAAAACAAAAACAACCCAATCATCTCCTCTCTCCAGCTAAGTCCTAGCATTACGAGGACAAAAGCCATGATCACAACTCAAAAGTGGCCCGGTGAAACTGATTTGCCACCTTCTGTTTAGCTGGAGATGCCATCCGTTAAACCTGGGACCTTTGAGAGAGACTAAGCATGTGCTCTGCCAGTGGTCTTGCTTTCCCCACCCCCTCACCTCTTCTCCACCTGGAAAGCATCCCTCTAAAAATCGCGCCCACCTGGCCAACATGGGAGGCACTGAGAACACGGAGACAGGCTTCCATTCAAAATAGGAAAGTGATGACAAACTTGGAAAATGTCACGACTCGAGACTGCGGCGTGGGCTCGTCCTGCAGCGAGGCAACACTTGGCTTCGTAGCTTATCTCCGCTCCGGGAGAAAGGCAGGCAGTGTACCCAAATGTCAGCGCGGATAACAAAGAACCTTACAAAACTCACCCTCTTCCTCTGGCTGGGCATTTCTAAATGCCTCCGTCTAGCGCGAGGACCATTCCCCACCGAAGGTCACTCGCGTTAACAGGGCACCAGGGTTATCGAGCGGCTTTTAATTACTTGCTCACCCGCTCACAACAGGAAATAAATAAACCAAACAACGAAAAAAGAGCAACAGATAAATCAGGGGACAAAGACAACGTTGTCATCACCATAGCGGGCTCCCCACAAACAAAGGAATTCTCAGCAGGTTGACATATGGTGCAAATTAGACGGAGACAACCGTACTCTCATTGTATCTTGGGAAACTGGTCTGCAAAGGTCAACTTCAGGTGCCATTCATGGGATTAGCTGCTCCCAACCTACCCACCGACTATTCCAGTCTTTTCATACCACTCAGGTGCATGCATAAGTGACATTTGTAGGCTGGGAATGTTGCTCAGTGGGAACAGAACAGACATTATTTGATAATTTCGTCAACCTACAGGTGTACCCACAAACAGTAGGCACTAAAATGGGTTGGGGGGAGAGCTGGGAGATGCTACCATTTAGACAGCGTCATTATTGTACATAGCATTGTACAGAGTTTCATGAGGTTGGGGCCTCCGGCCTTTTCATTTTATAATCTATAATTTCAACAGTGCAGAAGAAAACAGGTGGAGGGGCAGAGACGGTCGAAGATGGTAAGGGCTGAATATGAGCAAATGCAAACTTCAGCCTGGTTGTAGTTGGGGGATTAAAATTAAGGGGTTAAGCCAAAAGGGAACTCATCATTTGGTTTATCTGGGCATGCCATTTGTAGGCTGCCCCATAGGAGAAAGTTCTCTGGGTGGTGCGCACAGGAAAATAAGTCAACACAAATGAAATAATAAAAGGCAACAAAACACACCCATTTAATACACCAGAGCAAAACAAATCAATTAAAAGCAGGGGCCAGGTGAACTGAACGGCTAAAGCAATATGATGAACAGCAGTACAATCTGTTGGGGCGGAAAGAAGGTCTTTGCCTGGCATCCAAGAGAAGTATGTATCAGACGGGCATTCCACAAACTGGGAGCCACCACTAAAAAGACTCCATCACTCACAGCCCCCTATCGTATCTCACTTGTCTCAAGATACATGCAGGGAGAGGTAAACTTCCAAGTACCAAACTAAAAAGGGATTTAAATATCAAACCCAGCACCCTTTGACCTGGGCCAAGCAATGGAGCCAGCGCAGATGGCAAAGTCCTGCCAGGGCATTCCATAACACCATCCCAGTTAGCCCTCTTGCATTCACGGTCTGTGCCCTGTTCTGATTTTCAAATTAGACATCATTGGCGTCCGACGGCAGGGGTCAAGAAGCGGAACTTCACACCACACCACACCACAGTGCTGTGATATCATGCATACGTTTTACGCAGGAAGACAGTAACTGAATGAGCGGCGGCTGTTTCTGGTGGTTGTCATGCACTTAGCGTAACGTCTATTGACCTCTAGTGTTACGTTTTATCCTAAGACCACCTGCAGGAAAAGTTGACAAAGAAGGAAGATGAATTGGAACCAACGGACCTCTAGGATTTATGTGAACTGCAGAACAATTATCTCCTTCTGATGGAATGTGGGGGAGATCAGATTAAAGCAGGAATTCTTAACACACATACAGAAAAGCCCTGGGCTACGAAGTAAAAATTGCACACATTTTTAAAAACACACACACACAGAGAGAGAAACTTTGAGCCCAAAAGTGGGACTCAAGGCTTGCTCGCTTAAAAAATAATAATAATAATAACTATGTTTCATCATGTAATTTTAGGCTTTTAGCAAAATTGCAGCCGCAGAGGAGACATGCCAGCAGCCTCATCCACTAAGAGCTTGAAAATGAGAAGGCGGCCGAACAGCTGCTTGAAGATTATAGGAAAGGCCACCAGCACGGGAATGGGTTGCAGCTCGCCGAGGCTTAAGTTTCAGCCATCAATTGCAGGCAGCATTTTAGGCATCAGGACTGGCCCTCATCGTTGGCCAGCTGTCAGCCAATGTGGTAAAGGTAAAGGGACCCCTGACCATTAGGTCCAGTCATGACCGACTCTGGTGTTGCGCGCTCATCTCGCATTATTGGCCGAGGGAGCCAGCGTACAGCTTCCAGGTCATGTGGACAGCATGACAAAGCCGCTTCTGGCAAACCAGAGCAGCACATGGAAACGCCGTTTACCTTCCCGCTATAGCGATTCCTATTTATCTACTTGCATTTTGATGTGCTTTCGAACTGCTAGGTTGGCAGGAGCTGGGACCGAGCAACGGGAGCTCACCCCATCACAGGGATTCGAACCGCTGACCTTCTGATCAGCAAGCCCTAGGCTCAGTGGTTTAACCACAGCGCCACCTGGGTCCCTCCAGCCAATGTGGTACTTATGGTCAAATAGAGAGCCATAAATTCAGTCCCTCTCTCTTTCTCCATCTCCTCTGGAACAAGAGCGCTGAGACACACTGGCTGAACGTAACACAAACCAATTGGCTAACCATGGTTAGGCAACCCATGGAAAGGCCCTGAACATTTGAATCCTGCTCCTTTGTACAAAAACATGCTGCTCCCCGCTTCCCATTGGGGAGCTAGGAGCCGGTTTACATATAATGCTAAGCCAGAGAAGAGTTCACTGCTGCCCCTTCTCCACTTCTGCAGCCTCTAACCAATGTTTGCAGTTTACAGCTTGTGGATTGCCGGGAGGGTGTGAACCACAAGCCCTGGTTTGGACAACACACGAAGCCAAACCATAATTTAGCTTCCAGCGGCATAGCCAGAGGATCGCGGGAGGAGCACAGCAGCTATGATCTCTTCTCCAGGAGCGATCACGTTTGAAATAAGCCACGGTTTAGCTTAGCATTACAGACAAGGGCCAGAAGCTTGGTTTTAAAGTAAACGGTGAGGTGCCAAAGGATTGATTTGATAACAGAATTTAGCTTCCGGTCTAGTATTTTGCTATGCAAGAGCAACTACGCTGGAAGACAAAATCTCTGCAGGAACCAGTTCAAAGGGCTGTCTTACATTTGGCTTAGGATAGGTCGTGGAGCACTAGCGATTCTGTCACTGTAACCAGCCACTATAATAAATGAGGACAAACAGGAATGTCCCAGACCTTAGCTGGTAACCCATACTTGAAATGGAAGGAAGCAGAATGGGACAAGTCACCGTAGGCAAAGCACAAAAACACCCAGCCCAAAATTGTTTTAGGCTGCTACCCAATTCAATCTGAATGCTCCCTTTCCCCCTCATAATTGGGGGGGCAAACATGGCTGAGGAGGAGAACCCCTCCATTGTCCCAGAGGATGGAAACTTTGCTACGTTAATTACCACTAGGATGGTCAGGGATCCATCCTCCTTCCTTCATTTTTAGGTACCCCATATAGAAGCCAGCAAGTCATGGATGCTGGAATCTGCCTCTCTGGGCTCTCTCTCAAGTCCAATCTGGAAAGCAGCAGAAGGTTTCTGGTTCCTTTAATAATCAACATATGAATTATGGCAAGATCTTCTATTGACTAAAACCTACTGTGTCATCAATGTCCATGAAACTTTATTCCGTGATGGATTTATTCGCATTATTGCCACAAGAAATAAGCACGGCTACCCATTCTCTTCCAGAATTTGGGGATGGGGCTCAAGACAACTCAGTTACTTCCGAGTTTTGCTCTGTACTCTTGTACGACACCTGGTCATTTTATTGGGAGCTGTGTGACCCACCAGGGGCCAGATCTGCCTGCCTCCACCTCCGCCAGCCTTAAAGGTAAAGGTAAAGGGACCCCTGACCAATAGGTCCAGTCGTGACCGACTCTGGGGTTGCGCGCTCATCTCGCATTATTGGCCGAGGGAGCCGGCGTATAGCTTCCAGGTCATGACAAAGCTGCTTCTGGAGAACCAGAGCAGCACATGGAAACGCTGTTTACCTTCCCACTGTAGCGGTTCCTATTTATCTACTTGCACTTTGACGTGCTTTCGAACTGCTAGGTTGGCAGGAGCTGGGACCGAGCAACGGGAGCTCACCCCGTCACAGGGATTCAAACCGCCGACCTTCTGATCAGCAAGCCCTAGGCTCAGTGGTTTAACCACAGCGCCACCTGGGTCCCAGCCAGCCTTAATGGCACCCAAAAACCCACCACCTCACAGATGCGGCAAGCCGAAGCTGATTTATAAAACTCCTTCTCTCCTCCCCCCTTTCATAAGAGCTAGTGGAAACCATGCTGAAGCAAACAGCAATGCAAGATCGGTCGATCTGGCCAAGCTGCACCTGGCATGTTTATTGCTGCTCACTTGTGAGGCACAAGAGCAAGGAAAGGCAAGAGAGAGAGAAAACACAAAAGGGGTTCTTGGGGGGGCGGGAGAGATCTGCGACTGCTACTTTGTGCAGGGCTGAGGAATGGCTTTCTTCTCCTTTCCCTCCCTCTCATGAATTATTACGGCGGACCTGAGCAGATGTCAACCTGGCATCTGAGCCCTGAAATATAGTTGGAAGAGCAAGTCATAACTAATGCGCGGGGGGGGGGGGAGGATGAGTGTCAGGAAGCGGCACTTTTCTTCAAATTTCAGATAAGCTCCTTTCGCCTAAGGGAGGCCTGTCGAAGAAGAGAAAGGGAACTGGGATGGAAGGCTTAAAGCTCCTCTTGCTAGCCAGCAAGCATCCAATTTGAAGTGGGCCGTAGCATGTTGGGGAAGAAGCGTTCAGCAGAGGCAAGGTTCGATCCCCATCAATGTCATTGTCTTGGGTTTGCAGGAAGGATCCTCCTGTTCAGGTAGGGTAACCAAGATGTTGCTAGACTACAACTCCCATCATCCCTGACTAGGGTGTGTACACTCAGAGGCTGGACCTCCAAACCGTCCTAAATATCTTCGCAGAAGCTGACAAAAAGCTTGGCCTGTCGCTCGACATCCAAAAAACCAAAGTGCTGCACCGACAAGCACAAAAACAACCCCTCTGCAGCGCCACAAATCCAAGTCAATGGTGCAGCGTTGGAAAGTGCCGATCACTTCTTCTACCCGGGCAGTTATCTTTCCACAAAGGCTGACATTGATGCCAAAATCCAGCATCGCCCGAGCTCTGCAAGTGCAGCTTTCTCCCGATTGACGTTCAGAGTGTTTATGGATTGGGACATTCACAGGGAAACCAAAATGCTTGTTTAGAAAGCTATTGTACTACCAAGCTTACTGTATGCTTCTGAAACATGGACCACTTATAAACGCCATCTCCAACTGCTCAAAAGATTCCATTAATGGTGTGTCCGAAAATTTTTACATCACGGAAGACAGGCAAACTAATGCCAGGATACTGGAAGAAGCAAAGATCAGCAGCGTCAAAGCAATGATTCTTCAACATCAACTTCGTTGGACTGGTCATGTTGTGCGGATGCCCGATTATCGTCTTCCAAAGCAACTACTACTCTATTCCAAATTTTAAAATGGGAAGCGTAATGCTGCTGGTCAACAAAAGAGGTTTAAAGACTCTCTCAATCTTAAAAAAAAAAAGTAGTATAAACACCAACAACTGGGAAACACTGGCCTGGGAGCGCTCCAGTTGGAGAACAGCTTTTAGCGAGGGTGTCAAGGGCTTTGAAGATACTCAAACTCAAGACAAAAAGGAGAAACGTGCTAAGAGGAAGGCACACACTCACCGGATTCAACTCCTGCCCGGAAACCTATATGTTCCCACTGTGGAAAGTGTGGATCCAGAATTGGCCTCCACAGTCACTTATGGACTCAGTGTTAAAACCGTGTTTATGGAAGACAATCTTACACAGCTACAAGTGAGAAGAAGAAGAAGAGGAAGAAGAAGAGGAAGAAGAAGAGGAAGAAGGAGAAGGAGAAGGAGAAGGAGAAGGAGAAGGAGAAGGAGAAGGAGAAGGAGAAGGAGAAGAAGAAGAAGAAGAAGAAGAAGAAGAAGAAGAAGAAGAAGAAGAAGAAGAAGAAGAAGAAGAAGAAGAAAGGGATCCCAGCAAAATCCAGAGAGCGCCGTGTTAGATACCCCCCTCTACTAGAGAGTTGGACTCATACCCTGATGCAAGTGAGAACGTGCTTGTACTAAATGAGATAAAGCAATTACTATATGAAGAAAGAGAGAGAGAAGAGGGCTGCTAGCTGCATCTCTGCCATGAGCCACTGCTCAGAGCTTCATTTCATCCTTTCAGGCCTTCCTCGTTGTCTTCTTCCACACTCTAACACAGAGCTTTCCAAACTGTGCGTCGCGACATGTTACTGTGTCGACTGCAGTGTGTAGGTGGCACTGTGGTCTAAACCACTGAGCCTCTTGGGCTTGCCGATCAGAAGGTCGGCGGTTCGAATCCCCAGGACAGGGTGAGCTCCCGTTGCTCTGTCAGCATAGCAGTTTGAGAGCAAAAGCACACCAGTGCAAGTAGATAAATAGGTACCGCTGCGGCAGGAAGGCAAACGGCATTTCCGTGCGCTCAGGCTTCCATCACGGTGTCCCATTGCGCCAAAAACTGTTTAGTCATGCTGGCCACATGACCTAGAAAGCTGTCTGTGGACAAACGCCGGCTCCCTCGGCCTGAAAGCGAGATGAGCGCCGCAACCCCATTGTCCTCTTTGACTGGACTTAACCATCCAGAGGTCCTTTACGTTGTAGGTGTTTCGCACCAACGCTCCTACTGGGGCTGGAAAGGGGCTAGTTTAACCTCTGGTTTGCTAGTAAAACTGAATTACTGCATCCTGAAATGATGCCTGTCTAAAAAGTGTGTCACCAACATGAAGAGTCTGGAAAGCTCTACTCTAGAATCGTAGAATCATAGAGTTGGAAGAGACCACAAGGGCCATCCAGTCCAACCCCCTGCCAAGCAGGAAACACCATCAAAGCATTCCTGACAGATGGCTGTCAAGCCTCTGCTTAAAGACCTCCGAAGAAGGAGCCTCTACCACACTCCTTGGCAGCAAATTCCACTGTCGAACAGCTCTTACTGTCAGGAAGTTCTTCCTAATGTTTAGGTGGAATTTTCTTTCTTGTAGCTTGAATCCATTGCTCCGTGTCTGCTTCTCTGGAGCAGCAGAAAACAACCTTTCACCCTCTTCTATATGACATCCTTTTATATATTTGAACATGGCTATCATATCACCCCTTAACCTTCTCTTCTCCAGGCTAAACATACCCAGCTCCCTAAGCCGTTCCTCATAAGGCATTGTTTCCAGGCCTTTGACTATTTTGGTTGCCCTCCTCTTGTTCCAGCTTGTCAGTATCCTTCTTGAACTACTTGTCAGTATCCTTCTTGAACGGTAGTACTCTAACCTCACAAGGTTGAGGTTAAGAGCGAAGGGTGCCTCCAGTTACGTGCCTCAGGTTACAAACCCAATCTCACTTACCTGGGAGTAAGACCCACTGAGTTAAATGGGACTCCTGAGTAGATACAGTTAGTGCTGCAGGCTCAGACGTTTGGATGAATTCTGAGTTACGGGAACTGGCCAGCCAAGAAGCTGCACTGAGCAGAGTGGGTTACAGCTCCCCATCTTGTGGCTTTGGTTGTTCAGAGGGGGATCCCATCAATTTAACCCTAGCAATTCAAGATGTTTTCAGCGGCTGCCGTAACCAACGGGAGGAGCCTTTCAGTTCCATTTTGGTGCCAAACCAGGTGAAATCCCTAGGGCTCGCCTGCAAGAGTTGCACAGAAGGAACCTGAAGCACAGTGGGAACCCGGCAGGCCATAACTGGCTGCTCAGCTCTGGCGTATAATTTGATTTTGCCTGGAACCAAGCACTGCTCCAATCTCCACTTCCATCTTTATACTCCATGAAATCAAACCCTGAAAAAATGACTGCCCTGTTTTGTTTAGCTTACCACTGCCTAAGGGAGAGGGGCAAAATGCTGTAATATTAGATAGTTCTCATGGCTTGCATGTCTGAGTTTTCCTGTCACTTCTCTCCTATCTTAGTCAGCTCCTATTTCGATACCTGCCCACCCCCTTTGTACATCACCATCCGTGGGAAGCGGGCGGCGCTGTGGTCTAAACCATGGAGCCTCTTGGGCTTGCCGATCAGAAGGCTGGCAGTTCGAATCCCTGCCACGGAGCTCCCGTTGCTCTGTCCCAGCTCCTGCCGATCTAGCAGTTCGAAAGCACACCAGTGCAAGTAGATAAATAGGTATTTCTGTGCGCTCTAGTTTCCATCACAGTGTCTCATTGCGCCAGAAGCGGTTTAGTCATGCTGGCCACAGGGCCCAGAAAGTTGTCTGTGGACAAAGGCTGGCTCCCTCAGCCTGAAAGTGAGATGAGCGCTGCCGCCTTTGACTGGACTTAACCATCTCGGGGTCCTTTACCTTACCTTTTACCTTTACATCGTCATCCTTTGTGAGACCCCCCTTGTTCACCATTGTGGGATTTCGTTCACCCTTAGCTTTGGTACTCACCCATCTGCTCCACAATCTCAGGTGGGAACACTCGGGAGGCAAAGGCCCGCCGGAAGATGTCAGAGAACTCCTTATCAAGACCCCCAATGCCCATCTTCTCAAAGTTCCAGTCAGGGTTGATGATCGACTGGCGATTTTCCCTGGTTTTGGATTTGCCTGTAGGAAGGGAGAAAGGGGTCAGCTAAGGACGACAAACTAAATCAGCACATGGAAATGTTGCAGAGTTCTGTTTCCTCGGTGCAAGATGCTAAAGCAAACTTCGAACACAGTGCAGAGTGAGTGAGAGAGAGAGAGTAGAGGTTAAGAACAACAGCCACAAATTCAGGGCTGGATTAAGACCTTTAGAGCACTTAAAAGATTTTGGTGCCCCCATATATATCTAATTCAAAATATAAATGATAGTAACCCATAAAGGAAATTTCTATTTTTTGAAATGAAACAAAGCCTACTTTCACTTTATTTACCGTATATTTGATAAAAAAATTCTCCTACTTTTTTTCTAATTGCAAAGTCTTTGCTCAGATTGTCAAAACTAATCTTACATAACACATCTGCTTCCATACTTAGTAGAGATAAGGCCTCGAGCCTGCCTTGTTGAATAGTTGTTCTGTTGGGATTTTTAATATACTGTCGTACCTTGGAAGTTGAACAGAATCCGTTCCGGAAGTCCATTCAACTTCCAAAACGTTCAAGAACTAAGCTGTTCAAAAACCAAGGTACGACTGTACTTCAGCTGAGAAAATGAACGTTTAGATGAACTATTTGTGACCATTAATGTAAAAAACCTGGCAATGGGAAATTTCTGTGGTGCCCCTCTTCCCCTGATGCCCTAAGCACCTGCTTATTTTGCTTAATGGTTAATCTAGCGTTGCACAAATTACCTGTTCACATCTCAGTTCAGCCTTGGATCTGCTGAAAGGACCCAGGAAGGCAACCATATGTCAGCTTCAGCCCCATAGTACCAATCTAACGTGGGGATTATAACCCCGATGTACTTTCAGAGTTGTAAAGTTTACAAAGATGTGTGCTAAATGCATTCCATATTTAGAAGGAGGGGGGAGAACTGCATAGGAAAGGATCGATCCTGATGCCTGGCAATTAATTTAAGCAATTCATCAAATACTTGCTAACTTGAGGGTGTGGAAAGGAGCGTTCTCTTCCATGGAAGAAAAAAACCCACCAAGCACCAGGAGCCCAATACACTCCTGTCGTTTTAAATATACTTTTAACTGCAGCACAGGGAGGCCACAGATGATGTAGAACACGTAGCAGTTGTTCCTGGTCTAGATTTCACGTTGAGAGTACTGTAAGTAGAAATCAATACCGCAGTAGTCCTGACATCAAAGGGGAAAGTGGGTTTTTGTTTTATTTACTTCTTTGGGAAAGGTAGCTAGCAAGTCCTATACACATCTACTCAGAAGCAAGCCCCATTGCATTCAATTGAGCTTACTCGAAGGTAGGTGAATACAGGAATGCAGCCTAAATGACTCAAGAGACTTTAAAAATTACAGTATGTTTGGTCTTTTAATTCTAATTCTTATAACGGTGGCATATTACTATTATATTTTAGAATTGACTTTCAACCGAATGCATAACGTTTCACATTTGTGTAACACTTAAAAACCCTAAAAACAATAGAGTCATACTTTGGTTGTCAAACGCCCTGGAACTCGGAACGTTTTGGCTCCCCAACACCACAAACCCAGAAGTGATTGTTCCGGTTTGCAAACATTCTTTTGGAAGTCGAACGTCCAATGGGGCTTCTGATTGGCTGCAGGAGCTTCCTGCAGCCAATCAGAAGCTGCGATTTGGTTTTCAAATGTTTTGAAAGTCAAACGGACTTCCGGAACGGATTCCGTTTGACTTCCAAGGTACGGCTATACTATTTTCTTCTGAAGAAAGCAAACCAGTTACTATCTTTTAAAAACACAGTACTCTGGTACCACCATTCCATTCTCTGGTCAGAGAAGAAAATTACCCAGTATGGAAAAGCATCAGAAAAAAACTGGGGAGAAACAGGATCTTTTGGATAGGTTGGCTAAAAATAATAATTAGGGTGTAAAATTACTCTCCGGCCTTAAAGTTGCTTTTAACGTCTGTGTTATTGTTTCCCAATTTACAGCCCCAACAAAAGCACAGCAAGTCCCCTTTCTGTATTTTATCTTGCACTGCACATGCAGAGAGGTGATGCCTCCTGGTTAGCTGAGCTGGTGTAACAGCAAAGAATGGTCTGCAAACCGCAGTCCAGCTTCTGTGAAGGAAGGGAAAGTTGTCTGCTCGGCTGGGATTTAATTACAACCGTGCACACACAAGGGCTTAGCTGAGAACTAAGGAAGAGGCACTGGGAGGTAGGGAAGCTAGAGGACAGGGAGACAAGATGCAAGAAGGCTGAGGAAAGTTACGGAGCAGCCAGAGAAAGGTGGAGAAGAGGTTGGCGGAGAGAATGCTCAAAGAAAAGGGCAGAGAAAGGCACAGAGCTGAGGCAAGGAAGGGCAAATGGGAGAGGTGGCTCCAACGAAACTCTGCGGCGCTTGAGGTCAGGAAGGCCTATATGATACGGGGTCAAGAGTGTTAGGAAGGCGGCCGTGAGACAGGGGCCTTATAAAGTGGAGCAAAGTAGGTCAAGGCCTGAACAGAGGAGAACCTCAGGAAATCAAGGACCCAGGAGACGTGGAAATAAAAAGAGGTGCTAAGGCGGTGGGGGGGGGATAGGTTTGGGGCAGAGCTGCACAGGGCCTAGACTCTAGAAACATGTGGGGCTGTATAAACTGGCAGGAAGGAAGGAGGCGAGGGAAGGAGGGCCAAGGAGCCATGCAACCAAGTGGGCTTAGGAACGCTTGGCTTGCAGCAGGAATGGGGATCATGCGATTCTCCTCCACATGTTGTTGGACTACAATTCCCATCAGCCTCTGGAGGGCTACAGGCTTCACATACAGAGTGGTTTAGAGCCTAGACTTGGATAAGTGAATTCTGCCTGCTGTGGTTCCGACTGCTATATGGGTGTAGCTTTGTGATATATACACACTAAGGAGGGGTGGCAGACCCAAAAGAAAGAGGCACACATCAAGTTTCATGTATTGATTTAAAGAGCTCAGCCAGTCTTCATCTGCAGGCTTTTGCTGTTTTCATTTACCGTATATTCCGGCGTATAAGACGACCGGGCATATAAAATAACCCCCAACTTTTTCAGTTAAAATATAGAGTTTGGGATATACTCGCCGTATAAGAAATACAACCTGGCATATAAGACGACCCCCGACTTTTGAGAAGATTTTCCTGGGTTAAAAAGTAGTCTTATATGCAGGAATATACAGTATTTTGTTTCCTGCAGGATGGCTGTAATCATAGGACCTCTCCCCAGAGTTAGCTAGCCTCTTAAGACTGCTTAATTTTACTTTTTACTTTTCTGATTCTCTGCTGCCACATGCTGGTTGTGGGCAGTATTTAAAAAAAATTAAGCAACATGTCTGGGGCCATTCATTCGCTCAGAAAAACTTTCTTCGCTTGATTGCAGAGTCTGATTTTACAATACAGTGGTACCTTGATCTAAGTACACAATTGGTTCCGGAGGTCTGTACTTAACCTGAAGCGTACTTAGCCTGAAGCGAACTTTCCCCTTGAAAGTAATGGAAAGTGGATTAATCCGTTCCAGACGGTCCGCGGAGTACTTAAACTGAAGCGTGCTTAACCTGAAGCGAACTTTCCCATTGAAAGTAATGGAAAGTGGATTAATCCGTTCCAGACAGGTCTGTGGAGCACTCAACCTGAAGCGTACTTAACCCGAAGTATGAGTGTAATTGGTTCCGGAAGTCTGTACTTAACCTGAAGCGTACTTAACCTGAAGCGAACTTTCCCCTTGAAAGTAATGGAAGGTGGATTAATCCGTACCAGACGGTCCGCGGAGTACTTAAACTGAAGCGTACTTATCCTGAAGCAAACTTTCCCCTTGAAAGTAATGGAAAGTGCATTAATCCGTTCCAGACGGGTCCGCGGAGTACTTAAACTGAAAGTACTCAAACCGAAGCGTACTTAAACCAAAGTATGACTGTACTGCCTTGTTAAAGAGTGCGGTTTTAAATGTGCGTAAATGATGTTATCAATAGAACAAGCCGCTTAAAGCAGAGCAAGGCAAGGCAGATCCTGCTGGAATTAGCACACTGCTGATTTTTAAAAAGCAAAGGTTTCGACTCAAGTAGTCACCAGCAACTTGAGCAAACTCACTGCTAAATCTATGAGTGCTAAATACATGAGGGCCACATGCATCTATCAGGGTACACAACGCACAGCCCACTTTACCGATAATATCCAAGTTGAAACTAGATTGTGGGTTGATTGGTGCTGATGAAAAACAAAAATCAGCAGAATCCCCCTTCCAACACAAGGCGGCTAATTTCATTGCAAAGCCTGCAGTACTACCACACCCGGGTAAAGAACCCTGCAACTGTGAAGTCTAAATGCCACATAGGCAGGGTTTTCCCAGGTCCAAACCAAAAAGGAAGAGCTGAAGAGTAAGTGAAAGGGATCGTTGTCATTTTCCCAACCGGTTAGCATAGAGCATGGGTAGGCAAACTAAGGCCCAGGGGCTGGATGCAGCCCAATCGCGTGTTTTTACATGAGTAGAATGTGTCCTTTTATTTAAAATGCATCTCTGGCTTATTTGTGGGGCATAGGAATTCATTCATTTCCCCAAAAAAATATAGTCCGGCCCCCCACAAGGTCTGAGGGACAGTGGACCGGCCCCCTGCTGAAAAGATTTGCTGACTCCTGGGCAGAGAATAGTCCTGATTTCTCAACAGGTCCCAAAAGTTCATACATTGCAAAGGCACCACAGAGGGGCCCTGCTTATCCAAAAGCTGGTTTTTACAGGGCACTTTTTCCCAGTCAGTGGAGATGAGTAAGGAACAGCAGGGATTTGTGAATTGCCATGATATTTCTGGCACTTAACGCCTGCAGAGATCCATTGCAGCCAACACCTGCGGCAATCTCAGAAGTCAAAAATGCAGCTGAGTAAGATTTCCGGTGGTTGGGGTGGGGCTCCAGTTCTCTACAGAGACCCTTGCTTCTCCTTGCTACATCAGAATAGATGATGCAAAAAGTAACAGAAACGGCTCAATTTGAAGAAATGTACATTCGTACCTTGGATCCCGGACGCCTTGCAAGTCGAACGTTTCGGCTCCTGAACGCCGCAAACCCGGAAGTGGCTACTCCAGTTTGCAAAGGTTCTTTGGAACCCGAACGTCCGACGCGGCTTCCGATTGGCTGCAGGAGCTCCCTGCAGCCAATCGGAAGCCGTGCCTTGGTTTCCGAACGTTTTGGGAGTGGAACGGACTTCCGGAACGGATTCCGTTCGACTTCCGAGGTACAACTGTATACATGCTAACAGATTTCAACTTCTCCGGACGCAAAATTGGGACTGCCTGGTCACCGAACCTTTAACTTTTTAAAAAAAGTACAGCCTTGTCTATCAACTCTCCTTTTGATACCCCCCACAAGTAAACGCTACATTAGATTTGATCAGTTCCCCACCCAACTTACCTACCCCCCCCCCAATACAGGTATTTCTCTTCTTTCTTGCATTATTTTTGCTCCCTGCAGCTCCTCCTACCCTCTCCTGTTCCAGCCATGCAAGCAGCTAAAAGGGGACACATGCAGAGCAGTTTTCCTCCCGGCTTGACCCACTCACCCAGCCAGCTCCTCTGCACCTTCCTGAGCACAGAGGACAAAGGAACGAGAGCCAGAGAGCAAGTGGCATTCAAGGGAACCAGAATGCAAGTTTCTGCTGGATGCTTTGGCTAACCCCACTTCCCCACGGCCTGCCCTGTCTCCTCCTGCAGCGAGAAGAGACATGAAGCGGAGCCACGTGGAATATCCATCCTTCTAGAGGGACTCGGCAGGTTTAGGCTTCGTCCCACCTGAACACTCCAAGGGGGCCTTGTCTTCGCTGCCGGAAAAGCCCTAGTTCTTCTCCTTTGGGATGAGACTTGGCTTCTTCCATTCCTTATCTTCTCCCTGGGGACACGCCTCGCTTGCTTATACAGTCGTACCTTGGTTCTTGAACGGAATCCGTTCTGGAAGCCCATTCGACTTCCAAAACGTTCAGAAACCAAGGCGCGGCTTCTGATTGGCTGCAGGGAACTCTTGCAGCCAATCGGAAGCCACATCGGACGTTTAGCTTCCAAAAATAGTTCACAAACTGGAACACTCACTTCTGGGTTTGCGACGTTTGGAAGCCAAAATGTTCAAGAACGAAGCTGCTCAAAAACCAAGGTACGACTATACTCCGCTTTGATTTGGGCATACAGTGGTAACTTGGTACTCGAACAGCCTGGTTCCCAAACAAATTGGCTCCAGTACACAGCAAACCCAGAAGTGTTTTGGCTTGCAAACGTTTTTGGGAAGCCGAATGTTCGACGTTCCGCTTGAGTGCGAGAAACTCCTGCAGCCAATCAAAAGCCGTGCCTTGGTTTTCGAACAGTTTTGGAAGTCGAACGGACTCCTGGAATGGATTAAGTTCGAGAACCAAGGTACCACTGTATCTGCAACTAACCCCTTTTTCGGTTTGCTCCCTCAGCCTAAAAAAGCCCCTGTGAATTTGGAAGTTTTACAGTGGCTTCTTTTTCCCCACAGAAGTTTTTCTCCCACAAACTTCCCCCACAAGACTTGCTCCAATCCCAGCTAGGAGAAAAGCAGCTACGGGGAGGTGGAAAGTTTCAGCAAACCTTCCCATGCCAACACCTCACCCACTTAAATCTGCTACTTGGCGGCAGCCCATAACTGAAGGCAAAATTCTGCTGCTATTCTGTGAATGCCTATTCTGCTACCTTGATGAATGCCCTGCCTGTGGGCCCCCATCCTGCCCCACTTTTATCAGCTTCATGCAACACCTGTTGCCTACACGGTGTGAAAGGAAAGGAGCACTGAGAGGGTAACGCCAGGCAACTACTAAGGGGAGAGATATCATGGAACTAAGAGCCAGGGCTGCTTGGTAGGCTTAGCAAGAACACAAAGCTAAATATTATTTGAATATGGTTAGAGAAGGACGCAGGGGCAACATGGCATGCCCTCATTAAGTGCTTCCTGAATTTGGCAAATGCAAGTAGAGCCTGAAGGAAGATTTGTAGGGAGGAGTAATTGTAATATAAAGGAGGAAGGAAGTTGTTGTTTAGATAGATGGACAGACAGACGTAGATGCAAGCTATTATACAGTATTTTGTTCAAGGGTACAGTATCACCTGCAGTCTGGAAATTCTTGAAGTTAATTCATGACTCCAGAGCTGAATGTTTGCGCAGTCTCGTGTTGATTTTTCAACTGTGCTGGCTACCTATATATCTGAACCAGGGGTCAGCAAACTTTTTCAGCAGGGGGCCAGTCCACTGTCCCTCAGACCATGTGGGGGGCCGGACTATATTTTAAAAATATATATGAACGAATTCCTATGCCCCACAAATAACCCAGAGATGCATTTTAAATAAAAGGACACATTCTACTCATGTAAAAACATGCTGATTCCCGGACCATCCGTGAGCCGGATTGAGAAGGCGATTGGGCCGCATCCGGCCCCCGGGCCTTAGTTTGGGGACCCCTGAATTCTGAACGAATAAAACTTGAGGCCCCTAACACAAAACCACAACTGGCGAAGTTGGCTGGTGAGAGTGCTCAAATCGCAACTGAGCTCATGCAGCGATAGGGGGCACTGTCTCCTTTCTTAAAAATGAAAGGCTGAGGAGAATGCAGTTTGAATCCACAAGATTTAAAAAGGATTTTAACTAGAAGTCTCTGTCTAGGACCTTGGAGAGCTACCGCCATTAATCTGAACAGACCAGACTTTGGTTCTCAAACTTTTTTTCCTCAGTGCCACACTTTCAGAATATGTGTGTGTGTGTGTGTGTGTAAGAAATACATTGGAAATACATTGGAGAACAAAAACAAGCTAAGAAGTTCTATTTGTAGCGTAGGACACTATCTTATAATATCCAAAAAGTATAAAACAATGCAACTACGTAAGAACATGCATCATTCCCACACACTTGACACTCTTGCTTTCATGTTGAAAAGGTATCTAACCATTTTCTGCAATAAAAATAAATAAATTTTGATACTATACTAGACTGAAATGTTCAAATGTTTCCTTGATTTATGAAAGAGTGGAAATGGTTTATTGAATATTTGTACAGATAAATTGTAAACAGATTAAAAACACTGGCAGGATTAATGCAATAACCTGCAGTTTTATAAGAGTATATGATTAAAGTAGGAGAATAAATGAGCAAATTAAGTTAATCTGGATATGCAGAAGATATTAAAAATAAATTCAAGCAACCGCAGAAAGTGGGGAAAGGAAGTTTTGAATTGTTAAAATGATTGTAAAGTTAGTGAAATGTGTAAACTTGAAAAGCATTAAAAATTTTTATAAAAATATGCTGAGGGGGTGGTGGTGGAGATTATCCTTAAACCTTCCTGCCAATCTTGCTACCCTCTTTTGTCACACCAGTGTGGCATGCCATACCCTTTGAGAGCAACTGAATGGCAGCTTCCTATGTCTCCCTGGGAGCTGCTGCAACCTTGTCCTCTGCTCTCTCCTACCCCAGCCCCCAGCAGAAGACCCCAGCAGCCCGCCACTGCCAGCAAGACAAGGAAAAGAACCCTGCTCCTTTGCCTTCTCCAGCTCTGGCTCCAGGATGCAACCTTGGGTGTCATCTGGTCCTTGCATGTCAACAGCACCGGCCTTTGCTACTGAAATCCCATTCTGCTACCTGCAGAATGGCTGGCCATTGGAATTTCCTCTGCAGCACAGCTAGTAAAGTTGTGGTTTTTTTAAAAAAAAAATATCCCTGCCACTCCCTTTTATGATATGTGCCTTGATCTCCTCCTGTTCACTCTTGCTATCTTTCCACTTGAAAAAAGAAAAGAAAGGAAGCTAAAACCGAAACAGAATCAGCACAGCTAGTCAAGAGACAACCTACGTCTGTGTGTGTGTGTGTGGTTTTTTAGGACCTGGAATAGTAATAGTGGTACCTTAGTTCTCAAATGCCTTGGTCTTCAAATGCCAAAAACCCAGAAGTAAATGTTCTGGTTTTTGAACATTTTTCGGAAGCCCAACATCCGATGAGGCTGTTGACTATTGTTTCAGGGGCACATGCACCAATCAGAAGCTACACCTTTGTTTCCGAACATTTCGGAAGTCAAACGGACTTCTGGAACGGATTAAGTTTGGCACTTTTGTTTTTGCTATTTATTTTTGTTTTTGAGGCTTTTTCGGTTTTGTTTTTGTGACTGTGTGGAACCCAGTTCAGCTACTGATTGATTGATTGATTGATTGATTGACTGTGGAAATGGAAAAAAGCCCTGCATCCAAACAATGACTATCATCACTGCAGGTAAGAAAAAATAATAATTTTCCTTTTTATCATCTACAATACTGCCTTATTTATTTTATAGTGCAGTACATTGATAACTGCTTTCATTTTATGGATCAATGGTCTCATTAGATAGTAAAATTCATGTTAAATTGCTGTTTTGAGGGGTTGTTTTTTTAAAGCCTGGAACGGATTAATCTGTTTTGCATTACTTTCTATGGGAAAGCGCGCCTTGGTTGGCTTTGGAACGCTTTGGTTTTGGAACAGGCTTCTGGGACGGATTAAGTTTGAGAACCAAGGTACCACTGTATAAACTAGCTAAAAATTCAAAGGGGGGAGAAGATGCAACTCGAACAAAGAGCCCAGGTCTGTGTTTGACAGTCATGTAGATAAGGACGCAAGGGCAGACAGGCTAGTAAATACTGCTGTGGACTAGTAATTTTCATGGACTTGCTGATAAGGCAGACAGCAGACTTCTTGGAGTGCACAACTGTTTCCCGAGGGCCACACTTACCAATGAGAGTGAGGGAGGAGTTCTCAGCCTTTTCAAACGCAACCTGGCTGTTGCCAACAACAAGACCAACTTCGATCTGAATGAAAGAAAACCGCAATTATTAAAGGTATAATAATAAAAATAATAAAGGTATTATTAAAAAGGTCCACCAGAGGTTGTATTTTCTGCGTCAACTAAGGAAATTTAAATTGCCCCAGAAAGTGTTGATCCAATTTTACAGAAGCATCGTTGAAACTGTTCTCTGTAATTCTATTACTGCTTGGTATGGTACAGCCTCCAAGACAGACAAGAAAAGGCTCCAACGAGCTGTAATAATTGCAGAAAGGGTCATTGGAGTCAATCTATGCTACCAGAGTTAAGAAGAGAGCAGAGAGAATTGCTAAAGATCCTTTACATCCCTGCCATCATCTGCTAGATTTACACTCCCATCTGGACGTCGCTACAGGTCTTCATCTACAAAATCGGCCAGGCACAGGAACAGGTTTTTCCCTTGTGCCATTAAATTGTTAAATTTGGAGATGTGTAGCTGAAGGGGAAGTCAATTATGGGTGGCTTATTTGTATTGTGAGTGGAATAGTGTGTGTATATGTTTACATTGCAATGTAGCCGAAACAAATTCCAAGTATGTTGGAAAATGTACTTGGCCAATATAAATTATTATTATTTAAAAATTTTAAAGCCTTCTAGAATAGTAGCAGACGCTTGTGCTCAGCGTTCCCCAGAGAGCCTCAGAAAGGAAAGAGAGGGCCATTTTTATATTAAGACAAGCTCCACAGCAGCAGAAACCAGCAGGCGGCAAGATATGAAGTCATCCCAGTGCAGCTGGTGCTCAGCCTCAACAAGATTCATAGCGGCATATGGTCAAAGAAGACCTATACGTGACGATCCGCCCCCGTCTCAAGCTGTGAAAACAGGGGAAAGGACCTGGACTTCAGGGCTCCGGAAAGGAAATCAACTGCCAGAACAGAAGGCAGGTGAAGAAAGAGCTACAACGCTGTTTCGCTCAAATCAGTAGGGTGCTGGCACGATATAAAAAAATGGGCACAATGCAAACAAAGATGTAAAACAGATTTACCTCTTTATGAAATAACACAGATCTCCAGGGCAGGGAGAGTGGAATTGGCACGGACCCTGGTTAATTAAAAGCTTATTCAAACCAGCATGTTCCCCGTTTTGGCAGAAGGATATTCCTGACACATTTGGTAGGATTTCAGATTAATTCCTAGAAGCTTCTGGCGAGTCATACCTCATTTTTTAAACTCTAGGTATAGCAGTCTTCCATTATCTTCTTCCCCCCACCCCAATGTCCTCTCTCCTCCACTTTTTTTAAAGGATTGATTTGGTTGTTAAATAGGATTATCTTGGCAGGGGTGAGATTACGGAATCGTTCTAGCTGACTTCCCAGGGTTGGGACTTTGCTTGTATATTTTGCAGAATGAAAAGGAGATATTAATCAGATGCTTGTTCCCCACTAATTAAGATGGGAAATGCATGTGTGAATAAGCCAATGCAGATCAGCATTTCTGTATCACTGTACCCAAGTTGAATCTCCTTGCTAGGATATGGCCAGGGATACAGTCGGTCCAGCACCAAGTGACAAGGTGCTCACAGAAAGTCCACGATCAGGGCATTGCCTCAGGATTAGTGGACTCTATTCACATATTCAGTTTCCAATCATTGCCATTTACATCAAGGTACCTCAGAAAGGGAGATCCAGCTCTTACCTTCTGTTTTTTCCCTGTGGCAGGCTCTCCTTTAAGGATGCTGGGATCCATGCCTTCAATGTCCTTGACCAAGAGGCCAAAAAGCTTGTCGTTAAAGCTGAACACAAGCTGTGCAAACAAAGTGAAGGAAAATAAGGTTATTGAAACACTTGCCTGCATTTTCGTGGCTAGAGCGGCAGCAAACACACAAACAAATAAAGTTTCAGTTCAATATGTATTTGGGTCTCTCTTTCCTAAGCCATCTCACCGGTCCAACAGCAGAGCGAGGAGAGGTAATGCCTCCATGCAGGCCAGCCCTTTCAAGGACTTCAGTTTTCACAAAGGGTGGACCCAGAAGCTCAAAAGGCGTCAGTCGCATCTCTAGCCTTTGCTGGAGCAAGCGGCTCACTTGGAGCTCTCCGTGGTTCTGAAACTCCGGGCTCTGTTTGCCCCATGGGCTCTTTCACTAGACCAGGCATAAGCAACCTTGGCTCTCCAGATGTTTTGGAACTACAACTCCCATGATCCCTGAGCACTGCCCCTGTTAGCTAGGGATCATGGGAGTTGTAGTTCCAAAACATCTGGAGAGCCAAGGTTGCCTATGCCTGCACTAGACCAAGACAGACCAAGGCACTTTTCCTCTCACAAGTCTGACCAAGTCCAACTATGAATATTGACCAGCACTTCTTTAAGATATTTCTCTTTGGGTGGGCTTTTACCTTTTTCTCACATTACTGTTACAGTCGTACCTTGGTTTTTGAACAGCTTAGTTCTCAAACATTTTGGCTCAGAAGTGGCTGTTCTGCTTCACAAACTATTTTTGGAAGCCAAACATCTGACGGGGGAGCTTCCTGCCACCAATCAGAAGCCACGCTTTGGTTTTTGAATGTTTTGGAAGTTGAATGGACTTCCAGAATGGATTCCGTTCGACTTCCAAGGTACGACTGTATTTGTCCCATATGGATGGAATGAGGTGGGGCAGAAACTGATTTTGTCAGTTTGGCAACTGGTAGATGCTGCCCACATTTTTTGACGATTCTGATCCTTTGTACTCTAAAAATGTCTCTCTCTGTGTGGGAACGGGAGTAATAAATTTATTTGAGGAGATGCAGCCATACTTCTTTCAATCTGTAACTTTGCCCAGGTACAAAAATGCATTTTCTTGGGTAGTAAATCTAGTGCTTTGGCTTCTTAGAAAACAAGCAGAAGATTTTGAACCAAATCTTGAGGACTTTGTGCTTCAGATTTAAAAGAATCATGCTCTTATAGTGTGTAAAAGGGAACAAAATGAATGAGCATGTCAATAGACTATCCAAAAGGCTGTGATAAGACTCCAAGATCCTTGGGTCTTTTGTCAAGCCTGGCTTTGGCCTCCTTCACACATATTCTCCTCCTATATACTAATAGAAAACTCATTATCCAAATACGGATTTTTCTGCAGTCTAAATGGCACCAACCACAAACAAGAGGCACCAGACCCATGGAAGCCCGAAAAGCTTTCGTAACATTTTTGGTTTAAAAAAAACCCAAGAGGGAGAAATCCTCCCCAAACAGCCCACTGAGAACACGCTCAAAGACCAACGTAGGGCTTTTTTGGGTCGGGGTGGAGCGCCAAAAAAACCATATGAAAAAGCATATGCTCTCTCCAGCCTCAAGGGTACTAGTGCAGAACCTAAGGATTCTTCTTTTTTTAATGCAACTCAGAATTTCAGCTTTCATGCTTCTCTTTTTTAACCCTTCGTGGTTGCAAAAACTCTGCCTGAATATACAAGCTCCTTATCCTGAGTCAAGAACTCCTTGAGTGGTCTTCTAAAAAAGAGCCTTGCCTAACGCTGGTCATTAAAAAAAACCCATTCTTTTAGAATAAATCCTCAAAAGTGTCCAGTCTGCAAAAAATGTACTGGCCATCCACCTACAAACAACTCTTTTTATCATTTGCTATCTAAAAGAAAGAGCGTGCAATTTTTATTTCTTTGCGAAGATTCGCTTTCTAGTGAATTGCAGTTGGCGACTTGCAAGATTGGTGTAAGCGAGTCCTCAGAAGGGAGAAATGGTTTCAATGGCCAGTGAGAATCGCATACAAAGACCACAAACCTGCTGCCCCACTGAGAACGCCTGGTTGTTGAACTGCTGAATGAACTCGGCTGCCATTTTGTCAGAATCATACGGGTTGGAGTCGACGCTCTTCTTCTGCAGGAAGTCTATCTCAATAGTCATCGTGCCGACGCACTGCTTGGCCTTATCAAAGTTATACACTGAAACTGTAGGGGAGGCAGGGAAAGCACATACTTCAGCGGAGTGCTGAAGGATCTCAGGTCAGGTCATTCGCCGACATCCCCTTAAGAGCCACGTCCCCAAAGAACATAAAAAGGATCGTCAACAAATGCTTACATCAACAAACACTTAACCAAGGAAATGGAAATGATGAATAATTCTTTGGAGGGCAGTGCCATTTAAATGTGATTATCAACTATTTTATGACCTTGGACTGTAAAGTACGGTGAGGACTTCTTGGAAGGCATAAAAATGAACCAAGAGTATCTTGACTGACTCTTAGTGCCATACCTGCCAAGTTGCTGTCAGAGAAATAAGGGACCGGGCCGGAAATAGCAGACCGGAAGTAGCGCTGCCGCCATTTTGGAACTGGGCGGAGCATGCTCAGAAGTGACTTTTGATGCTGCTTTGCCCAGTTCCAAAATGGCCACCACGCCAGAAGTCGCACTGCAGCCATTTTGGAACTGGGCAGAGCAGCATCAAAAGTTGCTTCTGAGCATGCTCCGCCCAGTTCCAAAATGGCCGTCGCGCCAGAATAAACCGTCGGGGGGAACAAAAAAACCCGTTTTTTCAGCTAGGAACAGCTGGAAAAACGGGGATTTCCTGGGGAAAACAGGAGACTTGGCAGCTATGCTTAGTGCAGAGCCAGGTCATCGAGCCTGAGCTTCCACAACCGTCACCCACCATAAACCACCATTGGCAGAATTGGCAGCAACAGCAGCACATATGTTCAATGCTTACAACAATATTTTATTCTCTTGTTAATTGTGCTGTTTTAAATGTGCATTTTATACCTGACTTCCTTCAGTAATGTTTTATTTTGAAATCTTGAAGATAATATTTTACTTTCCTGTTAATTATGTTGCTTTGAATAAATACTTTATACAGTCGTACCTCAGAAGTCGAAAGCCTTGCGACTCAAAACGTTTTGGCTCCCGAATACTGCAAACCTGGAAGTGGCTGTTCCAGTTTGCGAATGTTCTTTGGAAGCCGAATGTCCGATGCAGGTTCCGCGGGTTCCAATTGGCTGCAGGCAGCTTCTGCAGCCAATCAGAAGCCACGCCATGGTCTACAAACATTTTGGAAGTCGAATGAACTTCTGGAACGGATTCTGTTTGACTTCCGGGGTACAACTGTATTTGATTTGATTTGGTACGGTAATGTTTTATTCTGGATTGTTTTATTTGATGTTCCAATGTGTTGTAAAGTGCTTTGAGATTTTTTCTTAAAAATATAAAGCGGTATAGAAATGAAAATAATAATAATAATAATAATAATAATAATAATAATAATAATAATAATAAGGAGCAGGAGGAGGAGGAGGAGGAAACTCTCCTTGATCTTCTGGGTGTTCCTTGAGCCAAGCAGAAACTCTGGTGCCTCCATTAGTGAAGGAACAAGGAGCAAAATTTATGAAGTAAGCAGAAATCAAAGCATAATGAGCAACAGGGTTTTTTTTTTCCCCCAAAAGCGCCAAAGCCATTAACTTTGAATTAGATTTTATGGTTGCTGACTATTAAGAGAGTGAAAACCATGAAATCAATATATCCAGCCGTTTCAGAGACGAAATTAACTAGTCTCATGGTCAATCTATTTTGGATTTTGTTTTTAAGCCCGTCTAATTTTTGCAATTTCCCCCATAATATTGTGACAAAAAAATAAAGCAGAAAGGAGCCCTGGTTGCCTCCGCTAGAGAAGAAACGAGAGGCACCCTGGTTTCTGTTTCTTGGGGACACTGAAGGGTGAGAAACAAGAATTTGACATTCCTGCATCTACTTGATATATGCTTCAGCCCTCAGGAGCATAATGCCACCTCCATAATGCGCACATGTTGTAAGCATCCAATTTGTAGGAGACATTTCCATGCTGCCTACAGGGAATTTGCTTCCTGGCACAAACCTCCAGAAGGAAACCTCTAAGTGGAAAGAGAATACAGTCATTACGCCTATATGAGTAGTTCCCCGGCCTTCTCCTGCTCTTAGCAAAAAGATAAACATTGTAAGTTGGCACCAATCTTCCGTTTCTCGTCGCAACTTCCAATTATTGGAGATGCATCGCAATGTCAATTGGGGCTTCCGTGTTCTTATTTTCAGAGTGAATGAGAATTAAGAGCCATGCCAAAGATGCAGCTTATGTCATTACTGCTTTAAAGGTAAAGGTAAAGGGACCCCTGACCGTTATGTCCAGTTGCAGACGACTCTGAGGTTGCGGTGCTCTCATCTCGCTTTCCTGGCCGAGGAAGCCGTCGTACAGCTTCCGGGTCATGTGGCCAGCATGACAAAGCCGCTTCTGGCGAACCGGAGCAGTGCACGGAAACGCCGTTTACCTTCCTGCTGTAGCTGTACCTATTTATCTACTTTGACGTGCTTTCGAACTGCTAGGTTGGCAGGAGCTGGGACCGAGCAACGGGAGCTCACCCCGTCACGGGGATTCGAACCGCCAACCTTCCGATTGGCAAGCCCAAGGCTCAGTAGTTTAACCCACAGTGCCACTAGGTTTCCATTAACTTGCTTTTTCCAGCACCTTGGACAGTACATGGCAATATCCCTATTAACAGCGCTCCTTTTAGGACAGGGATCAGCAAACTTTTTCAGCAAGGGGCCGGTCCACTTTTCCTATGCCCTACAAATAACCCAGAGATGTATTTTAAATAAAAGGACATATTCTGCTCATGTAAAAACAAGCTGATTCCCGGACTGTCTGCGGCCCAGATTTAGAACCTGATTGGGCCGCATCCGAATAAGCACAAAGCTGGGGCACATTTCAGCGTGTGGGAAGATAATAAATTCAACTATTTCACTGCATGGGCAAGTTAAACGGCTTCCCAGCACCAGAACTAAGTACCTACAGAGTGAATAAGGTGTATACATTGCTCTGAGCAGATGTTCTGGTGCTTATTCCTATCCAAGAACACTTTGCATGCATATCTGCACAGTCCTTTACTGATATATTTTTTATAACGTCATCCTCTTAGTCCTCTTATTTGCTCCTTTGAAGTTATCTTTTTTACACTGACAACATTCAGTTATATTTTTCAATTTCTGATCTCTCTACGTCTTTTCCTTTTCTTCTGGGTTGATAGCTCAACCTCAAGGTAATACTGAATTTCCCTTCCTTTTACCACCCCATTGCTGGTTCACCTGTTGTGCTTCACCACCATCTCCTCATAATTCAGGTGTTCCGATTTTTCTCTTTCTTTTGCTTCGAATATTTCTTCTGTTGGTAAAGTTTGTAGCTACCTGCTGCTTAATCTAAGATTTGGACTTCTCTTTCAAATTCGCTTGGCTCGGTGTTCAGTTTGTCCCTAGTTTCTCTCTCATTTGGATTATTTTAATTCCTTACTAGTTGGTTTAATCTTGGTCTCATCTTCAACCTTTTATTTCAGTTCTTAGTTGCTCTGCTCAACTTATTTGTCCTGTTCATATGATCATATTATTCCATTATGTATTCATCTTTGTTAATTGTCCTGTCCTTTCCACATTTGGTGCTTTTCAGTGCAATCTTACGTACCTTTACTCAGAAATCCTATTTAATTCAATGGGGCTCGCACCCATTTAAATGGATACACAATTGCCATTCGTGTCAATAACTTTTAAATGTACTGATTCATTGGTTTGTTTCATTCTGCCTTGTTTTCATTGTTCATTTCAAAACCACAGATTCTGTTTTGACAGCATTGCATCCTTTTCCCCCTGCCTGTACAGTATTTGAAATGCACCACTGCGGGAGATTTAATCTGTTTTTTCTATTAAAAAAACCCCAAACCCTAAAGACTTATTTGTTTCACTCAGCACATACTAGAATCAGGTGGCCATCATTTATTTATTTTATTTAGCCTTTGATTTAGCTGTTATCAGGTATCCCAGTTTAACAGCAACAAGGCTATAAGCCACTTCCATAAACAAAACATAGAAATGATTTGAGCAAGAAAAGTTAGTTGCTTTTGACTCAATGCAATCTACTGATACAAATACCTAACTTAGAAAAACAAAGCTATACAGTATAATTAGATGCACAGATGCACCCCAGAAGTACATAAAGCAGGCATTCCCCAAACTTCGGCCCTCCAGATGTTGTGGACTACAATTCCCATCTTCCCCAACCACTGGTCCTGTTAGCCAGGGATCATGGGAGTTGTAGGCCAAAACATCTGGAGGGCCACAGTTTGGGGATGCCTGACATAAAGCATCCCCATTTAACCGGGCATTTGTTCCAACTGAGCTCTCTTTTACGCCAGGCCAGTCCAGAAACCAAACCATGAACAAACTTACAGGAAACACTTACCATCAATGTCTTGCCCGATAGAAAGTCCAGCCCATTTTCTCTGAAAGAGAACAAAAAGATAGATGACAGATGATAGATAGATGATAGATGATAGATAGATAGATAGAAAGATAGATAGATAGATAGATAGATAGATAGATAGATAGATAGATAGATAGATAGATGATAGATAGATATAGATCAGGCATCCCCAAACTGCGGCCCTCCAGATGTTTTGGCCTACAACTCCCATGATCCCTAGCTAAGAGGACCAATAGTCAGGGATGATGGGAATTGTAGTCTAAAACATCTGGAGGGCCGAAGTTTGGGGATGCCTGATATAGATGATAGATATAGATATAGACAGACAGACAGATAGATAGATGATGAAGAAGAAGAAGATAGATAGATAGATAGATAGATAGATAGATAGATAGATAGATATAAGAGCTAGAGAAAAAAATCTCTTCGTCACAACTAAGAACAAAATTTCAAAGGGGGGGGAAAGGTTATGCAATTTTTCACAAGCATCCTACAAGTCATATCCTCAATAAAAGTTCATGACACTCACATGACTATAGACTATATGAGAGTCCGGACAGCATAGTGGCTAAAAGTTTGGGCTAATGTCGAGAAGTCGCAGTCTCAGCTCTTTACTTTGCCATCTCGCAAATGCCCCACCCTATATGCAACAGGGGGGGGGTGACACCACTGGCCTACCATACAAGGTTGTTTTCTGGACAAACATAAAGATAATGTGATGTGTTTTGAATACACTAAAGTGCCGTATAAAAGCTAGGTATTATATGCCTTTCAGAGTGTTCTTGCCTCTAGCTAGCCTGCTGAGGAAGAGAGCAATACCAAACAAGCAAGCAGGTCTCAAGTGATTTCGTAGCCACATTTGTTCAACGAGGTTTGCGAATCCATAGAACAGATTATGCTACTCCTTTGTTGCACTGACCACTGAACCCCTATCATATTCTGTTTATTGTTGTTTAGTCATGTCCGACTCTTCGTGACCCCATGGACCAGAGCACGCCAGGCACTCCTGTCTTCCACTTCCTCCTGCAGTTTGGTCAGACTCATGTTAGTGGCTTCGAAAACACTGTCCAACCATCTCGTCCTCTGTCGTCCCCTTCTCCTTGTGCCCTCCATCTTTCCCAACATCAGGGTCTTTTCCAGGGAGTCTTCTCTTCATTCTGTTTAAAGTACTGCTAATTAACTTTAAAGTGAACTCTGTCCTTATCTTTCAACTTGTTCTCGAACTCTGCATTCCTGCTTTCTGAACCACAAATTTCCAGTTCTGTTTCTGAACGGTGTGCATTTTTGCCAGCGGCTCCCTACATTTGAAATGCGGAGGTCCAATCTGTTCAATGCCACCCACTTTAAGAAGGCGTCTCAAAACTTACTTGTTTCAGTTAGCACTTGCCAACGCAATATATATTTTTAGCTTCCTCTCCTGGTTTTTTCTTCCTCTCTGTTGATTGCTTTGATTACCAGCATAAGCTTGTGTACAGGACCTCACTTTTAATTTTTTTTGCAAAATGCCTAGCTGTATTAGAAACTTAGTAGTTTTATTCAGGTTGCTATTTGGCCTGACCCATCTAAGCCTTTTGATTAGGAACATGATCTCCTCTGCAGAGCTATCATCTTTATCTTCCCCACGCCGCAAGGCAGGGGAACAGAGGTTTTCCATAACACCTTCAGATGAGTCAGGTAAAAGGTAAAGGGACCCCTGACCATTAGGTCCAGTCGTGACCGACTCTGGGGTTGCGCGCTCATCTCGCATTATTGGCCGAGGGAGCCGGCGTATAGCTTCCAGGTCATGTGGCCAGCATGACAAAGCCGCTTCTGGCAAACCAGAGCAGCACATGGAAACGCCGTTTTACCTTCCCGCTGTAGCGGTTCCTATTTATCTACTTGCATTTTGATGTGCTTTCGAACTGCTAGGTTGGCAGGAGCTGGGACCGAAGCAACGGGAGCTCACCCCGTCACAGGGATTCGAACCGCCGACCTTCTGATCAGCAAGCCCTAGGCTCAGTGGTTTAGCCCACAGCGCCACCTGGGTCCCTACCAGATGAGTCAGAGACAGAAACAAAGATTTGCAGCCTGGTCTCCCAAGCAAGCACCATTATATAGTTGTTGAATTAAAAAAGAAAAGAAAAGAAAAAAACAGAGAGAAAATCCTCTTTTGCAATTCACAGCCCTGTAGGCTATTCCCCCTTTGCTGTTTTGTTGAAAGAGGAGAGGGAAAATATCATCTAGCAGTTCACTCCCCAAACTAGGCTGCGCTTGATTCACAGGTTTCATTCAAAGTGTTTGCTGACACTGCAGGAGGTTCAGGGAAGCCAAGGAGATTAATCACACATTGCAAAGTGTTGCTGCTAATTATCCAGTGATGCTGGTGCTACCTTTGACAGATTTCTTCTGTGTGGAGATCTGCAAGTACCAGGTCAGTGGGAGATTATTTAGCAGCAGCACTGCTTTCCCAGTGAAGCTATAACCCACATTGCTTGTGCTTAAGAGGGCTGAAGCCATGGCAGGGGATCTAAGCAGCAGGCTAAAATAATACAGTAATAATAATAATAATAATAATAATAATAATAATAATAATAATTTATTTATACCCTGCCACTCTGAGCGGCTCCCAACAGAACACTAAAAACACAATAAAAGATCAAACATTAAAAACTTCCCTTAAACAAGACTGCTTTCATATGTCTCTAAAAGTCAGATACTTTAGTTGTTTATTTGAGAGCCAGTGTGGTGTAGTGGTTAAGACTCCTAATCTGGGGAACCGGGTTTGTGTCTCCGCTCCTCCACATGCGGCTGCTGGGTGACCTTGGGCTAGTCACACTTCTCTGAAGTCTCTCAGCCCCACTCATCTCACACAGTGTTTGTTGTGGGAGAGGAAGGGAAAGGAGAATGTTAGCCGCTTTGAGACTCCTTCGGGTAGTGATAAAGCGGGATATCAAATCCAAACTCTTCTTCTTCTTCTTCTTCTTCTTCTTCTTCTTCTTCTTCTTCTTCTTCTTCTTCTTCTTCTTCTTCTTCTTCTTCCTTAACATCTGATGGGATGGCGTTCCACTACTGAGAAGGCCCTCTGCCTGGTTCCCTGTAACCCCACATCTCACAGGGAGGGAACTGCCAGAAGGCCCTCGGAGCTGGACTTCAATGTCTGGGCTGAACGATGGGGGTGGAGACGCTCCTTCAGGTATACCGGGCTGAGGCCTTTTAAGGCTTTAAAGGTCAGCACCAACACTTTGAATTGTGCTCAGAAGCATACTGGGAGCCAATGTAGGTCTTTCAGGGCTGGTGTTATATGGTCTCAGAGCAGCTGACTGATAGGATACAATCACATGACAGCAACCATCCTTTCTGAGGAATGAGATAAGAGATACTTCACAGCTCTCTACTCTCAAGCAATCTTGCTTTCCGCATAACTTTCCTGTAAATTAAATGGCCTTGCCACATCAGACCAAAAGGTGCTTCCAAATCCAACACTCCCGACTCCCCAACAGTGACTTGACCAGTTGTCCCTGAGAAGCCAACTTTAATATGTAGGCTTTGCATTTTTGTGGGGGTTTTTTAAAACAAAACCAAAACAACAACAAACAGCCATAGCTTTTAGTATGAAGTTCCATTTCACTCTTGGCCAATCAAGCAATAAACAGTCAAAAACATACCTGAGGTAAACTGAAGGCGATGGTGCCTGGGACAACAGAGGAATAAGTTCTTAGCGTAAAAATGTATTTGTGGTTCGGGGAGGTCCTCACAAGTACATGCCTGCAAGGGGGGAGAGAAATGGACATGGATTGCTACCACCCAATGCAGAAAGTTCCAGCCTCAATCTTTGGCATCTCCCAGGTAAGGCTGGGAGAGAACTCTGCCTGAAACCCTGATAGCTCAGATTTATTTTAAGTTGAGAAAGTCGATAGAGGATGAATTTCTACATATAGGAGATTTAAGGGTATTTATTAGTTGAAATATGGGGAAGCAGCACTGTAATATAGCATCCGATGAACCTGAGAGAGAGATGAGTGGAAGTCAAATAGGAGGGGAGGAGATAAAGGGAAATAATTAAAGGAGGTTATAGGAGGAGTGTACTTGGAATATTATGACTATAATAATCTTGGGTTTGAATGACTGAAGAATTTTTGTTCGTATTTTCTTCTTCATTTTTTCTTCTTTTTGAGTTGGATTTAAGTTGAATGTATGAATTTAATTTTCAATTTATATTTTTACTGTTAGTATTGTTAATTTCAGATCTTTTGTTTCATATGATTTTGTATGTTTTCATTATTATTTCAAGTGTGTGTATGAGTTTATGTGTGTGTTCATTTTAATTTGAATCTCAATAAAGTTTATTTTTAAAATTAAAAAAGAAAAGAAAAGAAACCCTGATAAGTCAATCAATGTAGACAACATCGAGCTGGATGGACCGACGGCCTGATTCAGTATAAAGCCGTTTCCCTTGGCCCAAAAGACCCTCAGAGAACATGTTCTTCAAGTCACACTTATATAGCTCTTCCCGTGCAGATTCTGACTGTCAAGAAGAGGAAACGGTGTCAGTTGTGGCTGCCTTGCCCTTGATAAAAGAGCAATCCTTCGTGGGAAGGGCTCTTCCCATCAGATCTACCGGTAGCAGCAGAACGAGTGATGGTGTCCAGCCCAGGAGGACAGGCCAGCTTCCTGCTACACAGTTCTTCCCTCAAGGACATGCACATTCAGGAAAGAATAAGGGAATTTTTCCATATAGCTTATAATGCTGGGATCCAAACCATCTGCACGGTGACTCTATTAAAATCCATGTGAAAAGTTAGCCGTCACTAACTTAAGCCCCATTGTATTTCAATGGGAACAAAATGCAACAAACAGGGGGCTCGTGCACAGTTCTCTCGTGATTTCTTTTCACGGGTCTGAGAGGGTTTCTTTCTTTTTTTTTCTTGTCCCGCCGCTTTTCCCCGGGAAAACCCGCTTGTTACTGCTGAATCAGGACAGACATCTATCTGCAGAAAACCTGATCAATATATTTTCCTCGATTCATTAGTAAACAGCGGGTTTTCCTGGGGAAAGCGGTGGGACAAGAAAATGTTAAAAATTCTCGGACCCATGACTGGAAATCACAGGACATGTGGAATTGTGGCTGAGCCCATAATCTTGTTTCCAATCCACACAGGTTTCAGCTTTAGGGCGCACCTGAGCAGGCAGGGCAAATATCCGTTTTCAGGGATTTTACCAGCGTTGGTCTGCAGTATAAATGAAATGTGAATGTCATCCTTCACGGTTGCAGAGAAAAATTGGGAACCCAGAGGAAGCCGCAGACGGACATACACACGTCTCCACTGACTCATAAGGAAGAGTGACATAAATAGTGTTCTCTCACTAATGTACAGAGAAAGCAGAGTTGCCCATCCCTTACACCGGTTACCATGGGAGCGTCCTCGTCTTTTCCGCCACCACGCTCCCTCCACACGGGCCTTTCTAATCCCAAATGTGACAGGTGCTGAAGAAAAAACCATCCATGCAGTCGCTACAAATGAAACTGTGATGGAAAACGATATGCATTTCTCAGCACTGATGAACATACATGGTTGCACAATCGTCAATGTTATGAGGTCCCTGCGGATACCTCACTGTCGCCACAGAAGAAGGAGCTGGGTGCTGAGCGCCCACAGTGGGGCGAGGGAGGACAGCTGCCCCCCCTCCCCGGGGGGTGAAACGTAACTCCCAGATTCCCAGCTTTCATTTTAAAAAACCAAAGGCATCTCTAGCTGTTGTAGAACCCGAGGTACAAGAGAAAACGTGCAGACACAATTCTTCTCATTTCTTGGGTGAGAAATTAGCCAGCTCTCACCTTCCATGTTTCACTTCCCACACACACACGGGGGGGGGGGGTACTGCTGGTGCCCATCACCCTCCTCCTTGTTAGACAGAAAAGGACAGAGGCCTGGTAGGGGGCGAGACTCACGAAACTTGCAGAGTTGTGTCCAAGCACCCTCTGCGCCTCCAAGCCACATTCTCACATCAAACAGGCAGCTGTAACAGGGTTAGAGGCACTGTATGTCTCTCAGGGAATGTTTTTTGGTGTGGCACTGCCTTCCGCAAAGCAGAATCGTTCCTAACAAAAGGCGCCACCTCAAATCTCCACTAGAAGAGATTGGAGTCATTTAGATGGGAGACTTTAGACCAGGGGTCCCCAAACTAAGGCCCGGGGGCCAGATGCGGCCCAACCGCCTTCTCAATCCGGCCCATGGACGGTCCGGCAATCAGCATGTTTTTACATGAGTAGAATGTGTTCTTTCATTTAAAATGCCTCTCTGGGTTATTTGTGGGGCCTGCCTGGTGTTTTTACATGAGTAGAATGTGTCCTTTTATTTAAAATGCATCTCTGGGTTATTTGTGGGGCATAGGAATTCGTCCATTTTTTTTAAAAAAAATATAGTCCGGCCCCCCACAAGGTCTGAGGGCCAATGGACCGGCCCTCTGCAGAAAAAGTTTGCTGACCCCTGCTTTAGACTAATGAAGCTGCAAATGCCTAATTGTTCACTTTCAGGAAACAAACACATAATTGCACCTGAAAGCTTTTTAATACGCCCTCTGGCTGGCAGGTTATGAGTGTTCCACTTTTATGAGGCTCAGGCTGCAGTTGTCATTAGTTTATTGCTTGGAGCAGGTAATTGTTTTAGATTTATGTCATTATTTCATAAAGTGCCTTCTATTCTAGTAAGAGAAGCAATCTAAAACAACAACATTTGAAGGACCTTTTTTTTGGCAACATTCCACCTTCAGGGGATCGGAACTTGGGAGCAATATATTGCCCTACCTGCCCAGACAATGTCCTGCAATTCTCTGGGGATGAGCTACCAAAGGCTCTAGGAAACAGCAGGTTCCTCTAGGAAACAGCAGGTTCCTGTAAATTATTTCCCCCAGTCACTGCAAGAAAAGGCAAATTCTCCATTCGTGTGTGATGATGATAATAACCACCAAAACTTACAAGCCAGGCTGAAAGTCCTTCTCGTTGACCACCGCACAGTTGCTTAAGGAGAGTTCATCCGTGGGACATCTCGCAGCTTGCATAACCTGTGATAGAATCAAAGAAGATGCAAGGAAAGGTCAGAGCAGCAAGAAATCACAGGACATGTACACAAGACAGCTTTGCTCTCGAAGGTCCACATTTTAATTAGGAAGAGGGAGTGGGAAAGGCAAATCAGCTGCTTACCACTTGCTTGGCATTCAGAATACTAGTACACTGGTACCTTAGTTCTCAAACTTAATCCGTTCCAGGAGTCTGTTCGACACCCGAAACCATTTGAAAACCAAGGCGTTCGGCTTCCAAAAAATGTACGTAAACCAGAACGCTTACTTCCAGATTTGCGGCATTTGGCAGCCAAGCCGTCCGAGTACCAAGGTACCACTGTACTCCTCCGCAGAACAAACATGTTAGTTGTGCATGTGGGAACCTGGTTCGGAGAACACTCATGACGCGGAGGAGGGAGGAAACCAATCAGACGGAGGAAGCAAAGCTGTGTAATAATAAATAATAATAATTTTATTATTTATACCCCGCCCATCTGGCTGGGTTGTGTCGCTTTGGAAAGACTCTCTCACGACTGCATGGCTTCACAAAATAAGGGTCCTTGTACACTGCCAGCACATCAAGGAAGAAAAGGAAAAAAGCCCAACCTTTCCTTTGACATTATTATTATTATGTATGATTATGATTATTAATATACCACCCTTCATCAAAAGATCACAAGACAAGATAAAAGCAGAAATAAATAGTTAAAACAGAAACAATGGAACAAAACAACCCCTCCTCTCACAAACACGTTTTACAGGCTGCAGAATATTAACCAGCCAAAGGCCTCGTTGAAGAGTATATTGCCCAACCTGCCCAGATAACGTCCTGTAGAGAGGTTTTACTTAAGACATTTGTATCACGTCTTTCTTTCTTTCTTTTTTTAAAAAAAGAATCTTGTGGCAAAAAGAATAAGCTACAAAATACAATAAACAGACCTCGTTAACAATTAGAGAGTTAATTTGACGGAGAGTTGAGTTTTATTCAGTGCTGGTTATTTGCCCCGTGTTACGATTTTACCATTTTATTATCTTTTAATTATTTTATCACACACTGCCATGATATTCCTCTTGCCACTTGGGGATTTATGTATGCTCTTAGGTAGAAAACAAACAATTAAAAATCAACCAAAACTATCACAGATACAAGAGGCAAGATCTAAAGCCCATTGGCATAAGGCATTTTATTTATTTATTTGATAACTGAAGATAATGGTTTATGGACATAGCTGCCAAATCTCCCGTATTCCCCGGGAAATCCCCGTTTTTCCAGTTGTTCCTAGCTGAAAAACGATTTTTTTGTTTTTTCCCGGTTTATTTTGGCGCGGCGGCCATTTTGGAACTGGGCGGAGCATGCTCAGAAGCGACTTTTGATGCTGCTCTGCCCAGTTCCAAAATGGCTGCAGTGCGACTTCTGGCGCGACGGCCATTTTGGAACTGGGCAAAGCAGCATCAAAAGTCACTTCTGAGCATGCTCCGCCCAGTTCCAAAATGGCTGCAGCGCTACTTCCGGCCTGCTACTTCCGCCCGGTCCCTTATTTCTCCGACAGCAACTTGGCAGGTATGTTTATGGAACGTAGCTTTATTAGGTGTTTTACTGGAGTGGATGAAGTGAATACAGTCATACCTCAGTTTAAGTACGCTTCGGTTTGAGTACTATCAGTTTAAGTACTCTGCGGACCCGTCTGGAATGGATTAATCTACTTTCCATTACTTTCAATGGGAAAGTTTGCTTCAGGTTAAGTACGCTTCAGGTTAAGTACAGACTTCCGGAACCGATTGTGTACTTAAACCGAGGTACCACTGTAATGTTTATATATTTAGTGGGCAAATGAAGAGCCGTAAGTTCCTTAGCTTGTTATTTAAAGTGGAACAAGTCAAGAAAAGGTACCCCCATACTTTTTTCTGAAGCTTTGTATCAGATCTCCAGACCATGATAATTTTGAGACAAGGGTCCCCTTGAGTCCCCCAAGACACACATCCCACAAGCAGCGCTCAAAATTCATCAGGCACCAGGCACATTTTGCACTTGGCCATCGGCTACATGCGACCAAGTGAAGATGCCCAGGCCCCACTAAGTTGGCCTCCGATGTCTCTACCATCTGGGGATGCCTGGATCTTGACTGTTTTCACACACTAGCAACACATCCTGTGGAATCCTATCGTTATATTTTATCTGCACAATCAGGATGAATTTCAGGAACCAACCAGTCGTATTGAAAAATAAGACTTTTGAGCCATCTGATCCAAAAATGTCGACTAAGCATTCTGTTTTGACAACTGTAACTCTGGTTTAAAGAGACATTTGGTACCTACCGGTAGCTTATATATCAGAGTTTCTAACACTGCCCACAAGTCGGGCGTTTGGGACCTGACAAATTATCACAGGTTATCCACATGCATGGTATGGTGCCTTATGTAGCTGCGCAAGCAAAAATAGGCAATTTGGCGCTTCGCAAGCAGATTACAATCTAAAAATGGCTCTGAGCTGCAAGTCGGGAGCGCCTCACGTCCTGACATATATTGTACATGCAAACCCGTGGCATTAATTTCCACAACACAGAGGACAAGATTAACTTGGGCACTGAACTGCCGCAAGACAAGAGAGCAAGTGTGCACAGCAGAAATGATCTATGAATCATCTGCAGCCTGACAGGGAGCAAAACGGGTCAACCCAAAGCAATATGAAAATCCGTGCTGTGACTGGGGACACGGGGTGCCTCAAGCTCTCTTCCAAAAAGAGGCCAAGAACAGAGTGCCCTCAAAAGTGCAATAGGGAACATGAATAAGGGAACATTCAATGCTAATGGCTCGTCCTGTTAGATCCATCAGGTTCTTCAAAGAAGTACGGTATCTCCAGATGCAGTCAGGAAGCAGAGTGTGAATCTGCCTTCTCCAAAACAATACAACGCAGAAGGCTGCTGAGTGACGCAGTTTAGCTTAGTTTATTATTTATTTCCTTCAGATTAGAACTCCGTTACATAAAATATACGGTGGGCTAACCAGGCATTTGTTTTTACACGCTTTCATCCTGTGGTTTTATTGGCTTCAGGTTGTATTTATGTTTTTAATGATACTGTTATCATTTTTTAAAAGGTATTGTATACGGCTTAGAGATTTTAAAATATTACACGAGATTATAAATGCTTTTCAATCAGGGGTTATTCAACGTCTCCACCCTCCCCACAGGCCACTTGAAAATGGGTGAGGGGTCTCGGTGGACCACATCGTGATTTTTCAGCCTGTTTTAGCAATGGTGACGCACGGTGCTAGGTGCTGCACGCTTCTTTTGTTCTGCCTTTAATGGATTCTTCTATTTCTTACATATTGTATCTGATTGTGTTACAATTTAAAAGCAGCCCTAAAACTAAAAATCACTATGAATATTCCAGGTGGTGGAATATTCAACCAGAAATCCACAGACCTGCCGCAGGCCACCTGAATGAGGTTTGAAGACCACTGGTGGTCTACAGACCACAGTTTGAGAACCCCAATTTTGAATACTGTAAAGAGAAGTGTGAACCTTACCTCCAATGCAGACTGCAGACCATACGTACACGATCACACCTTTGTATGCCACATTCGTCTACTGCCTTCCTCCCCCCCCCCCCCCGACTTTTCCCATGCTAGCATCACCCCTCCTGGGAACTGGAGAGATGTCAGTCTGAGAAGCAGCTGTAATATGGGACTCCTCTGTCTCTCTCACACACTTACACAAGCTTAGAATCACAGAATGGTAGAGCTGGAAGGGACCCCAAGGGTCATCTAGTTTCCTTTCTAGGCAGGAATCTCAGCTCAAGCATCCATAACAGATGGCCATCCAACCTCTGCTTAAAAACCTCCAAGGAAGGAGAGTCCACAACCTTCCGAGGGAGACGGTTCCACTGTCAAACAGCACTGTCTGTCAGAAAGCTCTTCCTGGTGTTTAGTCTGAATGCCCTTCCCCTTAGCTTAAAGCCGTTGGTCCAAGTCCTTCCTTCCAGAGCAGGGGAAAACAAGCTTGCTCCATCTTCCATGTGACAGCCCTTAATATATTTGAAGATGGCTATCGTATCTCCTCTCAGTCTCCTCATTTCCAGGATAAACATACCCAGCTCCTTCAACCGTTCCTCCTAAGGCTTAGCTTTTAGACCCTTGATCATTCTAGCTGACCTCCTCTGCCATCGTTTCAGCTTGTCAACAACCTGCTCAAGTTGTGGCACCCGGAATGGGACACAGTATTCCAGGTGTGGTCTGACCAAGGCATAAAGTGTTGGTGCTGACCTTTAAAGCCCTAAACGGCCTCGGTCCAATATACCTGAAGGAGCGTCTCCACCCCCATTGTTCAGCCCGGACACTGAGATCCAGCGCCGAGGGCCTTCTGGAGGTTCCCTCACTGCAAGAAGCAAAGCTACAGGAAAACAGGGCCTTCTTGGTGGTGGCGCCTGCCCTGTGGAACGCCCTCCCATCGGAGGTCAAGGAGGTCAAGGAGATAAAGAACTACCTGACCTTTTTTAAACACCTAAAGGCAGCCCTGTTTAGGGAAGTTTTTAATCTGTGATATTTTAATGTATTTTGCTATTTGTTGGATGCCGCCCAGAGTGGTGGGGGAAACCCAGCCAGATGGGCGGGGTATAAATAATAAATAAATAAATAAATAATAGAGTGGTGCTATTGCTATCCTTGATCTGGACACTACACTACAGTATACTTCTGTTGATGCAGCCTAGAATAGCATTTGCCTTTTTTTGCTGCTGCATTACACTGCTGACTCATGTTAAGCTTGTGGTCCACCTTATCAGCCTTTAGCCAGAAAATTTGCAAAAGAAAGGAAGGAAGAAGGAAGCTGATAGTCTGAGTAATCTGGTAGATGTCCTAGCTCTCATGCCACCAATCACAGCACTACTACAGCTGTACAATAAAAAAAACAATGAACCTCGCTTCTTGGCCAGGTACATGTTATACGTATAAAGTGCAGATCTAGCAATTGCCACATGAGACGCAGAGCTTCTGAAAAATCAAGCACAGGATCTGCAGATGCAGCCCCAAATTATGGATGCTTTGTTTATGTTTAAATAACTGCCTTAGGTGCTGAATGGAAAAAGCACCAGGCAGAGGGGCTCTGGGCTCCTTTGATGTTGAGGCCTGCTCAGATTCTGCCCTGGCATTTTGCACCTGAGCAGATAGATGCATTGTTTTCTCAACCTGTAAACATGGAAAGAAAAGCCTACAAAGCCATCTTAGATTGCAATGCTTCTCGGGGGGGGGGGGGCAGGGAGGACTTGGGAGGGTTGCCCTGAAAAGTCTGGAAGTGAAGGTAGAGAATTTGGGCTTATCAGCACAACTGTCTCCAAAGCCAGAGTCTGTGCCTAAATATATGCCAACCCTGGGGAAGAAAGGGGAATAAATTATCAGCATCCCATTATTTAAATCTGCCGAGAGCCTTCAAATGTCACCCAGGCTGCCACAGTTAGAAAGTGGTGGGGCACAAAATCTCCTGGAGATTTAAATGCTATTTTGTAACCTGCTCTGCAGGGATTAGAGAGTTAAGCTTTTTCCTATGTCACATGAAGAGCATCTTTCTTTCTATCTATCTCTCTCACACACTAATGCAAAACAGTATCTCCTAAGTGATGGAGAACTGCCTTTTTATTTTTATTTTGACGGGGGAGTGTCAAAGGAACCACTGCATCATCAGACCATGTTCAGAGATTGATTTTATTCACTGTCTCTTTCAAGGGATCTGGAATCAGCCTAATTCTCTTGTGCATACTGATTTTTCTGCCTTTGGATACATTGTGGCAATTACTCTTAAAATGGACCAGTTAAAACTAAGCAAAGCGTGTTTCATTTTAGCGTATCAAGCTCTGTTACAAATGATACACTCTGGTCTGGAATCTGAAACCCCGAAATGCAGGTGTGTAGAAAGACTAAGGGCTGCGTCCAATGCTGCGCAGGCCGAATTCTGCTCATGCAATGGGACTTCCCTTTCCTCCCCGTCCCCCGTCCCCCCAATCTGCTCCAAAGGGTCACCCAATTTTGAGTGATTTTTGAGGTTATTTGGGGGAGGGGCTCCAGGAGAGGGGGAAGTTTTGTTGTGCAAGCGGATATCTGCTGCACAAACAAAACAACAGCACTGGACGCAACCCCAGACCTCACAAACACCTAGGGCAGGCATCCCCAAACTGCAGCCCTCCAGATGTTTTGGCCTACAACTCCCATGATCCCTAGCTAACAGGACCAGTGGTCGGGGAAGATGGGAACTGTAGTCCAAAACATCTGGAGGGCCAAAGTTTGGGGGTGCCTGACCTAGGCAAATATTAGTACCTGGCTTGCTTCTAAAATGGGAGTCATTTGATCTTCTCTCTAGAGCAGGGGTTCCCAAACTAAGGCCCGGGGGCCGGATGCGGCCCAATCGCCTTCTAAATCCGGCCTGCGGACGGTCCGGGAATCAACATGTTTTTACATGAGTAGAATGTGTCCTTTTATTTAAAATACATCTCTGGGTTATTAGTGGGGCATAGGAATTCGTTCATTTTTTTTTCAAAATATAGTCCGGCCCCCCACAAGGTCTGAAGGACAGTGGACCGGCCCCCTGCTGAAAAAGTTTGCTGACCCCTGCTCTAGAGGTATATATGCAGAGGTAGGAAGGAATTTTTAGACCACAATTGCTGGGGTTCTTGGGAAGAATGCTAGATAGCAAGTGTCTTTAGCTAATGCTGCAAGGACACATTTTAGACTTGATTTGAGTCTGCACAGGCTAAGGAGTTCCTAACTGCTAAAAGCTCCTGAGCTCCTGGACATTTAACCAGTGTTCAAAATCAGCCAGGCGCCAGGCATGTTTTGCAACTGGTGCGGGTCCAATCGCACCCACATGGAGATCTCTGAGTGCCTGGCTGGTGACTGGGGAAAGCAAAATGTCACTTAGAGGAGGATCTGAAATATTTTCCTGGAAGCTTGAATCAGTTTTATTCTGGGTTCTTTTATTTGATGTTTTAACGTGCTTCGAGATTTGTTCTTTAAAATATAAAGCGGTGTAGAAATGAAATTATTATTATTAATTACAATCAGGGGGAGGATATGGCACCTAGACATTCCATTGTGATGATCGCAGGCCAGGTTTAAGGTGTCATTTGGATTAGATCAGGGGTAGGCAACCTAAGGCCCGTGGGCTGGATTGAGAAGGCGATTGGGCCACATCCAGTCCAGGAATCAGCCTGTTTTTACATGAGTAGAATGTGTCCTTTTATTTAAAACTAGTGGATTTTAGCCCGTTTAAAAACGGGCGCTAGAGGAAGCGGCCTGCCGGGACTGGCTTGGCGGTGGCGGGTCTTCCCGCCACCACCAAGCCAGTTCGCAGCGGGGGCTTTTCGCCGTTTGCCTTCCCCTGGGGGAGGCAAACGGCGAAAAACCCCGCCGCGCCGCAATTCGGCTCCGGGACTGGCTTGGCGGTGGCGGGTCTTCCCGCCACCGCCAAGCCAGTCCGCAGCGGGGGCTTTTCGCCGTTTGCCTTCCCCTGGGGGAGGCAAACGGCGAAAAACCTCGCCGCGCCGCAATTCGGCTCCGGGACTGGCTTGGCGGTGGCGGGTCTTCCCGCCACCGCCAAGCCAGTCCGCAGTGGGGGTTTTTCGCCGTTTGCCTTCCCCTGGGGGAGGCAAACGGCGAAAAACCCCGCCGCGCCGCAAATCGGCTCCGGGACTGGCTTGGCGGTGGCGGGTCTTCCCGCCACCGCCAAGCCAGTCCGCAGCGGGGGGTTTTCGCCGTTTGCCTTCCCCTGGGGGAGGCAAACAGCGAAAAACCCCGCCGCGCCGCAATTCGGCTCCGGGACTGGCTTGGCGGTGGCGGGATGTTCCCGCCACCGCCAAGCCAGTCCGCAGCGGGGGCTTTTCGCCGTTTGCCTTCCCCTGGGGGAGGCAAACGGCGAAAAACCCCGCCGCGCCGCAATTCGGCTCCGGGACTGGCTTGGCGGTGGCGGGTCTTCCCGCCACCGCCAAGCCAGTCCGCAGCGGGGGCTTTTCGCCGTTTGCCTTCCCTCGAGGGGGAGGCAAACGGCGAAAAACCCCGCCGCGCCGCAATTCGGCTCCGGGACTGGCTTGGCGGCGGCGGGAAAAAGGGGAGGAATTCCTCCCCTTCTTCCCGCCGCTGCCAAGCCAAAGCGGGCCTCCCTCCGCGCCCGCTGCCGCTTCGGCTTCCTCGGGTTCCCCGAGGAAGCGCCGTCCCATGCCGGAGGTGTGCGGCAAGGCTGCCGGGGGGGGGAGCGCTTCTCTCCCCCGCCGCCTCACCGCGCACCTCCAGCATGAGACTGGGCTTCGGAGCGGCGGTTGGCGGAGCGGCAGTTGGCTGTTCCCTGTGTCCCGAGAGCACGGGTCCAATCCCTGTGTCCCTGGTTGTCCCTCCGTCCAATCCCTGTGTCTCTGGGGGACATGCGCAGTACCCCAGGGACACACGGGACATCTGGACGCAGGGACAACATGGACATTATTATATAGGATGCATCTCTGGGTTATTTGTGGGGCCTGCCTGGTGTTTTTACATGAGCTGAATGTGTGCCTTCATTTAAAATGCATCTCTGGGTTATTTCAAAATATAGTCCAGCCCACCACATGGCCTGAGGGACGGTGGAGTGGCCCATGGCTGGAAAAGGTTGCTGATCCCTGGATTAGGTTATATATCTCGGTTTCTAACACACTTTGGGAGACCACAGGGAACCTAGTAAAAAATAAAGCAGGCTATGCCGGACTGAAATCATCTACGCCTGATGAACAGAGTTGAAATTCACAACCACAAAAATGACGAACGGTTTTCTCATCCTAAAGCCCCAGATACAGTGGTACCTCTGGTTAAGAACTTAATTCGGTTTGGGACGAACCAGAGCAGGGCACAGAAACACCGTTTACCTTCCCACCGGAGCGGTCCCTATTTATCTACTTGCACTTTTTGATGTGCTTTCGAACTGCTAGGTGGGCAGGAGCTGGGACCAAGCAACGGGAGCTCACCCCGTTGCAGGGATTCGAACCGCCGACCTTCTGATCAGCAAGCCCTAGACTCTGTGGTTTAACCCACAGCGCCACCTGGGTCCCACAGTTGGAGAGATTAGCACAATTCATAAAATGCACATGAAAAGTGCTACATACCGTATTTTTTCCATGTATTAAACAAGGTTTTTTGACTCAAAAATTGTGTCAAAAAACTGGGGTCCTCCAATACATATAGTGGCATTGGGGGGGGGGGAGAAGTGGCGAGCCCGCCAGCCAGCCAGTTGGTGGGAGCGCAACTTCCCCCGATGCCACTGCGCACGGGAAACGATATAGGGAGTGTTTCCTGCCCGCAGATACGTGGGGGGAGAAGCTCAACAACTTTGGGCAATCTCCCAGGGGGTGTCCTTATACATTGGGGCGTCTTATAGACGGGAAAATACGGTAAATGACTCTAAGTTGTTAAGTTTGAATTGTAAAAGGGGAGTGAACCATATTTCCATATATTCCAACTCCGTCCTTAACCAAGCATTTCCACCCCCTCCACTAGCAAAAGCTAGAAATTGTCCATTCCTCATAGCCCTGGAACACAGGCAAAAGAGAAAAGCCAATCAGCAAGAAAATTGTTGACTGAAGAACGGGTTGTGAATTTTCCCGTTCTTAAGAGAGTACCAATAGAAGGATAGAAAGTTTTTGGGGGGTTTTCTGAGGCCATGCGCCAGAGGTTCTCCACCCCTGTAGGAGAAATTTGGGTTTGACAGGAAGATAGCAGGTTTTGAGGGACAAAAATACTACCGTATACAGCTGTTGTTCCATTTCCTCGGTAGAATGACATTCAAAAGGTGTCCAAAAGAGAGAAAAATCAGTCATTCCCCTATCCAAAAATCCTAGTTAATAGTCTTTTCCCCGCAGAAAACAGAGTGCCTGTTGCCTTTGCTCTTGTCTCATTTCCTCAAGATCACCAGTGTTGAAGCAATGATTCTTCAACATCAAACTCGTTGGCCTGGTCATGTTGTGCGGATGCCTGATGATCATCTTCCAAAGCAACTACTCTATTCCAAACTTAAAAATGGAAAGTGCAATGCTGGTAGTCAACAAGAGGGTTAAAGACTGTCTCAAGGCAAATCTTTAAAAATGTACCGTACTATAAACACTGGGAAACACTGGCCTGGGAGCGCTTCAGTTGGAGAACAGCCTTTACCAGGCATCCCCAAACTTCGGCCCTCCAGATGTTTTGGACTACAATTCCCATCTTCCCTGACCACTGGTCCTGTTAGCTAGGGATCATGGGAGTTGTAGGCCAAAACATCTGGAAGGCCGTAGTTTGGGGATGCCTGGCCTTCACCAAAGGTGTCATGGGCTTTGAAGACACTCGATCTCAGGACGCAAGGGAGAAATGTGCTAAGAGGAAATAAGTTTGAGAACCGCTGTCCTAATTGTGGAATGCTCTCCCCCAGGAAGGGCTACTTGATATCTACATAGATATATTGTTTTGTTTTTAAAAAATCTTTTTTTAAAAAAAAATTCCCAGCCTTTTTATTGCTGTGATATTCCTGAGCAATTCCTGTTTCTTGATCCTGCCTCTTTTAATCTACAGTGTGTTTAACATTTTTAAAAGGTTTTCAAACAACTTGGAACCCAAACACTACAAACCCGGAAGTTAGAGTTCTGGTTTGTGAACTTTTTCTGGAAGCTGAACGTGCTCCATTTTGAGTGCCACCCTTCCCTTTTGAGTGTTACACTGAGGTCTGCCTGTTATTGCTATTTATTTTGCGTTTTTGTTTTTGTGGCTTTTTTGTTTTGTTTTTGTGACTCTGTGGAACCCAGTTCAGCTACTGATTGATTCATTGATTGAGTGACTGCAGTACATTGTTTATTGCTTTCATTTTATGGATCCATGGTCTCGTTAGTAAAGTTTATGTTAAATTGTTGTTTTAGGGGTTGTATTTAAAAGTCTGGAACGGATTAATCCATTTTGCATTCCTTTCTATGGGAAAGCTCGCCTTGGTTTTGGAACGCTTTGGTTTTAGAACAGACTTCCAGAACGGATTAAGTTTGAGAAGCAAGGCACCACTGTACTGTAGTTTTGTAAGCTATCCCAGGAATCTATTCAAATGGAAGAACATACAGGTGAAACTCAGGAAATTAGAATATTGTCGAAAAGTGCATTTATTTCAGTAAGCCAACTTAAAAGGTGAAACCAATATATGAGATAGATGCATGACATGCAAAGCAAGATATGTCAAGCCTTTATTTGTTGTAATTGTAATTATTTGTCGTTAGGCAGGTCATTTATAAATGGAATGTGATTAATGAAATGTAACGGCGATGTTTATTTTTGTATTATTGTAACTATTTGTTTTATTACTGTGGAATTTCCAAAAGAAAGCATTTGTAAAAATTAAAATTAAAATAATAAATAATAAGTTGCATTACTGAAAAAAAGCACTTTTCGACGATATTCTAATTTTCCGAGTTTCACCTGTACATTCCTGTTAAATTAAGTATTTGGGTTTTTTCAGCCTCACGTTGCATAATAAAGCAAGTTGCACAGATAAAGCAAGTGGAGGCAGAAAAAAGAGATTACGAGTACAATTGCGCTGGCAGAAGCAGTTTATCCAGAAAGATTAAAAACCGTAGGACTGGATGAGAAGAATAAACCCAGTATCCTGGATACAGATCATCCGTGCAGGTATGCCTAATCAGAAAAAGGCTATATTTGCATTCTGTTGATTAAAGAGTTCTGTGCCGCTTGAAATCTTGCATACTTAAATACCTTTCCAGTAAGAAAGTTAACTCTACCTGCTCGGCTTCTTGTTCTCTGAAACAAGTGTTGCACCTGTCACCCTCACAGGCAAATTCCTGCAGGAAACAGGTATAGATTCTGGCAACCTCAGAATTGCTTCATAAAGCAGAATTGACCTCTCAAGCATTTTTTTTTCTGGTCTAGGCTCTGTCTTTCCCCACTGCCAATTCTCCTTAGCCATCTTCACAGTGGGTATATGGTAGTGAACAAATGTAGAGAGGGCAAATCCTCAAGCCAGCAGCTGGAAGGAACTGTGGCAGAGTTAAAGCATACCTGGGGTTTTTGAATGTTCAGAAAGGTTCAGTGCTCGTTTCTATGAGAATAGACGAGAGGGTGTTCTCGTAGGAGGAACGAGTAAGCGAAATAAGTCTAACTGATCAACTTGTGGCAGGATTGCACCGCTGCAGCCTGCTGATGGAATTACCTTTCAAACGATGAAATAATTTTCCCTGCTCCAAAAATAAATAAATCCCTACATAGAGAAAACAGGCTGGGAGACAGGTTAGAACGCTTTCCCTTGACAACCTGGTTTTCTACACAGCAGGAACTATTTTTGTATGAAGGAGCATTCCATCACGCAAAACACCGTATGTACCGGAGTTTGAAGTGGGGCGTATCAGTTTAGTTTGAAGCCCAGTCTCGGCACTGAGCCTGCCTTGGTCACCCAGGCTGGGGACATTTCTTGGGAGAGAGATGAGGGAGCGTGGCCCTGTTCATTCTCCTCGACCTCTCCAAGACTTCTGATACCATTGGCGATAGCATCCTTCTGACATGGCTCCAGGGGCTGGGGACTGAGAGCACTGTGACGCAATAGCGCCACTCCTGCCTTCAAGGCCAGCGAGTAGTTATGGGTTGGCTACTGTTTGATGCAGGTGGCACTGAGGTCTCAACCACTGAGCCTCTTGGGCTTGCCGATCAGAAGGTCGGTGGTTCGAATCCCTTTGATGGAGTGAGCTCCCGTTGCTCTGTCCCAGCTCCTGCCAACCTAGCAGTTCGAAAGCACACCAGTGCAAGTAGATAAATAGGTACCGCTACAGCGGAAAGGTAAACGGCGTTTCCTGTGTGCTCTGGTTTCCGTCACGGTGCCCCGTTGCGCCAGGAGCGGTTTAGTCCTGCTGGCCACATGACCCAGAAAGCTGTCTGTGGACAAACGCCAGCTCCCTCGGCCTGAGGCAAGATGAGTACGCAACCCCATAGTCACCTTTGGCTGGACTTAACCGTCCAGGGGTCCTTTACCTTTTCACCATGTGAGTTGCCTGCTGGCATCCTACAGAGTTCCATCTTGTTACCCAAATAGGGCTCTTGGCTTGTGTTATTTTAACGTCAGCCCTCCTATTCCACCTGGCAAGGAACTTTGAAAGCAGAAGGATTTTCAAGCAGATTGCAATATGGTATGCAAAGAGTTTTGCAGCGATGGCGAACTGTCAGGAGTATGGGCAGGAGTCAGGCTCTGAGGCCTGTAGTGCCTTGCACGACTGGGGCCTGCCTCAGCTTGTGCTGGGGAAGCAAGGCGTGGCCACACAGGTGAAGACCTCAGCTTGTGCTGGAGAGGCAAGGAGTAGTCTCTCAGGTGAGGCCACTTGAGATCTCACTGCACCTGATGGCAGGAGCTGGGAGGGATAAAAGCCCAGCATTTCCCTTCAGCTTTTTGCCACAGCAACGCTATCCCTGCCTGGTTGCATCTGGCCTCCTGCTCCTTGGACCCTTGCCTTGCTGCCGCCTTGCTTCTTGTTCCTGGATCCTCCGCCTTGCTCCTTGCTCCTTGGACACTTGCTTCGCCTTCGCCTTGCTCTTGCCCCGTGGACCTTCGCCTTGCTTCTTGTTCCTGGACCCTTCGCCTTGCTCCTTGCTCCTTGGACCCTTGCTTCGCCTTCGCCTTGCTTCGTGCCCCGTGGACCTTCGCCTCTGCCTTGCTCCTCGACCCTGCTTCTTCACCACCATCTTGCCTCTGGTCCTGACGCCCGCCGACCGAACCGTGACACGAACCCCTTGCCCTCTAGCCTAGGTTTGGGAGAATTATCTGGGGGTTTTCTCCCCAAGGAATGAACATACAAGCTATTTCTATTACAGTCATACCTTGGTTTAAGTACGCCTCGGTTTGAGTATTTTCAGTTTAAGTACTCCGCGGACCTGTCTGGAACGGATTAATCCACTTTCCATTACTTTCAATGGGAAAGTTTGCTTCAGGTTAAGTATGCTTCAGGTTAAGTATGGACTTCCGGAACCAATTACACTCATACTTCGGGTTAAGTACGCTTCAGGTTGAGTACTTCGTGGACCCGTCTGGAACAGATTAATCCACTTTCCATTACTTTCAATGGGAAACTTCGCTTCAGGTTAAGTACGCCTCAGGTTAAGTACAGACTTCCGGAACCAATTGTGTTTGTAAATCGAGGTACCACCGTACTGGAAATCTATTCTTTTCTGCATCCTGGGGGAAAGGGAGAACTTGAAGCATTTCCTAAAGACAACAGCTCTTCATGTGACCATACGGAGAAGCTTCAAGCACTGTTATTCTACAAAAGAAAACCTTCTGCAAGAGTTGTGTAATCTGTGTGTCAAATGTTACAGTTAGAGACCAGTACAACCTTCACTCTCCTCACAGTCCAAGCCTCCTCTCCATATTTACTCAGAAATGGGGAGAAAACACCTTGCTGATGTTAACGGTTCTTACTTCCAAAACAATTCTGCTTCGGACAATTTATTAATGAAACCACGTTTGTGCCTCAGAGGGAGATGAAAACAAGGGAAACCATTTGTGCAGGGACAAGAGAGACTTCCTAAGGCCCAGAAAACCAACACATTTGGCAAAGATGGTGCATTTTGCAGCTTACATTGCATTTTCCAGTAGCTGGTCTGAAGGTTGCTGACTCCCATTGTCGGGGAGGGACCTCTGCATTAGAGGACCTGCTATGACCACCCGGCTACACAATTTGAGGATACCCTGTCACCCTGGGAAAAAAGCAGTGGCATTGCCACTCCTAAAGAAAATGACCCTAGACAACTTTGGGCTGGAAGAGCTACTGACCAGCTGCAAATATCCCCTTTCCTAGGGATGTCATGGAGAAGACGGTCATGGCAGGAAATCTTGGATGACCACAGATTTTCAATTTGGGTTCAGGCCCAGCCATGGAACCAACCTTGACTGAGAGCGGTATATTGGGAGTGGAACCTTGCCCCTGCTTCTCCACCACTCTATAGCAGGGATGTCCAACAGGTCGATCGCGATCTACTGGTAGATCCCCGGGAGGTTTTGGTAGATTGCGGTCGATCGCTGGGTCCCTTTCCTTAGCGTTGGTAAAATATAATCTGGCCCCGGCCCCGGCCCCGGCCCCCTCACCCTGCCCTCCATTGTTGCACGATTTGCAGAATGGAAGATGGAGTTTACTCAGTGAGGCTTTCCCCCCCCCCCCCAGCAATCTGTTGGTGAGTGGCTGTTCCCCCTTTTCCCTTGAGCTTAGGCTTGAATTCTGAAAAATCGGGGCTCTCCTCCTCCCTAAAAAAAGCTCACCAACTTTAATAAATAATACTTTAATAAATAATAATAATAATTTTTTATTTATACCCCACCCTCTCTGGCCAGAACCGGGCTCAGGGCAGCTAACACCAATAAAATTACAATAAAACGCGGTGCATACCAGGAGAGGCAGTCCCGTAAGTACGAGGGTCCTAAGCCTGAACACCAGAAAAGGGGGTAGATCACTGCCAGTTTTTAATTCTGTGAGTAGATCGCAGTCTCTTGCGAGTTGGCCACCCCTGCTCTATAGCTTTCAAAGTGCTGACTTTCATCTACAAAGCCTTAATGACTCAGGACCGCAGTACCTCAAGAACCACCTTTTCCCATATGAACCAACCTGGACCCTGAGATCATCATCTAAGCCCCTTCTTCATGTGGCTCCTCCATAAGAAGCCCAGAGGGTGGGTACACAAGAACTGGCCTTTTCTGGGATGGCTCCCCACCGGTGGAATGCTCTCCCCAGGGAGGCTCGCCTGGCGCCTTCATTACATATCTTTAGACAGCAGGCAAAAACATTTCACTATAACCAGGCCTTTGGCTGATTCAGCACTCTATGGCCTTTTAAATGTGTTTGTGGGAGAGGGGTTATTAGTTTGGTTTTTGTTTTCAGATTGGTTTTTTATGATGTATTTTGTGTTCTCATTCTACATTTTTATGTTATGAGCTGCCCTGTGATCTTTGGATGAAGGGTGGTATACAAATGTAAATACTAATACTAATAACGATAACAATAATAAATCCAGTCTATAAACAGCCACTCAGCTGTGGCGAGTAAATTTCCCCCCATGAATGTGGCCTAAAATGACAAAAGCTGCAATCTTATGCACATTTAAGTTGGGAGTAAACATGTTGTTGTTGTTTAGTCGTTTAGTCGTGTTCGACTCTTCGTGACCCCATGGACCATAGCACGCCAGGCATTCCAGTCTTCCACTGCCTCCCGCAGTTTGGTCAAACTCATGTTCATAGCTTCGAGAACACTGTCCAACTATCTCGTCCTCTGTCGTCCCCTTCTCCTTGTGCCCTCAATCTTTCCCAACATCAGGGTATTTTCCAGGGAGTCTTCTCTTCTCATGAGGTGGCCAAAGTATTGGAGCCTCAGCTTCAGGATCTGTCCTTCCAGTGAGCACTCAGGGCTGATTTCCTTAAGAATGGATAGGTTTGATCTTCTTGCAGTCCATGGGACTCTCAAGAGTCTCCTCCAGCACCATAATTCAAAAGCATCAATTCTTCAGCGATCAGCCTTCTTTATGGTCCAGCTCTCACTTCCATACATCATTACTGGAAAAACCATAGCTTTAACTATACGGACCTTTGTAGGCAAGGTGATGTCTCAAGGTGAGTAAACATGCACAGTATCAAATGGCATCACAGGTAACAAACAAATCACATAGTAACAAACAAATCATATCTGATTTGGGTTTCAGTGATCTCCTAAGAAGAGTGAACAAAACTCTCCAACACGTTAAATAGGAAATGTGTTTGATTGTTTTTAGCTCAAGCTTTGAGTGGGGAATTTGATAATTGTGAATTGTGATCTGCAACTACTGGACTGCCTTTCACACTTCCCAAATACTATGAGGCTCAAAATATGTTTAGAAATGTGTAGTTTTAGAGAACACACATTTTATGATACTTATTTAAGTTAATATCACTACACGCACATTTTTGTGAGGACTAAAAGTTGCACATAAAGGTAGAAATGGGGTGGAAATGAGCCACGAATGAACATATGCAAAAAATGAGATGAGCTAGTTCTGGGGGCCACCGAGAAAAGTTACTCCACGGAAAACATGTGAATAGCATCATTCTAGGCTGACATTTTTCATCACTAGGATGTTGATGCCAGTAATCTGGTGATTTAAATTGCCCTGGCAATTTCAGCTAAACAGGATCCCCTCCTTGCTGTAGATTGTTGTATAAGAGGATGTTGTATAAGGATGTCATATAGAGGAGGGAGAAAGGTTGTTTTCTGCTGCTCCAGAGAAGCGGACACGGAGCAACGGATTCAAACTACAAGAAAGAAAATTCCACCTAAACATTAGGAAGAACTTCCTGACAGTAAGAGCTGTTTGACAGTGGAATTTGCTGCCAAGGAGTGTGGTGGAGTCTCCTTCTTTGGAGGTCTTTAAGCAGAGGCTTGACAGCCATCTGTCAGGAATGCTTTGATGGTGTTTCCTGCTTGGCAGGGGGTTGGACTGGATGGCCCTTGTGGTCTCTTCCAACTCTATGATTCTATGATTCTATGATTCTAGGAGAGCTATCAGCTAAGAACATGCACCTTCTACATGAGATATCATTTCTGCCACACACAAGGCCAAATATCCACTGAGGGCAACAGATGCTTCTGAGAGCTCATTCACCCAAGGTGTGTGCCTGGGGTCCTAGAGAAATTCCACAGGGTGATTCACATGTTTATGGTGGAGCAAGATCAACAGAGAACTCTGTGTCGACTTAGGGAACTCAGAATCGCAGACCTGCCTGGCCACATATGACAAGCAGAACCTCTCAGTTCAACTGTGAGAACCCACTGGCCCAGAGACGGAGGCAAAATGATACTCTATGTAAAAGGGTATTTGTGCATTTCATTGGTTACTGACCATGTCTGTGCCTGAGATGCATGTCAGCGATCACCTATGAGTGAGTGAGCGATAGATAAATTATGCCTTTCTTCCTTGCACACATGAAGATTTGTATGAAGGGAAAGAAGCAACTTTTAGTATCTGCTGAAATGTGAAGATGGGCAATGCAGAGGGTGATTTATCATTGCAGGAAAGATGGCCTGTTTGTATCTGACAAGACGTTTACACCACTCATCCGGGCCTGCAAATATGAGAGAGTGACTGCCCAGCTTCTGTTCCACTCACGGAGACTAATCTTCCTCATCTTCTAAATCCCCAACATGGTGTTGCTCTTGGCCTCACCTCTCCCCAATCTTAGTGTGGGATCCCCCAAGCATTGGCCTGGTCACAGTACAGGGATGGTGTCATGTGTGCAATCTCCATTGCTCAGTCTTGTATACTGAGAGGCCCAGGGGGTGGGAACACAAGAACGGGCCTTCTCTGCAGTGGCTCCCCATCTGTGGAATGCTCTCCCCAGGGATGTTCGCCTGGTGCCTTCATTATACACCTTTAAAGGTAAAGGTAAAGGGACCCCTGACCATTAGGTCCAGTCGTGACCGACTCTGGGGTTGCGCGCTCATCTCGCATTATTGGCCGAGGGAGCCGGCGTATAGCTTCCAGGTCATGTGGCCAGCATGACAAAGCCGCTTCTGGCAAACCAGAGCAGCACATGGAAACGCTGTTTACCTTCCCGCTGTAGCGGTTCCTATTTATCTACTTGCATTTTGACGTGCTTTCGAACTGCTAGGTTGGCAGGAGCTGGGACCAAGCAACGGGAGCTCACCCCGTCACAGGGATTCAAACCGCCGACCTTCTGATCTGCAAGCCCTAGGCTCAGTGGTTTAACCCACAGAGCCACCTGGGTCCCCATTATACACCTTTAGGCGCCAGGCAAAAACATTCCTGTATAAACAGGCCTTTGGTTGATTTGACATCCTACACCCTTTTAAAATTTGTGGGGGGGGGGTTTGGGGGGGGTTATTGGATTGTTGTTTTTATTTTGATTATATATTTTGTGGTTTTAGATTTTGCTTTTGTTCTGTGAAATTCAACAAATATAATAATAATAATAATAATAATAATAATAATAATACAGCAGGTAGAAAGGACATACAATGGTACCTCTGGTTGCAGACACGATCCGTTCCGGAGTGCTGTCCGCACCCCGAAAAATCTGCAACCAGAACGGCGCTTCTGCGCATGCACCGAAACCCAGAAGTAAACACTTCTGGGTTTGCCGCGTTAGCAAGATGAAAATACGCAACCTGAAGCGGACGCAACATGAGGTTAGACTGTAGAGAGCCTGTGTTATTGTCGCCACAGAGTGTGCATTCAGCATCTCCAATAATTAAACAGAATCAACAGAACTAATGGGAAGGGGTTACTTAGGAAATCTTTTCCAGTATGTACCAGTTTACCGGTATATGACAAAGGGCCAGTTAAATCCTTGGTTCACTTTCTGTTGTGCCATGCCTGTGCCATGCCTGCTTCTTTGAACCAGAAAACAATAAGCATGGATGGACTTTTAAATACTTCTGCATTTCGCCTACAATTTTTTTTATAGTTATCAATCAGAGTTATCACGAGCATTTTGAGACTTGACCGTTGTCACTTCCTCCTTACTCTTATGAGAAGTGTTCCAATGGAGGGAGCTCGCTGCCATTTATTTTAATGCTCATTTCTGCATTTTAAGCCAAATCCTACAGGCATGCGCTTCTGTTCTCACAACTCAAGAAATGGGTTTTTCATTGAACCATTACCACAAGCCAGTGGAATAACCAAACCTGCTACAATTCTGGATGGTGTCTTTTTTGCGGAAAACCACTATTATGCTTCCAAAATCCCCCCCCCCACCTGTTGTGTTACATCCTGGTTTCTTCCCCTATATATCATCCCTCCCGAAGCTTCCTTAATCTGCCACAATCTGCAGGGAGGGAGAACATTTTAAATGACCCTGAATCAACACTCCTCCTCCTCCTCCTATATACTAAAGGGATATTCTTTGTGGCATAAAGCCAATAATCCTTTTTGGTGTTGGGGAGCATCTGCGTATGTAACAGAAGGTAAACAAACCTGAGAAAGGTACATCCATTAGCCTTTCCCCAACTGCTCCATTGCTAACCTGCCTGCACTGCACCGGTCATTCTAGGGGACGCAAAGTACTAGGCACATGTTGGGTCACTGGGAAAATAAAGGAACAGCAATCTGACATCATTGTAACCAGCAGCATCGCCACAAGCTCGGTTCATATGCAACCCGAAGACAGAGTCTTCTGCTCGCCATCCAAGTGTGCATTGCAGTAAAGGTGCTCACCGCATAAACAGCTTCATCCTCCCACCTTTTCACCCACCAGACACTCTTGTTCCAAAGGGAGGAAAAGCAAGGCAGTAACATCTTATTAACTCCAGGTCACCCAGAAGTATTTATGACACAGCAAACAATTTCGGCATTAACCCTTCAGGCTGCCCTTGTTCCTGCAATGTCCTATTTAAGAGGAACAGACCAGGGTGGGGGTGGGATGTGGGGAGAGAAGGGCAGGCACATTTTTTGCCAAGCCGTCTTCGAGGAAAGCCATTTTACATTAAGAATGCAAAAAAAAAAAATGAGCTGCTCTCCCCAGTGTCTCAACTACAATGCTCAGATGACTAAGAGACACAGCGCGATATAGCACAGCCCATGAAGGAAATGCGTTCGAGAGCGGTGTGGTGCTTTTATTCTATTCCAGCACGCTGAACAGACCCATTTATCTTTCAGCAAGCGGACCCACCAAGAATAAACGGAAGGCAGAAAGAGGTCGTCTGTGCGCCCCTTCACAACAACCTGCCAAGGTGGGCTAGCCTAAGGGGGATCCCTCAAGGATCTGTGGCTCAGGAAGAGGATAAGTGCGCGCACACTGTGCATATGAAGAGCACACCCCAAAATAATCCTGGGAACTGTAGCACCCAGCACCCTTAACAGGCTATACTTCCCCAGTTTAAGAATCCTGAGAACTGTAGTTCCCAGCACCCTTAACAAGTGATAATCCCCAGGTTTGAGAATCCTCAGAACAGTAGCTCCCAGCACCCTTAACAGGCTATAATCCCCAGGTCTAAGAATCCCGGGAACTTTAGTTCCCAGCACCCTTAACAGGCTATAGCTCCCAGGGGGTGTTTTTTAAGGGGTGGGGTGTGGGATGAGCTGAAAATGTATGGCATATACGCAGCAGTGTCATAGGGAACAGGGAAACCTCCCTAACTGGGCTGGGTGGAAGGGCGGTGGGCTGCTAAAAGAATGAATGGGAGGCAGAAGCTGACACGTCACTATCTCTCCCCCCCCCCGCGCCGTCATTCAGCAATCCACTCACCCGAGCCGCCATCTTGTTCCGCCGGCGACGAAGCAGCGACTGACAGATGCGAGATGCGGAGCGCGGAAAGCCGCCGGCTGGGAGGAGGCGGAGCCACGCAGAGCGCGTGGGGCGGGGCCTGTCCTCGCCCCTCCCACTTCCGGAGCCTTTTATAACCGCCTCGTTCTCGCGTCCGCCGACCCCGCCTCAAGAGTTAAGGGAGGCGCGAGAGGCACCCGCCCGCATACACGCAAGGGAGTCCAATGCGGCGCCGGCTGTGGTTGAGCCCAAAGGGAAGGAGAGATGCGCGCAATCACGTACTGTACAAAGAAGCAAGGAAGAGGAGGACGAAAGGGCATTTCCCTGTTTAATTTTAATAGTTGATTGGTATTTAAGGCGACAAAAGTGTGCTAAGGGGGGTTCACTCGAATTGCAGGGATAAAACCCCAAGCAAAATGTAAACATCATCATCATCATTCATTATCATTATTATTATTTAATGAATTTATATACCGCCCTATATCCGGAAGTCTCAGGGCGGTTCACATAAAAGATCACAACATATATAACATCATGTCAACGTGCGGTCAAAATCGCAATGAGTTGGATAGGCAAACCCTAAAACTGAGATGATTCCTCTTAAGTCTAAAATATTGGGGAGGTGACACCAAAAGGCTAGGAGGAAAATGAATGCAAGCAAATAAAGGGACAGAGGTATCACGTTACAGAGGTTATTAATATTATTTTCAAAGGAAACCAGTCCCATTCGGTTCAATGGGACTTACTTCCAGCCAGGTAAGGGTCGGGTGTGCAGTATACAATTGCAAGCTTACTCGTGGACCTTAAGAGACGCATCTCTCTTTCTCTGCATTACTGCCCCGCACGTGGAGGCATTCCAATAAGAACCAGAAGTGAGGGTTGAGTACTTAAGCCATCCTCTCCCCCCCCCCCATCTCTATTGCCTTCAATCACGTCCGCAGAGAGGCAGAGATATTAAAAAGTTGAAGACGGCTATCTCATTTTCTCTACACGCTGCATCCCGGTTTAGATTGGATAAGTCATTTTTAAATGTCTGCTGGCAGACCTTTGAATAGCTAAGGCATAGATAGCTGTGATTGTGCAAAGTAATAATTTAATTTTTTTACAAAAGGGAACTCGAAGCGACTTGCAAAAAAAATAGCACATACGTCACAACAAACATAAAATTAAAACGGAGTAAAAGCTCAAAGATAAGTTTTGTTTTGCTCGGAAAAGTGAACGTTTATTCCGTTTTTCAACATTTTAAAAAATAACCTTACCATAGCATATTCCAATACAAATGCAGTCCATTATCCCCATATTAAAGGACAGAAGAGGGTGATACAATAATCCCACAGTTTCCTCTAAATATTGCAAGGTGGGCATCAAGCCGAAGTTCATTGCGTAGTTTACATAGCTGCCAAGTTTTCCCTTTTCTTGCGAGGAAGCCTATTCAGCATAATGGAAAATCCCTTAAAAAAGGGGATAACTTGGCAGCTATGGTAGTTTACAACAACCCTGATATGTAGTCCAGTTGCTGAACCTCTTACAGGTTGGGGCTGAAGTTCAGATACACTATCCCTGCCATATCAGTCTGCAGAAAGTAGTGTACTGTACAACTGTTATGTAAAATAAAAAAATTCCTTCAGTAGCACCTTAAAGACCAACTAAGGAATTTTTTTATTTTGCTTCGACTCAGACCAACACGGCTACCTAACTGTTATGTATTAAGTTAACTGCAGTACTCCTTCTGGCCACCGGGGCTGCAGTTCTTACCCTGCCCACTGTGGCTGCAGTTCTCACTCAGGTCCACAACATGCAAATGAAGGATTGAGAGTGCTGTTCACGGATTGGGTAGCTAGGGGAAGTTTGTTACTACAGTATTGCAAGTTACTGAGTACTATATAAACCAGTTGGCTAAACTACTGTTCAGTCTGGACTCAGAGCTAGAATAAAGAGCTGGTTGTTTTGAGAGCTGTGTCTTCATCCTCCTTACCCACTATTCTACAACAACCACCCTGCAATATAGGGCCACTGTTTTTATACTAACAGTATATTGCAGGAGGGGCCTGATGAAGAGATGGATTTATGACAGCCCTAGCCTGCAATGCAGTCTACTGTTACCGTTGCAAATCAGAGATTGGGCTTAGATTTAAATTTCAAGCCAAAAAAACTCAATACAAAACAAACCCTTAGGTTGCACACGGTCAATCTGCTTAGATTGCCTATGGAGAACACCCCCAGAAACAAATCCAATGCTCAGTTGCATGCTGACGCCTCATCCTCGGTGGATTTGTATGCAGGCGGCATGTGCTTTTCAATGTTCAAAATCTCAATAACAAAATCACACTATATGATAACTATATAATGTTAGTTAGATGAGAGATTCTTGTCTCTACTGCTATATTTTCTCCTCTTTTTTGGGGGGGGGGAGGACATCTGTTGCCCAAGAGCAACAGAAGGATGTTCAAAAGGCAAAGCTAACAGCCGTTGGACTCCCACTCCCATAAACCCTAGTCTGTGTGATGGATGATCAGGGATGATGGGATCTGTAGTTCTGTTCCACCAAAAATGCAAAGTATGTAGCTCACCACATTTTTTGTGTCTTTGCGCACAGAGCAGCTGACACAGTCAGGCTTCATCTTTGTTGTTAGCACCAGAGTTTCCTTGCTCAGTTGTCACTGCTAGCTCTTCCTCCTCTCCTATTTCCATTCAAGCCCTGTTGTTCTGAATGACATCGTACTCTAGTATCACTGCCTGGTCCACAAAGATAAGAAAATAATTACACAGAGAGAGGCATCTGGCTTTGTGTGTGTGTGAGTGATTTCCATGTTCAGATAGGAGAAGCCATTTTTAAATGTCCCCCGGGGAGGTAGGGAGAGTTGCCAATATACATCAATAAAACAATCCAGCATTTTATTTTCCTTTTTTGGCAAGTTGGTAACTGGTTTAATAGATCCACAGCAAAGCGGCACATTAGATTCCTTACATACATATATTTATTGACTAAATATATTCATTAAATACACATATTTAATGGTATAATTAAAAATAAAAAATATCCTAAGGACATTGCAGATCTACCCAATTCCTCATTTGTAAGACGGCAGCTCTCATCATCTTTGACCACTGGCCATGACGGCTGGGACAGATGGAAGCAGTCCAACAGCACTTGGAGGGCAAGCAATTCCTCCACTCCTGCTAGAGGATTATGTTCAAAGTCTGGAGGCCCCTTTGGGTTAGTGGGGAGCTGATCAGATATAGGCAGGGCTGACCCAAGAGATTTTGGCACCCGATGCAAACCACAAAATGGTGTCCCCCTCCCCACCAGGGAAGGAGAGGTGAGATCCACATCAGGAACAGGGGGGGGGAAGGGAATAAATTTCTACCTCGAAGAATTTCCAACTATAGAAGAATGGCAGATGAAGATGATGGACTTTATGGAACTTGCTGAACTGACGGGGAGACTCCGAGATCAGACGGAGGAGATGGTGGAAGAAGACTGGAAGAAGTTTAAAGTTTATTTAGGGAAACATTATGGTGTATAAAAATTTGTGGTTACATTTTTTTTTACTGAATGAAAGTAAGGGATGAAAGTAGATGTTAGAAAGAAAGTATAGATGAATTTAATATACAGTAGTTGATTTGATGTAAGGATATGGGATAACTTTGGAAAATGTTTAAAAGAATGATTAGGAAACTGCTAAAGAAGATTCGAAAAGGAAATCAGTTAGGAAGTCCCAGAAACAATGGTTTGGAAGTTAGAAGAAAGTTAAAATGATTATAGGTACTGTATTGGTATTGTGTGTATTTTTTGTGTGTGGTATGTTTTATTTTTTATTTTTATGTATATTTTTATAGTGTTTTATGTGTCTTTTTGTTCTTTTTTCTCTCTCTGAATGTATAAAATCAATAAAAATTATTATTAAAAAATATATTCTGCCTCGAAATCAGCTGTCCCTATGGATCCTGCCTTGCCTCTTGAATGTAGGTCACCAGCACCAGCTGCAGAGGTGCAGCATTCGGACCCCATGTTATGGACTGGCTGGAGGCACCAGTTGGGGATTCCCCCGAGGGAAGAAGGCTCAGAGCCTCGGGATTGGTGATAAGCGGCCAGGAGGAGAAGATTGGGAGGAGGAGGTGTCTGAAGCTGAAGGAGTAACAGGGTTTAGTGAGCAGGAAGAGTCTGTGGCAGAGAGCAGTCCAGAATCAGAGGCAGAAGCTGGAGCAGCAGTGGACAGAGGCCAAGAGACAAAGATGAGTTGGTCTGGTGAACAAATCAGGGGGTCTCCCCGTCCTGCTGCAACAAGCTCCTCTCCCCCCACCCACTGGTCTTCCAGTACCAGAAGAGGTATGAAGTGAGAGGAGCAAAAGCAGGCGCAGCCCCTCAAAGTGTTCCTAGTCCCACTGGGCTAGTCACTGTCTACCTCACAAGATGGTTGTGAAAATAAAATGGCAGGAGGAAAACCACGTACACTGCCTTCAACTACCACCATAGAGGTAATAAAATAAAATAAATGATTGTTATAAAATACACTGCAGAGGTACTATGGAAACGACAAAATATCTATCCTTCACAAACTGTTCTGTTGACCAAGGAGCTTTGATCAAGGTCTGTGCAGTCATTATCTTAGTTTATTATCACGCCTGATTTGTAGAAGGGCCCCACCTGCACTATTAATTTAAAGCAGTATTGCACAACTTTAAACAGCCACGGCTTCCCTCAAAACATCATGGGAACTGCAGTTTGTTAAGGATGCTGAAGGGGTGCCAGGAAACCTTTTTTTGCCCCCCCCCGAACTACATTTCCCAGAGTTATCTAGAGAAAGGCATTGGTTGTTAATAAACCGCTGTGAAAATTGTTAGCTTTGCGTGGGGAATAGGGGGTCTCCTCCTAACAACTACATCAGGCATCCCCAAACTTTGGCTCTCCAGATGTTTTGGACTACAATTCCTATCATCCCTGACCACTGGTCCTGTTAGCTAGGGATCATGGGAGTTGTAGGCCAAAACATCTGGAGGGCCGCAGTTTGGGGATGCCTGAACTACATCCTTAACAAACCACAGCTCCCAAAATCATTTCGAGGAAGTCACGACTGTTTAAAGTGGTGTAATAATGCTTTTAAATGTACGGCACAGATGGAGCCTAGAAATGAAAAAAAACCTAAGTCTCTTCCCTCAGACTCGCAATTTCAAAATTATTATAGCAGTCTGTTTTCCAGCCATAAGCACACAGCTGCTCCTGGAAGTCTGCAAAGGAGGGTGTGAAGGTCAAGTCTTGGGTAGATTGATGACACCAATAATTCTGTGTTCTGCTCCTGTGCTTTATAGTAAAGAGTCGGTTTACTGCAGTCTGCGATGGTCATACTGCAGTATTTGGGATGTTGCTACGAGGCAGCTTGAAAGGGAACTGCTGCGTTGTACAGGGGGAAAAAACATATAGTTTGTGCACTGAATAATATGTGTTTGAGTGTTTTAAGGAGCCTATTTGCACAGATCTCTCTTTTAGAGAACAGCTGTGTTTCCCAAGGTCATATGTTATTAAAAAATAAAAAAATACTGAGAAAGCGGAGCAGTTTTGCGATGTCCTTTAAAGAATGTTCTAGATAATATTAGGCTTTACAGTGGAAGAAAGGGGGAGCATCACCATGGAAACCAGAATTCTAACAGAAGCTGGGAATTCTGCAGTCTCCCCCTGTTGGTGTGTCATTTTAAATACAGTAATTGGACTCCCAAGTGCCATCAGCCCCAGCCAGCATGGCCAATGGGTGGGAATGAAAGGAAGGATATAGCAGGTTGTATAGCAGTATTGTATTCCACACCTGCTGTATGGTGTGGAATACAATACTGTCACTGATAAGTAGTGTGTAACCTAGGAAGCGCTTGGTTCATGGCTCACTGAATAAAGCAGCCTAATCTAACCTGGTGCCCTTTAGATGTTATTGACTACAACTCCCATCATCCCTGACCATTGGTCCTGTTAGCTAGGGATGGTGGGTGATATAATGATGATGATGATGATGATGGTGATAATGATGATGTTGTTGTTGTTGTTATTTATACCCTGCCCATCTGGCTGCCTTCCCCAGCCACTCTGGGCGGCTTACAGCACATTTTAAAAAATGCAAAACATTAGACATGAAAAACTTCCCTAAACAGGGCTGCCTTCAGATGCCTTCTTAAAGTCAGGTAGTTGTTTATTTCATTGACATCTGATGGGAGGGCGTTTCACAGGGCAGGCGCCACCACCGAGAAGGCCCTTTGCCTGGTTGCCAGTAACGTCACTTCTTGCAGCGAGGGAACCACCAGAAGGCCCTCGGAGCTGGACTTCAGTGTCCGGGCTGAACGATGGGGGTGGAGACGCTCCTTCAGTCAAAAACACCTACCTGGAGGACATCAGATTAGGGATGATGTTTGAAACTCATTTAGTTGGCTTTAATTCTTAACCTGCGGGTTAATAATATTGACCTACTTACCACCACGCTGCTGTAATTACTGAGATAATGCATGGGAAGCATTTATTATATCTACTGTACATTCTGTCATATAAGACGACTGGGCGTATAAGACGACCCCCAACTTTTCCAGTTAAAATATAGAGTTTGGGATATACTCGCTGTATGAGAAATACGACCCGGCGTATAAGACAACCCCTGACTTTTGAAAAGATTTTCCTGGGCTAAAAAGTAGTCTTATACGCAGGAATATACTGTACTTACTTCTGTGGGCTGAAGCTTGGATTTATTTTTACGCCACTAAAAAGGGAATCACAGAATCATAGGACTGTAGAGCTGGAAGGGGTCACATGGGTCATCTAGCCTAACTCCTGGGAATTCAGGAATCTTTTGCCCAATGTGAGCCCGTGAACCTGAGATTAAGAGTCTTGTGCTCTATCAACTGAGTTATCCAACCACTTTCAGTGGAAAAAAATTAGAAGCGGAGCGGTCTGTAGGCTGTGGCATGTCTCACTCCACAGCTGTGAGCCCACCAACTTTTAAAGCAGGGATGTTTCCATTGAAATGGACATGATTCCAATTTCATTGCTGAAAAGAGAGCGGCTGGGGCTCAGATTATATACCAGGCACCCCCAAACTGCGGCTCCCAAACTCCCATGATCCCTAGCTAACAGGACCAGTGATCAGGGATGATGGGGATTGTAGTCCAAAACATATGGAGGGCCGAAGTTTGGGGATGCCTGTTATATACAGTAATCTTGTGATATAGGTGAGCTGCGGGGAGGAAGCTGCACTTTGTGCATGCTCAGAGACATTTTTTGCATTTGCATTTACATTTCTCAGCAGGGCTTTACAACAACAACAACAACAACAACAACAACAACAACAACAACAACAACAACAACAACAACACAGTCGGGAAAATAAGATTCCTTACAAATGTTGTACTACAACTCCCATCATTCCTAGTGAGCAGGACGAGCGGTCAGGGATGATGGGAGGTGTAGTCCAACAACGGCTAAATCCATTTGGATGAGTTAGCGGAAGGCGCAGCAACCTGCCCCAATCTGCCGAGGACGGTCTCCTACCTAGCAACCCCGCAGTATTGAGTACTACATTTCCCAGCAAGCATCGCTCCGCCGCGTACGCAGCGACCATAGAGCTAAGAAGAAGAAAAAAGAAAGCACTTTCGTATCTCTATGGTTTCGCGCCACGGAAAAGACCAAGAGAAGGAAGCGGAGGAAGTGGCTTCCGGCGGAAGTGAGGCCCTGTGGTTCCGGCCGGCGTGAGTGAGCGAGTTTGGGCTTTTTTTTTCAAGATGGCGGCTGCGGCGGGCTTGGAGTTCCAGCGCGCCCAGTCCTTGCTGAGCACCGACCGGGAGGCCTCCATTGGCATCCTGCACTCCATAGGTGAGGAGCCGGAGGGAAGGGAGTGTCGTCCGTCCTCCACCGGCTGCTGGTGGCTCCGGCGGGCGCAGGAGGCCGGCGGCAGCGGCAGCTCGCGGCCGGAGCCGCTGCTGACTCACCGTGAGCGGCTCTGAAGGGGGAGAAGGCAGCCGGTGCGAGGAGGGGAGTTGGGGAGCGGGGATGTTTTGGGGGGACGGCGGCGCGGGGAGGGAGGCTTGGTTTTGTGGAAATGGGGGAGTCCGGGCCGCCTCGGAAATCGGCCGATGGGTCGGCATCGGAAGGGCCTAGGCAAGCGGAGTGGGGAGGGCTCTATTGACAGGCTTTCCCTTCCCCAGACCCTCTCCCACCCCCAGCTTATTCTTTGTCGTGGGAGGCAAGAACGCCGGACTCCGGTTTCCTGAGCTGCCATGTCTCCCTAATCATTCCTAGCTGCTCGTCAGGTGCATCCCAAATCTCAGCCTAGGGACAAAGCAGCCATCAAACCCTCAACCCCCCCCCCCCCGAAATCTGATTTCAATCAGAAAGGTAGGAATAAGTTGTTGGGAGGAGAGGTGTGTGTGTGGGAGAAGACTGGCACAGACTTCTGAAAGTGGTTTGTCTCGGTGATTGCTGTCAATGAGGAACAACAAGATAGAAGTTGGAGAGGGTGCCCAATTTGATGGCATGAGATTCATGGTTGTGGTAAAGGTAGGAGAGGGAGGAGGTCTGAGAGCTGGCCCAACAATAAGCTTCCTAGTGCTTTTACATGGATCCCGTTTCCCATGCTTTTAGGAGAAACTGGATGTGCAGATGCTAACAAGGGAGTGCTTTGTGAAGCTGGTTCTGGGAGATCACAGTTCTTTTCCTCGTAGTCCGGCTAGCCCCCCCCCCCCCCCCGCTCAGTCAGACAATCTCCCTGGCAGATACTATTACAGTCATACCTCGGTTTAAGTATGCCTCGGTTTGAGTACTTTCAGTTTAAGTACTCCGCAGACCGTCTGGAACAGATTAATCCACTTTCCATTACTTTCAATGGGAAAGTTCACTTCAGGTTAAGTACGCTTCAGGTTATGTACGGACTTCCAGAACCAATTACACTCATACCTCGGGTTAAGTACGCTTCAGGTTGAGTACTCCGTGGACCCATATGGAACGGATTAATCCACTTTCCATTACTTTCAATGGGAAAGTTCACTTCAGGTTAAGTACGCTTCAGTTTAAGTACTCTGTGGACCATCTGGAACGGATTAATCCACTTTCCATTACTTTCAATGGGAAAGTATGCTTCAGGTTAAGTACAGACTTCCGGAACCAATTGTGTACTTAAACCGAGGTACCACTGTATATATATTTTAAAGAGGTGAGTTTTGAGAAAGACGTGATGGAGGTTTGTTGTGGAGTAAGAGGTAGATAACTGGGAGTGATGAATCTGAAGAGGGGTTAGTGGTGAAGAGATTGCATGGGAAAGCAGCATGGATTGTGTAGGGAGACTGTTGGCAAAACACCTTAGGGTCGTGCCTATACTCTTTCTTCTTGTGAGGTGGTTAATGCTTGATATTTGCTATGAAAGATGGCATTTTGTGTACCCCCCCTTTACATATCTGCTTTACTAGGGGAAGGAGGACAGTTTATGTGCAAGTCTTCTTTTACCCAGTAACTCCATTTGAAGGGTGGGAGTGAGGTACAGGGACACAAAATCCAATGGTTTCTGGATAGCTTTAAAACGGTATTGCTAAAAATTGTGATTGGTAAGTCATAGTAGCTACTATCCATAATGACTACAGTATATGTAATTTTTCTAGGTTCAGAGGCATTGTGCCACTGAATACCAAATGCTGAGATCAACAACAGGAGAGTGTTATTGCCATCCGGCCTGCTTGTGGGCTTTTCAGAGTCATATGGGTAGCCACTGAGAGAAACAGAATGCTAGGTTACGTGGACAATGTTCATATCTAGGAAGGATTTTCTTATGATGGTCTACAATTTGGACTTTGTTCAAATAAGTATTATGGCTTGGGATTTCTAGAGGCATAAATAGGAAGGTGGGTTTTGAGATCAGGAAGTAGTACAGTCATATCTCGGTTTAAGTACGCCTCGGTTTGAGTGTTTTCAGTTTAAGTACTCTGCGGACCCGTCTGGAACGGATTAATCCACTTTCCATTACTTTCAATGGGAAAGTTCGCTTCAGGTTGAGTACTCCGCGGAGCCGTCTGGAACGGAATAATCCACTTTCCATTACTTTCAATGGGAAAGTTCGCTTCAGGTTAAGTACGCTTCAGGTTAAGTACAGACTTTCAGAACCAATTGTGTTTGTAAACCGAGGTACCACTGTAATCCATTTTAGCTACTGTCAGAACAACTGAAGCTGCTCTAATATAGGTTTGCAGTTTGCATGTGTTGATAGCAGCTGAGAGTTGATCATCTTCCTTTAGTGCACTTTATACAAAGAGTGGAGTAGGGAATCAAGGTGAAACAGAAAGAAGACCAGCTGCAATACACCCTTTGAAACAAAGGCTCCACTATAAAAGGTTTAGGAAATGGAGTGCCCTTAGAATTTTGGTTTTGTGTCGGTTAACATGAGGGTCTCTCTGTTTCGGCCTGCCCCTTGCAAACTCTCCTGTCCTCCTTCCCACATTTTAAAATATATTCTTTCCCTTTCTTAGTTCAAGACTTGAGCTACATTTCTGTAGATCATATTAAATGAAAAAAGCCACCAGACACCACTTCTCTTCCTTCCCCAGACAAAAGTAGCCTGAGAACACCACCTGCTTAGAGGAGCTTTACTTGTCTTAAGATTGACAGTAGGAGCAGAACGTGTGTACAGCAAAGGAAAACTTGATATTGTCCCATGCAAATGCACAAAATTATCTAGTCCTGTAGGTTTTGGTGGAATTCACTCTTGCTGATGGGAACCGTTTGACATAAACAACATTTCTGACTCAGTGAAATGATTCTTGTTAACCTCCCATATGTTAACTGTCAAATAAAACTGTTCCTCATGGATTGGGAACAATTAAACTATGAGAGATGTCTCTTTATTCTAGAGTTTTGGCAAGGAGAAAAGTATTGATATGGCTACTAATGGGGAGTAGGGAGTAGTTCCATTATAATAGTGTGAAGTAGTCCTTCGGTATTGCTGAAGCCTATATTTTATGTTTAAAAGGCGGTTTGTAGCTTTTCATTCCTTAGTTAATATTTTAGATATTGACAGCTGTATGCCGCAGGAAATGGTACTTTGCTGGTTTCTCTGAATACCACTTTTTTGTGCATGTTCTTTCATGCAACTGCACTAAAACTAGTAATATAACCACTCTTCTTGGTGTGAAGAGGCTTGTTTACAGTATCTGGTGACATGCTAGAGAGCGATGAAGATGCTTTTTCACAGCTGTAGCTGTGTCCACATTGCTGCTGTGATTACATTATGCCAAATATGCTGGATGACACAAAACACTGTATAAGGTATTATTTTTCCTGAGCTGCCTTGTGTTACTGAATTTCTCTACTCTGTGTCACAAACTCCTAATCATAATCTGAGAGGCAGATGCTATGGGATCACAAGAAGCTAGCTGGTTACAGAATGATTGAGCCAAATTATGCATGAACAGTCCTTGATTAGGTGCAGAGGCTTGTCTTAACTTCCGAAAACCTTTTGTTTTTCCAGTGAAGCGTGATGTCCAGGAGAACGATGAAGAGGCCGTACAAGTCAAAGAGCAGAGCATCCTGGAACTGGGGAGTCTCTTGGCCAAGACGGGGCAGGCGGAAGGTAAATTCCGCTTTTAAAACAGCTTAATAACACCTAACCTTGTTCTAGTCTTTTTTTAATACTGTGTTTTAATGGTGTAACATGCACCCTTAGGGTGAAAGGTGGTGAATAACGAATAAGAAAAAGAATAAAAATATATAATGTCACCGTAGAAAAGTTTACTGCTCTCTGAACAGTTACTGCTCTAATGTCACATTTGTGGGATCTGGAAAAGTATCTCGGCAAGAGAAGAATGCTAATTTTGGATGTGGTCACTATAGACCAGGCATCCCCAAACTTCGGCCCTCCAGATGTTTTGGACTACAATTCCCATCTTCCCCGACCACTGTTAGCTAAGGATCATGGGAGTTGTAAGCCAAAACATCTGGAGGGCCGCAGTTTGGGGGTGCCTGCTATAGACCAAACTAGACATGTAGTCACAAGACTGGCCACTGTGTGCTTGTTTTTCTTTACTAAAAAGCAGCTGCTGGGGGTGGGGACAGGACATATGGGGCAAGCATTTAAGCTCCCCGCCCCCATGGTTGTTATTTAATAAAGGAAACATACCCACACAAACGCTTATCATGCAGTTAGCACCATAGAGAAGATGGAAAACTGACCTGAAAAAATGCTACAAGGGAGCATACAGGTAACACCCCCCCCAAAAAAAAATACTAAAGAATTGGAGCCAGTATGTGTGAATGTTCCTCTTCTGTCTGAAAAAATTGGCAGGAATGAGCCGTTAAGCTTCTGTTTTGTGTTCTCGTACAGCTTCAGTAGCTGAACTGGGCTTCACAACTTTGTTTTTAATGCAGAACTTGGAGGACTTCTGAAGTATGTGCGCCCTTTCTTAAACTCCATCAGCAAGGCGAAGGCAGCCCGCCTGGTTCGGTCTCTGCTAGATCTTTTCCTAGACATGGAAGCAGCAACAGGACAAGAGGTGAGAATCAAAATTCAAGCAAAACTGTAAACGTGGTGTTTGCAGTTGCTTTTCAGATGTTCTGTTATAGCTGATCCTATTCAGAGGAAGGCACGCAAAACTTCATACAAAAGACGACAATAATAATAATAATAATAATAATAATAATAATAATTAAATAAGAAAGTGGAAATAGTACAGAAGATAACAGAAAATATGCTTAAAATCAATACCAAAGGCATATCTAAGGCAGACAACTATGCATTGATCTGGAAAACAAAAATACCTTCCATTTCTAGAAAGTATAGAGCACCTTGCAATAATACAACCTCAAATGATATAAATGCATGGGGCAGCTGTGGTCTAGCTATCCTTGGCCAGAAAAAAAGCAATTTGAATGTGGTTTCTTTCTTTTTCTTTTAAGGTTGACCTGTGTCTTGAATGCATTGAATGGGCCAAATCCGAGAAGAGGACATTCCTGCGCCAAGCTCTGGAGGTAAGGTATGCTGCATATCCGTGTGACTTGGTACAGCTAAGTTGTGCACGTTGGTCTCTCGTTTATTCCCCGGATTTGGAAATCTGCCATCCTATCTGCCGGGGCACAGAACCCAGACAACTTACCTATTCATGTTCCGCTGCATTGCTTCTTTGGGTTATTACTGACGTGTTACCAGGTTTTTCAAGTGGTGGTTTTGGGTGTGATAGTTCGGTGCCAGCTTTATGCAGACTTGCATATCTGGGAGTTTTCCTCCCCTGTCTGTGATGCAAACAGTTGACATGTGTTCCCTCTTAACACCCTCGGTTGTGTTTGCTATACGACTGGTAAAAAGACAGGTATTTTCCCAGCCTTTCAACGCCGTCTGCATTTATTGATGTTGTTTTGTGGGTCTTGGGCAGGCATCCCCAAACTGCGGCCCTCCAGATGTTTTGGCCTACAACTCCCATGATCCCTAGCTAACAGGACCAGTTGGGGAAGATGGGAATTGTAGTCCAAAACATCTGGAGGGCGGAAGTTTGGGGGTGCCTGGTCTTGGGGATGAAAGATGATCTGGATTACCTGATTCTGAGAAGTTTGTATTTCTGCTTCTCAGTCTTTCTGCTCTGTGTGGCTTGGAAATCAGCTGCAGTTATATCCTTTGTTCTTTGGCTCGTGTTTCTCCCCTGTTGTGCCTCTTGCTATGTTGGGAGCAGCTCCCCCTTCAAACTTATTACTGCACTGCCATGCATTCTGTGGTGTCTTGACTTCCATGCTTCAGACATGCTGCTTCCCGAGTCAGGAGTGAGCAGTCTGCGGCACTCCAGCTCCCATCATCACTAAACACTGGTCAATACTGGCTGGGGCTGATGGGAGTTAAATTTCAACAAATTCTGGAGGGCGGAAAGTTCTTCATACCTGTCCGAAATGAGTATTTCACATTCATAGAGTTAATTTTCATTGAAATGCATCATTTATCTCTCTTCTAGGCAAGGCTGGTTTCTTTGTACTTTGATACTAAACGGTATCAAGAAGCATTGCAGTTAGGTAAGTAGATTACCAGCTGGGCACCGCTTTCCCCCTATTTTGATTTCATACTGGCTAGAAGGAATAGAGCTGCTTGTGTCTTACTCTAAACCTGCTTCATAGACGCGTGTTCATCGCTTTAGCATCATGTATTGACCAGGATGCTTGAGGGAATTCAGTCTTTGAGTTCCAATAAGAACTGTCTTGAACCACATATTTTAATATAAAGTTTTAAATATAAATACGTACTTAAAGATAAACATTTCCGTAGCTTAAAAAAATACATAGATAAATGCAGAAACAAATAAATACATGGGGCATATAGCACAGCGGGCAAAACCAAAGAACACATGAGCCCTCCTGGATCAGGACAAAGGCCAATATTTCTCACCCTAAACGTTATGTGTTCAGTTCACAGTATTGGCTGTTGGATAAATGGCGATACTTTATTTGGCAACTCCTCAAACTGCCTCCCCTAGGTTCAGGCAGAAACGAGATCAACTTTCACATCAAGCTTCGATTCACCTGATTCCTGTTAAAAATAAAAATTATGAAGGTGCTCCATTTTCATTTGACATACCCTTGGCCTTGCGTACTTTCCTAGAGGCAGCGTTCGAAACTCGTAACGCAAACAGTCACGTTTTGCCAGAGGGAAGTCTCATTGCAATGAGCGTGTCTGCCTGACCGGAATCCAAAGAGTTAGGCCCCCTCACCACGATCCGATCCTTTTGTTCTGCTTCGCCAGCATCAGCAGCTCCTGCATTAGAGTTAATGTCCAACCCCAGGGCCCTCTCATCTCACAAGGCAGTAGAACAGCTATTCTCCCTCCTTCCCTCCCTTTCTCTCCATTCTCTCTGTGGGCTGGCGCTGAAGGTACATGTCAGGGATTGTTCTAGCAGTGAGCATTCCCTGACAATCGCAGAAGAGAGGCACCCTGGCTCAGGCAGCATCCTAGAGCCCTTACTGCAACCTCAGACAGGACATCAGGGGGAGGGATCAGGGGAAGTGTCCAGCGGGGAGATGCCTCGCCCTTTTAAGTTCATGCCTGACTTAAGACATTCCAAGGTGCGCAGGTGCAAAGGGAGGAGGGCAGGAATCCCACGCTTACGATGCTGGGGGAGGTGCAGACGCCAGGCATTGGGAGAATCTTCGTCAGACTGATAGGACATGTATTCTTGATACTGAATCACATTGTAAATATCAGGCAAAATAAAACCCTTAAAGACAGAATGGCTGTGGTACTAGTTTCTCAGAAGTAGCCAAGCAAGGACCGTGACAGTACAGTGGTACCTCTACTTACGAATAACTCTACTTACGAATGTTTCTACTTACGAATGGAGCTCCGTCCGCCATCTTGGATGCGGTTTAGATAGATAGAACTTTTTCTACTTACAAATTTTTAGATAGGGTTGCTTCAACTTACGAATTTTTTCACCCAATGCATTCCTATGGGATTCGACTTACAAATTTTTTCGACTTACGAATGTACGTTCGGAACGCATTAAATTCGTAAGTAGAGGTACCACTGTACAGGACTAGTAAAGCCACCAGCGGGACTCCAAAGTAAACTTAAGAGCAGTTTCCTGATTCATTTGAATACAACGGAGAGAGAACAGAGGGGTGGCGGAGGAAAGGTGAGCCCCCTGAAGGCGAGAGTTCCCCGGTTAGTACAGAGAGGGAAAAGTGCCTGTATATTTGTTCGGGTTTTCTCTCTCACTGTTGTTGCTTGAAGGGGGGGGTCATGAAATGGTCTGCTTTGGGGTTGGATTGGGGGCAGCACCCCTCTACCAGATAGACATTTTCTCTTGATCACAGCCCAATCCAGCACATTCCACTTGCTGGCGTTCCCCCTTTCCCCTCCTCCCGGTTCTCTGCAGAGTTCATAGCTCTGTCTCTTGTGTTTGTGTTCCTGGCTCTGTGTGTGTGTGTTGCCAGACAGGTACCGTGTTTCTCATATTATAAGACACGTCTTATATTTATTTTTTCCTCAAAAAAATACACTATGGCTTATTTTCAAGGGATGTCTTATTTTTTTCCTCCTCCTCCTCCTCCTGCCGCGGCCGGCATTGCTGCTGTGCCTATGTCTTATTTTCGGGGTATGGCTTATATTCCTTGAATGCTTTAAAATCCTGTCATGGCTTATTTTATGGGTATGTCTTAAAATATGAGAAACAGGGTATCTGTAAATATTAATTATTCAAATAACATGGTTTTGGCAACTATTGCAAGAGCTGAGCCTCATTTGTGTTTGCGGTGTCCAATTCAAAACTGCTATTAAAAATGAGATATCTCACTCACTGGTGTGAATTGCATATTACTTCATGCTTTTTTGGGGGGGAAGTGCTGCTGCATTGGGGGGGGATAGTGACTAGCCATTCTGTTTTAGTGCCTGTAACCCAGGTTCCAGGAGCAATTTTGCTCCTAGCTTTTATAACTCAGTTTCTAACGCTGCCAGGAGGTAAGACTTCAGTGGCCTGGCTGACTTGTTGCCCTCCAGAAGTTGTTGGACTCACAGCTCCCATCAGCCCTAGCCAGCATGGCTAGAAATCAGGAATTATGGGAGTTGTAGTCCAGTAACGTCTGAAGACCACAGGTTCCCCATCCATGCTTTAGATTCAGTTTTAAAACCAAGTGAGGTTCTACCTCTTCTCTCAGTGTCATAGTGACCCTGAGTCATTAGGATTAACTGACCGAGATCTGCACTGAATTCTCCACATGCCCAGAGTTGCGTCACTTAACTGTCTTATTAATGGTGATAGGCACATATAGTGGCTTAATACGGTGGCTGATTTTCCATGACCTTGTTAGGCAGGAAGGGCAGTGTCGTCTCACCTTAGTTGTAAAAAAAACATAGGATTCATTTTCATGCTTAATATGTTAGCTTTGTATGTACCTAACTCTTATCTCGGTCTCCTAATAGTGTTGCGTTACTTAATCCTATGAGACAGAACGCCCAGTTTGCTTCATAGTGGGACTTGGGATAGAACCTGCCTTCTCCCATCAAAACTGGACACTATGGGTGGTATTTTACTCACAGTAGACCCACTGAAACGAGTCAAGTCCATTAATTTCAGTGGGCCTACTCTTGAGTAAAACATAGTTGAATACCACCCTGGCTTTCCACAGACCAGTCTCAATTCAACTAACCCGGTGTGCTAGCAGAAGCTAACGGGGCTTTTGTTCCTCCAGATCAGCTCTGGAGCATCCAGAACCACACGTGTATTTTGTCTGGCAAACAGAAAATCTTGCATTGATCAGGAGATCGATTTTTTAAAAAATTTTTAAAAGAAACTTTATTTCCTTTTTTTAAAAAGCATATACAGAAAAGAAAAAAAGACACAAACATAACCGACACAACTTAACAGATTTCAACGTAACCAAATATCAAACATAGATACATTCAAATAACAAAAATAAGGAAAAAAGACAAACAAATGTGAAATAAACTTGAATCCAAATCATATATACTTTTTTTAAAAAACATAACTTTAAACCATATCTATAATAATAAATAATAATAATCAAAAATAACGATATAACAGAATCGTCCTAAAGTTAAATGTTACTAAAAAAAAAACTTCACCCTACCCGAGAACACAGTGTTGAATTCCTTCCCTTGATACCACAAGTTCTGTTGAGTAGCAAAGATAAATTTTAAGTATTTGAGAGTTCAGGGGGGGGGGGGCTCCAGAAAGCGATTCTCGGAGACATCGGGCTCCACTGTATGACTTTTGCCAGGCTCACAGCTTTTGCGGGAGTTGAAAAAGATGGACGACAAGGCCCTCCTAGTGGAAGTGCAGCTGTTGGAGAGCAAGACCTACCATGCCTTGAGCAACCTGCCAAAAGCAAGAGCAGCATTAACCTCTGCCCGAACCACAGCCAATGCAATCTATTGCCCCCCCAAGCTTCAGGCGGCGCTGGACATGCAGTCAGGTAAGTAGTGCAGGCAGCAGTTGTGTCATACATGCTTGCTGTGTTTGGGATTGTCATCCTTTGCCTCGGGCAATAAACACTAGCCGTGGTGCGTTGGGCGAAAATGAGATGCTGCCGCTGTGCTTGTTTGATCATGAGTTTGCGGTCTCTCATAGGACAGGCCGCGGAAGGAAAGAAGAAGATGAATGCGATTAAAGAGATCCCACACCGGAACAATCCACCCAGGGAGCTTTAGAGAATCCTCCCCCTAGGAGGTTTTTTAAAAGAAGCTTGGTTAGGTGTTGCAGCCACAAGTTCTTAGGCCATGTGGCTGAGCTAGGTAGTCTGCAGGATCTCTTTCAACTCTCGCTCTAGAGATTCCGTAGTGAAACCCAAAATACAGGTGTGGGGAAATCTAGCAAAACAAAAACAGATGAGCTCTTGTCTCAATTTCTGTCTTAACTGATGCATATCATGCAAGATGAAGGCAAAACTGGCCAGAGCTTGGTATATTTTGGAAAAGCCCCTCGGTTCTCCTTTTGTCAGAATTAAGCTGAAGTAATTAAATGCAGAAAGGGACCCACGTGGCGCTGTGGGTTAAACCACAGAGTCTAGGGTTTGCTGATCAGAAGGTTGGCGGTTCGAATCCCTGCAACGGGGTGAGCTCCCGTTGCTCGGTCCCAGTTCCTGCCCACCTAGCAGTTCGAAAGCACATCATAGTGCAAGTAGATAAATAGGGACCGCTCCGGCGGGAAGGTAAACGGCGTTTCCGTGTGCTGCTCTGGTTCGCCAGAAGCAGCTTTGTCATGCTGGCCACATGACCCAGAAGCTGTCGGCGGACAAACGCCGGTTCCCTCGGCCTATAGAGCGAGATGAGTGCCGCAACCCCAGAGTCGGACACGACTGGACCTGATGGTCAGGGGCCCCTTTACCTTTACCTAATTAAATGCAGAAGCAATCAGAGCTATTAGGACACACACACCCTTACAAATGTAGCTTCTTTTGATGTACATTCTTAAATGGTCTCTTTTCCCCAGTGCCTGTGTTAGTCCTTTAATTTTTCGTGGCTGTGCCTCTCCCCCTTACCTTTGGGCAACCACTAAAACCAGTTCAGTTGCAACCCTTGAAATTATGCATAGGGAAACTGATGCCGATTAGCTCGCATTAGTGTAGAATTTGAAGATTGGGTGAACTGATGCAGCCCTCTTGATACCATTGATTTTCTTTTGTCAGAAAGAGAGGGGCAGGGGAGAAATGACCCTTCGAGACAGCCTCTCCCTATAAGGACCGATAAGTAGGACTTTGCAGCCATCCTTCCCGGCAAAACAGGATCCTCTAACCTGGTCCTTGTGTTTACCTTCCCTTCTAACAGGCATCATTCATGCAGCAGAAGAAAAGGACTGGAAGACGGCATATTCCTATTTTTACGAGGCATTTGAGGGTTACGATTCCATCGACAGCCCCAAAGCTATCACGGCGTTGAAATACATGCTGCTGTGCAAGATCATGCTGAATTTGTATGTGGCTAATTATATCGTAAAAGGGAATGCAGTAGCCCCTTGTGTCATCCCCCTTTTTGAGCAGTCACTTGGGTCGAGACACATCCCCCGGTATTAGATGAAGCACTGGGATCCTTAACTGCCATAATTCATGAGTGTCAAAGCTTTCTGAGAGGAGACAAGAATGCAGGGGGCAGTGGAAAGAAAGAAGGATTAAGGGTCATAGGAAGGGGTAGAGATAAGCAGCATACTTGTCATTGCCTCTCTCTGCTATAAGTCTCGCTCAGGCCTCTTTGGTACATGGAAATGGCACTGCCACGAGAAGGCAGCCTGGATTTCTTAAACCCTCTGTCTTTATGGAGGCCAGGCAGCGCTTCCCTTCATTTGAAAGGAAGAAGATCCTTGGGAGGGTGAAAAATTCTCCTAGATTCTGAGTTCCCAGTTTTTCTAACTGAATGGATCTATAAGTGGCTTGCTTATTTATAATGAGCTCTGCTAACATCCAGGGACATGATGAATCAACATCTCTCTTGTTTTATATTCTGTCCTTTTCAGGCCTGAAGATGTACAGGCCTTGGTGAGCGGGAAGCTTGCACTGCGGTATGCAGGCAGACAGGTACAGAAATGCCAATCTACCTTTTTTTGTCCCCAAGTCTCTTGATCCCATCTCCCGCTGTTAATGTTTCAGAGAATTGGGCTGCCTTGCAGATGGGTCTCTGAAGTAGGGAGTGTTTGGGAGACTTGAGGTGCTCCACAATTGCATCTTGAGGGTCTCTGCTCTCCAAGCTGGGCTTCTTCTGTCTCGATCGCTTGTTCTGTAGAGCTGCATAGTCTGCTTCTTTCTGTGATACAGCAGCCGTTTTGCTGTGGGTGAGGATGGAATTAGAACAGATACCTAGCGTTCTTCTTGATGTCATTTCCTGAGTTCCCCCCCTGGCTCTGGGAAGTATTTTTCTCAAGGGTGAGTGCCGCAAACGCAACATGCCGTTCACGTGGCCCCGAAAATGCTAACGTTGGCTCTTCTCTCTCCCTCGCAGACAGAAGCTCTGAAATGTGTGGCACAGGCTAGTAAGAATAGATCACTGGATGACTTCAAAAAGGTGAGTAGGCATGACGGGGAATGGGCTAACTATTCTTCAACTAGATGGTTGATTAATAGGCTTAAAAACTGAACTTTCACATGGAGAGGCAGTAGATCTCTGCATACTTGGGGAGAATGAGGGGAAGGGCATTTTCACTTGGCCTTGCTTGTGAGATTCCTGGGAACATCTGACTGACCACGGTTGGACAAAGAGAGGCTGTGGCCTCATCCAGTCATTTTCACTCAGCTGTTCCACTGAGTTCAGTTAGTGCCTGCTCTCAGGAAAGTGGATGTAGAGTTTCAACCTTTTCTGCTTTGTTTCTTGGTTCTTGAAAGTAGGAAGAGTGGAAATATCCAGAGTAGTGGTGTTTGTGATGGATTGGATCTTAACATGAGTGGAATTTAGGTTGTTTTATTATTATTATTATTATTATTATTATTATTATTATTATCATTAAACTAAATTTGTATACAGTGGTACCTCGGTTTTCAAACGTAATGCAGAGGGCAGTCTGCAAACTTCATTGATAAAGACTCAGGAGAAGCCGTTTGACTTCCCAGGTGTGCTTGAAAACGGAAGCATTTACATCCGAGTTTTCGGCGTTCGAAAACCGAAACGTTTGGCAACATCCGAAAACTGAGGTACCACTGTACCACCCTATACCTGTAGATCTCAGGGCGGTTCACAATAGAAAATCACAATATAAAAAACAGAAAATACATAATAAAAGCAACCCAATAATTCTTCCTTCCACAACACACTTTAAAAGGGTAGCAGATGTAAATCAGCGAAAGGCCTAATTAAATGGGAACATTTCCGCTTGGTGAAAACAGTTCTTTTGTGTTAAGAGTTCCAGATACTTGCTTGGCAACTGCTCCCTGACGTTTCCAGTAACTGGGCTAAGGATGGGTAAAAACATGGGGGGGGGGGGATGAAGAGCAAGCCATGTGCTTATTTTGTTTTGTTTTTAGTCCAAGTTAGATGTGAAGAAACTTGCACAGAGTTTAAATGGTATTCCCAAAGGTCAAGGACTGGAGTTTCAGGCCTCTGCATAGCTTCCGCTCTCACCTAAGATTCGTAGACATTTTTTAAAAAGCACATTTCCAAAGCACCTGCAAATTTGCACAATTCTTCTTTTCTTGGAACAGGTGTCTTGATTCTGTTAAATGCAGCATAAACACAACCCTGTTTAATAATATTAGACACAAATAGTCTCAGAATGATTCCAAGGAGCCTTCACTCCCTTGGCTTAAGAATGGTTGCAGCCTGGTCCTCTGCGCTCATTGCTGACTTAGTCCAATCTTTCACAGGCTCTGAAAGATTATAAAGTGGAACTCAGGGATGACCCCATCATCAACACACATTTGGGCAAACTCTATGATAACTTATTGGAACAAAACCTGATCCGGGTCATTGAGCCTTTCTCCAGAGTTCAGGTAAGAAGCACTAGAAGAGCTTCCTTTCTCATCTTTTTGGCCTCCATGAGGTTGGCGGCCATCTACTTGGATTTCCCAGTTAAATTTTCAAAGCAACCACGACCGTGTCCAGCGCCAAAACTATTGGCAGTTACAGCAGGCTGTTTTTAAAACACTGTGTGCAGATCTTTCCCTTGCATTTCTCGAGAGTGTGGTAGAACATTCCCTTACACTATTGGTTAGGCTCTGGAGTAGTATAACTGGAATTGCAGGGCAGAAAAAGAGAGGTGGGAGAGCTCTACGTGGGGAACAGTGGTTTGAGACATCAGGTGAGTCGTTGAATGATAATTCCAGGGGTCCTGGGTTACTTCTGCTGCTTCCAAATTCTGTAGCAACATATGTTATTAAAGGTTATGGTTGAAATTGGCAGATCCCTACATTTTAAGAATTGACTAAGCCTGTTTGTATGACTTGTGTAAGATGGTTTGCTGATAAACAGGTTGGGTAATTTGAGGGCCGTAGAGTGGGTTGGAGACCTTGACTGACATTTTTTCATGTTAAGAACTAAAGTTTTTATTTTTTTAAAAAAAGCACTTACTGTGGATGACTGCTGGGCTTGTACTGGACTTTAGGTTATATCTAGTATTGCATTTTGGAGAAAGTAATGCAGATTTAATCAAATCTGCATCAGTAGGAGTATAGCATCTAGATCAAGGGAAGTAATAGTACCACTGTATTCTGCTCTGGTCAGACCTCACCTGGAGTACTGTGTCCAGTTCTGGGCACCACAGTTCAAGAAGGATACTGACAAGCTGGACGTGTCCAGAGGAGGGCAACCAAAATGGTCAAAGTCCTGGAAACGATGCCTTACGAGGAACGGCTTAGGGAGCTGGGCATGTTTAGCCTGGAGAAGAGAAGGTTAAGGGGTGATATGATAGCCATGTTCAGATATATTAAAGGATGCCATATAGAGGAGGGAGAAAGGTTGTTTTCTGCTGCTCCAGAGAAGCGGACATGGAGCAATGGATTCAAACTACAAGAAAGAAAATTCCACCTAAACATTAGGAAGAACTTCCTGACAGTAAGAGCTGTTTGACAGTGGAATTTGCTGCCAAGGAGTGTGGTGGAGTCTCCTTCTTTGGAGGTCTTTAAGGGGAGGCTTGACAGCCATCTGTCAGGAATGCTTTGATGGTGTTTCCTGCTTGGCAGGGGGTTGGACTGGATGGCCCTTGTGGTCTCTTCCAACTCATATGATTCTATGATTCTAAGAGGTTACTGGAAGTAAATGGGTAATGCGAGTGACTTGAACTGTGTGTTAAGTTAAAATGAGTGGAATTGGCTGCTGGCATGAGACTGTCCTAAAAGGTGTCAGAATCTACACAGCTGCTGCATGCTGACTGCCTCTTCAGCTAAGTGTAGCAAATGAAAACCCGTGTATAACACGTGCATTTGCTCCTTTCCAATCATGTTGGCACTCGTTCTCAATTTCTTTTGCAGATTGAACACATATCTAGCCTTATCAAGCTGTCAAAGGTAAGAGCATGGGTGCAGCAGACGACGTAAGCTTGCATGTACATGAACAGCTCTGAATGTTCCTGTTGATAGTTAGGAGCTGCTAAAAAGGAGGTGGCAGAGCAGGCATTAAACTGCATTTAAAGTTTTGTTAAACTTCCGTAATCGGTTGTTTGTGAATGCGACAAAAACTGACACTTGTAATGATGCTATGATCTCCACGCATAATTTCATAGGGAGGAAATAATCCCAAGAGCCTTAAATTTAACAAATCAGATTTAATTATTCAGTCAGTGCTGGGAATGAGGCATTTATAAGAAAGTCCTGTCACCTGAGGGTGTCATAAGTTCAACCTATTCTATATAATGTGACGTTCAAGTTGCCAGATTATAATAGATTCATGGCATAATAAGCAACGTAATAAAATGGTCATTATTTAACACTTGATAAATTGTCAAACCGCCTGGAAGCCAATGGGCCTCCCTAACCAGTATTTTCAGCTAAAGTGTACAAATACAGTACAAAATCTTAAGGGAAAGTAGAATCAAAATTGAATTGATGGAGAAATAATTACACAAAGGAAAAATAAGCATCTGTTATCGTATATATGAAGAGAATAAAGAAACAGAAGTGGGGAGAAAGATTAGAAATATGACAGGCAAAATGTGAAAATAAATATTTATGACAAATACCGCTTTTATTACCGTGTGTGTGTGTTACGCAGCTGGTATTTAACCATGCTTAACAAAGATAGACCCATAAATTAGTGGAACATGAAGAAAATGGGAGAAAGTCACAGATCATATTGGTGCTTTATGGGCATGCAAAAAGATTTGAGTGTTTTTGGAGGGAGATAGTGTATGCAAGAAATAATTGGATACCCCATAACAAGGAACCATTGAATAATAATTTTGGCACATCTTGAAGAACATGTGAGGTCAGAACATCATAATTTTAGTCAAAAAAATTAAAACTGTTGCCAAACAGTCATAGTGCTAACAGAATGAGAATGGTTTAATAAAATTTGATACCTTGCCACAATGACTGCATTAATTGAAATGGTACATTTAGGGGAAGGAATACAAACAATTTGATAATCTCCCCCCCCCCCCACTTTCCCTTTATAAAACACATGGAACAAGAACATAAACGTGAATTGTTTAAAACCTTTTTTATTTCTGTTCTAATCAGTAGTTTATATATAAAGCCTTAAGCCTTAGAAAATATATTTATACATAAACTAACAGTTTTACTGTATGGTTTAGATGCGTGTCATAAATGTCGTGTATATTAGAATGAAATATGTAATGTCTTTTGCGTCCGTTGTTCAATTCAGTGCTAAGAGTGTGTGAGAGACATGGGAGTTTTTTGTGTGGAGAAAAGAGCAGCAACTCTTGCTGTTATTAGAGCATATGTGAGGCACTGAAGCAACCTCTAGGTGGTTTATCTCAAGATTACCATCCCAGAAACCACAAAACTTCAGGCTGGCAAAACCAGCTGGACCATCATTGGCTCTTAAGAAGCTGATCGTCCCCTGGTTCTATTTCAGGCCGATGTGGAAAGGAAACTCTCTCAGATGATCCTGGACAAGAAATTTCACGGTAAATCCCCTCCCCTTTGCCAAATGTGGAAGAGTTAGGCCCACCACAGTCTTGGGTTACTTGTCCTGCCTTGCTTCCCCACCCCCAAGAACATGATGCGTACGAACAAGAGCTTAGATGTGCCAGAGGACACAAATTGGGCTGGGTGTGTTATATTAGACCTGAGGAGCTTCACACCCTTGGGGTTTTTTTAATTATCCATATCTTAAAAACATCTGCTGGTTGAGACTGGCACCTTCCATATCTTGCTTACCGTACTTTTCTGTGTATAAGACGAGGGTTGTTTTTTTAAAAAAACTGTAAAAGGTAAAGGGACCCCTGACCATTAGGTCCAGTTGTGACCGACTCTGGGGTTGCACGCTCATCTCGCATTATTGGCCGCTTCCGTATAGCTTCCAGGTCATGTGGCCAGCATGACTAAGCCGCTTCCGGCAAACCAGAGCAGCACACGGAAACGCCGTTTACCTTCCCGCTGTAGCGGTTCCTATTTATCTACTTGCATTTTGACATGCTTTCGAACTGCTAGGTTGGCAGGAGCTGGGACCGAGCAACGGGAGCTCACCCTGTCACAGGGATTCGAACCACCAACCTTTTGATCGGCAAGCCCTAGGCTCTGTGGTTTAACCCACAGCGCCACCTGGGTTCCCCTTTTAATGTAAAAAATGGGGGGTTTCGTCTTACACATGGATAGTGCAGAGGGGGAATGGACAATTGGTTGCAGCTGTGAGCAGGAGCTTTTATGCGGCAATTTGGTGAATGATTGGTGGCTTTGGCATGGGCTGCTTCGGATTGGCTGCTGCTGTGGCAATTGTGCATGCGATTGCTTGCTGGAGGGGGCAGACGGTTTTGATTGTCGGCGTATTTTAGTCGTGTGAGTGATTTTTAGCATTCCGTCCCACCCCCCAAAAAAGCTCAAGAACTCTGGGCAATCCTCCCCCAAAAAGCTCAAGAACTCTTTGCCATCTTCCCCCCATTTTCTTAAATTGGAGTCCCCCAAAATAGGGGTAGTCTTATACACAGGGGGGTTGTTATACATGAAAAAATAAGGCATTTGTACTGTTTTCTTGGGGAAACAGTCACTCGAGGGGTAGATCAGTTTGTGCCCCGTTACTCAGAGGCCTAACAGGGACTTTTCTCTTTTGCCCAGGGATTCTCGACCAAGGCGAAGGCGTCCTGATTATTTTTGATGAACCGCCTGTAGACAAAACGTACGAAGCTGCTCTGGAGACCATTCAGAATATGAGTAAAGTAGTGGATTCGTTATACAACAAAGCCAAAAAGCTAACATAGGTGAGGGGCTCTTTACAGTGTGAGCTGTGACAGATTTTGCATCCCTCCGAGAGGGTCGTTTAGTTGAATGACGTGGCTCCATCTATCTTTCTTTCTTTTTCTTGCAGAGTTGGGAACTGTTGGCTGTTGCTTTGGAGAGTTGGTGCGTGAAACCTTTTGGGGGGGTGGGACAAAAGGCTAGAAGACTGGTGGGGTGTTTTTTGTTCCCCACCCCCCTTTTGCTCTTACTTCTCACTCGGAAAGTTTTAAGACTTCCTCATCTGATCCATCTTGTCTATACAATTGTGTGTTCCAGTTTCCATGTAACCTTTTACCTGCTGAACTTTGTACTGGGATGGGGAAATAATAATGTTTAAAATAATAAAAAAAGGAGAGTTTCTTGGGGGTGGGGGGGAAGGGAGCAGCGGCAGTATCCTAAATAAAAGGAGAGAGGCTTATGCTACCTTAAAAAAAACAAAAAAGAATTGCTTCCCATTTTCTTGAGGGCGGCAGAAGGGTGGGCCAAAGGCAGCTCCATACATCCACAAAATTCCTACACAGAAGGCGTTTTCCATGTATACTGTAGCATAACATGATTATACACACCTGTACATGCCCAGGGAAGCCGTGGCTGATTGCGGCTTCTCAGCGTGAGCATGCACAGCAAAAAAGAAAAAGCTGTCTGTGAGTTTGTTTGTTTTCCCCACAAACTCTCTCCGTAGTCTTGCATTCCATGTAGGAATTTTGTCATCTGTGAAGTGGCCAGTTAGAAAGCGGGAGTTATCTTCAACCTTGTGTCCAGAATACAGAGATTTCAAGGCAGCCAAAGCGAGACCGGTTTGCTAATCCACAACAACAACCGCAACTGCTGAAACGTCAGTGAAAAGAATTTTAGGCCTCCAGCCACCTAATAAACTCCCTCTTGAATTCTGAGGCCTTAACAGTTAGGAGCCCGCTTGAATACGTTTTTCCACGGTCATAAAAAGAGCAAGAGATGGCCCAAGTCACTTTTGAACGGTGGCTCCGAAGGTTTCCTGGTTCTGTACTGCATGCCGTTTGTCCTTTATTATTGGGTTTTTTTTAAAAAAAAAAAGGCTAGAAATGTACTTGCCTTTTAACTTCACAAGAAGATATGCTGTTGGAAAGAACTGAACTTCTGTACGATATTAACATTTTTTTAAAAGGAAAAAAAACTGCAGATGGGTCTTATTTTCAGCTGGCCGTCTTTAGGCCACCCAGAGGCTTTAAAAACTTGTTTCCCACCCCTTGAACATACAAAATGAGACGGAAGAACCGTTCTAGGCAGAGGTCAGGGCGGCGCATGACACCAGCCGTGGGGATGCCATCGAAAGCGGCATATTACCATAGCAGCGTTCCCACATCCATATATTGAGATCTAGATCTAGAAGGATTTGCCGCAAGACTCAGTGTGGTTACTTTGGGTTTCCCCACCACTGCACTCAGTGGTGTGGACTGCGGAAGGGGAGATTGCCATGCGGTGAGCACTCTTAAAACTAGATCAGCAATTGTGGTGGTCCCAGGGCCAAAAGCTAGCCTCCTGAAGCTTGCCAGCCTGGAAGAGGGTGTGTGTAGAGGAAGCAGTGTCTTTGGCAGTCCACTGTGGGGAATGATGAAAGGAAAGAGATCCCGGCTTGCCACTCTTTATCACCATGTCAAAGTGATCTTCCAGGAAAGCTAGTTACTGACCCTAGACCAGGTGGGAGAACTTGCCTCTCCAGCATCACTTAACTGGCATTTTCGCCGCAGGTCTAAACCGTGCAGTGCCAATGCCACAATGGGAACATGAGGGTGGTGGTCTTGTGTGGAAGAGGCAAGGGGGCTATTAACCCTGGCATTATGTCATTGAACGATGAAGTATATTTAAGGTGTTAACCAGCATCTGAGTAGTGCAACCTTCTGCATCGCCATTTCCTTTCTGTGCTTTCTCACACTTCCCCCCCCCCTTTTGCAAAACGATACTCTCATGCCACAAAATATTTTTTGCATTCGCATGAAATCTCTCTCAACTGGCTGAATCTTCCTCCCCCTCTCCCCCAATGTTCTCCCCCCCCTTTTTTTTGTCCTTCCTGCACTCTATAATCTTCCTCTCCGTCTCAGCCAGTCCAGATGTTTTGGGGAAGTGGTTTTTTTTGGGGGGGGTCTTGGGGAGGGTTTTGGCACCATGAATTCAAATGTACAAATGGTTCACGCTAACACACACCAGGTATATCTGATGTTCAGATGGCATACAAATAAAAAAAAAACCTTTTTCAAAAAGACTCGTCTCTTGTCTTCAGCTGCAGAGGCGCAACATAAGCCCAACTTCAACAGCATGGTGCGACTTGGTTGGCTATCCCTTGTAGCTGGTCTTACTTACACAGCAGGAAGTCTTCCTTACACTTCCTTACAACAGTATTCCTTAGTGACTGCCTCCTTGCAGTCAGCCGTCATCTCTGTCCAGCTGCTATTGAGTCTCACCCCGTGTTCAGACAATGGCCCATAGGGAACTGTTTAGTGGCCTGTGAACAGCAGAGCAGTCTTCTGCAGACACATTTTTTTTATCCAGCTCTGCAGTTGGAGCAGCATTAATGGGCAACAGTGCTGGTATAACAGCTGAGAACATGGTAGGAAGACTCCACTCTGAACCTCATCTGTGCCATAAGCCTTGCACCCCATCAGAATAATAGGGTGGGTATCTTCATAAGGGTTGGAAAGATGATTGACAGCGCGTGTGAAACGCTTTATATGCTCAAAACGATACCGTACTGAGTGTTTAAAGTGTACACTCCTCTGAAGTCCCAGCTTTCCCTGCTGCCGTTCTTTAAAACACCGATAACAAATCTGTTTTCAAATATGAATGAAGAAATGAAGAACATATGGCAGGTTAAACTGTACTGCAGTTGCCGCTGCAATTTCCGACACATTTTGATACAGGACAAAATGTCAGCAGGCTTACCTACCAAGCATCATTCTGTCTTGTTACAATGGTTGTAAGGAAATTCTTTACCACCTCGTCCAGTTTGCCATTGATTTGATCGTGAACACGTGTGGACATGCAGGAGCCGAGTTGGTAGCCACTAGCGCTTTTTCCTCTGCTGTTAAGAGAGTTCTTGGCTATTGGGAGCGAGCCACCGCCATCCCTTCTGGGTTCCAAACGTCGTGCAACCCCACACCCCTCTTCCTAACTACTTCTTGCTGCAATTTCTGCACATCACGATTAAGTAGCCATTTGTTTCTCAGCAGCCAGCACTTGGCAGGGGATTCAAAGATGGTTGCAAAAGTCCATTAAGTTTGTGCCTTGTTTGCGTTTTTGCTTCTATTGCAAATGCAGGAACTAATGGCAAGAATGAAGTGTGCATTAGAAGCAAAACCGGGGGGGGGGGGGGCAGGACTGGTTTCAAGCGTTAGTTCCCTACTGTAACTCCTATCCAACAGTCTCATGTGCCCTGGTTTTGATCATCACCTTGTCATGGTGAGTGGCCTTGCACGTTCCTATGACCCTTTTGAGCGAAGCCGTCGGGAATCTCATATTCCCAGCAGGGTCACCCAAAGCGGTAAGGTCAAAGGGAGGGAGCTAGACAAGGAATGATCCAATAAGTCCTCAACGGCAGAACAGTCGGATCTGTTCTGTGGTATGTTACAACGGCGGATGAAGGCTGCAGCAGAGAATCTACCGGTTCGTTGTGACTACTCATGCCATCGGAACAGAGCCCTACTGCGAAGACTGTGTGTTGGTCAGCGTGCACTGATCTACGCACACAAAAGAAATTCACCCACAGGTGTCTTCCAAACCCACTGTGGAAGGACGTGTGGTTCCAGAATTGGCCTCCATAGTCGCTTACGGACTCATTGTTAAAACCGTGTTTATGGAAGACACGCTTACTTGGCTACAAGTGATCGCAGAAGAAGACGAAGAAGAAGCTTTTGATTCCATGTGATCTTTGGACTCCCCTGCCCGGCTGCTACTGCGTCCGCCCCCCCCCCCCCGGCTCCCCAATTTGCAACTTCAGTTGTGGCAGGGACCTGTATTCCGGATTGTATATTCTGCGAGTGCGCAGGAAAAGTACCAAGTGTGGCAATGTGTAGAGGCAAGACTCTATTTACGCAGGGGTTATGATGCGGGGATTGCACATCAAGCCAAAATTGTGTATTGTCAAAACACATTGACCGCAATGGTGGGTGGGATTGCCAAATTTTCTCCCCCTGGGTGCCTGCCCTCTTTCTGCTCCCTTTTTTAAAAATAAAAAAAATTACCAAGTACATAAAGCTAAGTGTACACAAGTTAAATGCACACAAGTTGCAAAGTTGCCTGTAATTTATCTTCCTGAAAATCCCTACCGTTTTTTTCCGACGTATAAGACGACTGGGCGTATAAGACGACCCCCAACTTTTCCAGTTAAAATGTAGAGTTCGGGATATACCCACCCGTATAAGAAATACGACCCGGCGTATAAGACGACCCCCGACCTCCTGGGTTAAAAAGTAGTCTTATACGCAGGAATATTGAGAGCGGTGCAAGCCATGCTATGGGTGCTAAAGATCGGAGAGCTCCTTAGTTTACGGAGGCTCTGGGAGCACTGAAATAGCAAAAGGACTAGAGAAAAACTGGAAACGAATATGATTAAGTGTAGCTTAGGGCCCATTTTGTGCCTGCTCTGCGGTGGCGACAGAGGGAATGAAAGCTTGCCTTTCCAGCAACCTTAATTCTGCTTGGTGCCATCCTATGGAGCTTTCCCGTGTTGTGAAGGATCTGTTCCAGCTTGGCCCTTGGCAATGGAGTCTTTGGAAGTCCGCTGCGACCAATTTGCATATAATCACTCTGACTTGGACTCTGGGTTGAGAGCCAGTGTGGTGTAGTGGTTAAGAGCTGTAGACTCGTAATCTGGGGAACCCCACTCACCTCACAGAGTGTTGTGGGGGAGGAAGGGAAAGGAGAATGTTAGCCGCTTTGAGACTCCTTTGGGTAGTGATAAAGCGGGATATCAAATCCAAACTCCTCCTCCTCCTCCTCCTCCTCCTTCTTCTTCTTATTCTGGGTTATTCGGTGGCAGTCACGGAAGACAATATGGAGTCTTCTAATTGGATTTTATGGGATATTTTTCAGCTTTGTGGCGTGGACTGAATTCTTGGAGAAGTGCAAAGGCGTAACTTTCTATTTGTCCCTTGCCTGTCTTGATTTGTGAAATTGGCTCGGTTGGGCTTAAAAGTTAGTGAAGTGGGGAGTGCTTTTGCTACGGAGGGTACTGTTCCTACACCTTATCATTGGGGTGGGTTGTAGAATAACTGGATCCCTCCGATTTGAACAGCTGTCACCCAGCGGCATGTGTCAAATATTTTCTTTTTGGGCAAGGGAAGTGAGCAGGTGGCAGTGAAGATTCTGGATAGAAAACCTTTAGATCCATTCCAGTCTGGGTTCAGGAAACTTTCTTGGTTGCCCTAGATGTCTTGTACCAGGAGACAGTGTCAGAAGGAGCAGTCCTGTTGATTCTACTGGACTTCTCAGCCGTATTTAAGAGAACCGACTCCTCCTGGGGTGCCTGGCAGAATAGGTATGGGGGCGCTGAGTTGGCACTGCTCATTCCCAGGAGGTAAGACCGAAAAGGTGGTAAACACTGCTCTCTCTCATTTATATTTGATCCTTGGACAACAGTGGAAAAAACCCTGATCTGCTTTGTGTGTGTGTGTACACACATACACACACCCCTCACCCCCACCATGTCCCAAGGAAAAATTGTGGTGTTCTCACTCTGCAGCTTTACTTGTACTGTACAAGACAAAAGAGTAGAACTGTTTTGTAACAAGGGTTTGGCCCGGGAAGCCACAGTTGTGAGAGTTAAAGCCATTCTCCTCTTAACAGTTGTAGAAATCCCATCAGGTACAGAATTGCATGTTGCATGGCGAGGGGCGAAAAGCATCTTCAGTAGTTGGACATTACCTGGTGTTTTGTTGTTCCACAGACATACAAAGGAATGAATGTATTTACACTAAAAAATGAAAATAAACATGTATTGGTAGCCTGAAATTTTATATCAAATATTGGATTCTGCTACCTGTACAGATTATGCCAATGCACATGTTGTTTTGTTGTTGTCGTTTAGTCGTGTCCGACTCTTCGTGACCCCATGGACCAGAGCACGCCAGGCACCCCTGTCTTCCACTGCCTCCCGCAGTTTGGTCAGACTCATGTTGGTGGCTTCGAGAACACGGTCCAACCGAGGCACCCCCCAAACTTTGGCCCTCCAGATGTTTTGGACTACAATTCCCATCATCCCTGACCATTGGTCCTGTTAGCTAGGGATCATGGGAGTTGTAGGCCAAAACATCTGGAGGGCCGCAGTTTGGGGATGCCTGGTCCAACCATCTCGTCCTCTGTCGTCCCTTTCTCAATGCACATAGTTCCCATAATTTGCCATTTATTTTTGCCACAATTCTAGTCCCCGCTCCCCTTTTCTCCTGATCAAAGAGCTTCATATAATATTGAAGCCTTACTCTTCTACCTTCCTAACATCAGAAAGTTTTCAGAAGGCATTAAGCTGCTTCCACTTTGGCTCTGTTTCTTAATCACCCCCCAAGGGAAGCAACAAACAATGTGTGCTGCTGTAAGTTCCTTTGTGAGCTAGAGCGATGATATCCCAAGCATTGTCAATCATCGCAGCCGTAAAGGCTAGATATTTATTAAGTGGGAGCTGCAGTGAAATATTGCCCTGCATTTCTGTACTGTACTCTTCTTAAGGGGATCTAGTTAACCTTGAAAAGGAGTCATGGGGTGCTGTTCAGGCTTCACTGGGAAAGGGAAATATATTTGTTCACCCATTCCCCATTATCCATGCCCCTTCAATACATTTGGCACCAGCTTGGCTGCAGGAGTTGCTGGAATAAGGCATACAAGGTGCCATCCAACCGTCTTAGGGACTCCAGTCCGGATTTGTGGGGGGTTTACCCCTCAGCCTTTTCTTCTGAGGATATCCCACAAGGCAGCGGAGGTTTAGGATCAGGGTCTTCCTTCTCCTAGATGGGCTACCTTCCTGGGTCGATGAGCCCCATCTGCCCCTCACTGCATGTGCAGAAACCACCTTCTTGACCGTTGGACCCACAACTGGTCCATTCAATCTGCAGCAGCCTGTCTTTGCATGCAGGGCAAGTATCTTAACTCACGGAGGGTTTTGAGACCCATTGGCTACCCTCACCTGGTTTAGCCGTCCTGCTGAAGCTCTTTTTCTGGGGTGTGGCTGCTGTCACATGCTGACAGGTGAGAACTGAGTGTAGGGTGGGGACCAAAGGTGGACAAACCACCCCAAAAGAAGCACGGCGTGTCCCCCACCAGAAGTGCTACTCCTCCCCTTATACCCCAGGACTCATCAAAACAGGATCTATCAAAGTAAAATAAACAGGGTTTATTTAATCGTGGCTGGGGAATTTGCGGTTCCCCATGTGGATTCCTGCTCCCATCAGTACCAGAGGCATGGCCAATGTTGATGGGAGTTGTAGACCGAAAACAACTAGAGGACCATGCCTCTACTTTAATCTGGCCAGCAAGACTCTGAGCGACCAAACAACCCCTCTCCCCTTGGGGCTTTTGTTCTCTGGCAAACAAGCATTAGTGCAGGGGTTCCCACACTGAGGTCTCCAGCTGTTTTTAGACTACAACTCCCATCATCCCTAGCTAGCAGGACCCAGTGGTCAGGGATGATGGGAACTGTAGTCCAAAAACAGCGGGCGACCCAAGTTTGGGAGACCCTGCATTAGCATAACAAAGGCAAGCTTCCGTACTTGGAAACTCGTAAGGCAGAGTTGGAAGGTACCCCCCAAGGGTCATCTAGTCCAGCCCCCTGCAATGCAGGAATCTCAACTAGACCATCCATGACAGATGGCCATCCAACCTTTGCTGAAAAACCTCCAAGGAAGGAGAGTCCACAGCCTCCCGAGGGAGACCGATCCTTTGTCAAACAGAAAGTTTTTTCCTGATGCTTAGTCGAAATCTCTTAAGAAGAAGACTCCTGTATGACTCAGAAGCTTGTTTCCAGTCTGGTAAAAAGAGAGAGCGATCCCTCCCAGCAGCCACGAGAGGGAGCTCAGCTCGCCTGGTGGACTTCAGCAGATGCGTCGGCTGCTCCCGATGCAAATCGGTTTGGCAACACCTCTTAACATTGGCTTCTTCTCCCTCTTCCTGGGAATCAGTCTCCGTTTTCGATTCCATGCCTCTCGCGAGTTCAGGATGGGTGAGGAGGAGCCGGTGAAACGATCACCTCGAGGGAGCCGTCGTGGTGCATTACTGTATCTGGATCCTGCAGGAGTGGGGTGACGATTTGGGGCGGGAAGGGGGGTGTCGCAGGACCAAGCACGCCACCCAGCAAGCAACCGCGCATCCTCCAAATGTCGGTGCGGCTCTCCACTCCATTCATTGAGAGGTTTTTGGGGACATGCTGCGGCCCTCTCTTTCCCTAAAACCCACGTGATTCCCCACACGCACGCACCCACCTCCACCCACCCGGAAAGAGAACAATTATACCGTAGCTGAAAATTGCATTGCTGCGCCTTCCCCGATCCTGGCAGAACCCGATTCCGGATCCCTCCCTGTGTGCCAAACTGTAACATCTAAGCGCTCCTCCTGAGCAACCTAGAAAAATCACATCTAGACTCCTAGAATCGCAGAGCTGGAAGGGATCCCCGAGGGTCATCTAGTCCAACCCCATGCAATGCAGGAATCTCAGCCCCAGCATCCATGACAGATGACCACCCATAGATCTAGAAACCGAGCCCCCTTTTCCCGATTAAGTAGCCATGGCAGCACGAAACCGAAAGCCAGGGGCTTTGAGACCCAGAAAGCGCTCCGCCGGCCTCGCGCTCCCAATCCTAACCCGCCGCCGTTGCTACTCCTCATTTCTCCAGCTAGCAGGTGACTCTGCTATTTCCTTCGCCTTCCGCGTCGCCCTCGCCTCTCTCCCTCAGGCCATGGCTATTGCAATTGGGCATGGGCGAGCCGCTGCGTTTTCCTCTCCTCCTCCTCCTCCCGCCGCCGCCTCCTCTTTCCCCCCAGCTTTGGCGATCTACCCATCTTCGCTGCCTTTGCAAAAGCCGTGCGGTTCTCCTCCTCCTCCTCCTCCTGCAGCTGCTGCTGCCGCCGCCGCCTTTTGCTGCTGCTCCTCGCCAAATTGAGAGAGAGAGAGCTTGCATGCTGGCAGGAGAGCAAAGAGAGATTTCACCTTCTGGGTTGCAAAATCCCCCCTCCAAAAAACCAACAACACACACAGCCCAGCGCTGCAGCAAAAGTTCCGCCTCGACCTGTGTCCGCGTTCTTGCATTAAAGGCACCTGCAGCTCGATTTCCTGTGCAGAGAGAGCAACCGCCGCTGCTCTCGGTGCTTCCTCTTTTTCTTTTCTTTCTTTTTTGGGTGGAGGAGAGGGGCAAGTTTAGCAGCAGCAGCAGCGGCGCCGGCGCCGGACTTCTCTGAAGAGCACGCGTGGCCGTTCAGCTGGCAATCGGCGAAAAGATGGGGATGCCCTTTTAGGAAACAGGGCTTGCTGCAAATCCACTAGAGGCGAGCTGGGTACCAGCTTGCCTGCCTGCCCATCATGGTGGTGGCACCGGCCCCAGAGGACAGGCGTTGAGAAGTCACCTTGTGCTCGGCGACCCCTCCATCACTTCCAGCTGCTTCCTGGAATTAGGCCGCAGCAGGAGCAAATAAGAAAAGGGGGAATAAGAAGAAGCATGGACAACTGACTGTGTTGACCTGATGCATGGGAGGAATCTCACAATTCACACGTGCTGGGAGTTCCTGGAGCAAGTCCTCTTCCACCCCTTTGCCTTCCTCCAATTTGTGGAAGTTGCTGGGGTATTTATTTTTTATTCCTACTGACTTTTTTCTCCTCTTCCCCAGGGGAGAAAAAAAAATATCCTGGATATTTTAATTTTGTAGCGCTTTAGATTTTTTGGGTGTGTGTGTGTGAGTGAGTACAGTCTGAGGATGGGCAATGCAGCTAGCAGCATGGAGATGTCTCCGGCGAAGGAGATGAAAAGCCAACCTACAGCCTCGTCACCTCTGCCCCCCAAGCAGCCGGCGCCCCCCAAACAACCTATGCCCAGCTCTGGGGAACTGGAAGAACGATTCAGCCATGTACTGGTAAGTCTCTGTATGGCCTTCCTCCTCCTCCTCCTCTTCTCCTCCCCATAGACCCATCATGCCTTAATATCACCCTAGAGACGTCAACCGGTTAGGGGGTTCACTTAACACACCCCAACATGGAAAACTCATTTAGCAAGGGGTGCAGTCGTACTTGCAATCTGTGTGGTTAAAGATAGATCCGAAGATAAATTTCCCCTCTCTCTTCAATGCCTTTTGCTGTGAAATGGGAAGGTTTTCCTTCTTCCTTTTCTGTTTTAAAGGGCTGATATTACTTGGTAAGGAGCCCATAATTCCTGCTCCACCCTTATTATTATTACAGTATTGGTTATCTCCTTTTGCTGAACAGTTTGGCGTGCTACTGTTTCTCTGAAGCAACCTCAGCCTGCAAATTGGAAGTATACAAAAGCAATGGTAGAAGGGTCAAAATGAGCACAGCTGGAAATGATTTTAAGTAGATTCACACCTGCCTTGATGGCAGGGATGAATCTCACCCAAGTTAGAGGTATGTGAGGGTGGAGACGGCGGCTCCTCCGGATTCATTCATCTGCAGGTGTCCTTATGTAGCCCCTCCCAGTCTCCCCAGGGAGGTCAAGTAGTGGTCTTTCCCAGTAACCCCCAAGGGTAGCCTGCAGTCTACAACAGACACCCCAGAGAAAAAAAACTAGGTTCTGCAAACAGCTGGTGCTAAACTGATGTGATGTAGCCAGAACTAGCCTCAGATGTTTCCCCAAGCCAGTTCCCTCCTCCTCCTGGAAAGCCACTGATTGTTGCAATGCCGTTAGGGCCTTGCTCCGAGTTGGCTGTTAGCAGATTTTTGGCTCACCATGGGATATTCTCGGACACCCCTTCCGATGGGACGGAACCACGGCTGCCTCCACAGTTTCAGCAGCCGTAGCTGCATCCGTAGCTGCAGTTAAGAAACTGGTTTGCATTTTGTGCCATCCTTCCACAAGCTGTGCAGCTGTAGGGAGAACGGAGAGTGTGAGATATGTAGCTCTTAGCTTTGAGGACATGTTTTTTGGAGTTACGCCTCTAGTTGGCCTCCTGCTTTCGCATGCAGTGGTCCGAATTGTGAAGGCTGACTGCTTTGGGGAGAAGTGGAGCTCGTGTGCCCAGGGGAATCTCTCCTTGAGGGAAGAGGTAGCTGGGTTGTGTGTTAATTTGGGGGTTTCACCCAACCCTGAGTTGAGAAGCATGTGCTCATCATGGTTGCTTAAAGTTGATGAGTTCCATCTCACCATTGCCTTGACTGGCCTCTTCTTAAAGAGCTGTTACTGTTGCCAGAGGGTCGGCATAGCTGCCAAGTTTTCCCTTTTCTCGCAAGGAAGCCTATTCAGCATAAGGGAAAATCCCTTTAAAAAGGGATAACTTGGCAGCTATGAGGGTCGGTCTTCTCTCTCTTGTGCACAGGAGCAGGAGACTCATAATCTTAGGGTTGTGGGTTCAAGCCCCAAGCTGGGCAAAAGATTCCTACGTTGCATGGGGTTGGTCTAGATGACCCTCGGGGTCCCTCCGACTCTACAATTCTGCGATTCCGTTCTATGGCTTATAACACTTTAAGCACATTGGCGGCTGTTACTGTGAAACTGAGGACAGTGCTGAAAGCTGTTGATTAGCCAAGGGTGTGATCTTGTGTGTGTGTGTGTGTGTGTGTGTGTGTGTGTGTGTGTGTGTGTGTGTATTTGAGAACAAGCAGATTACTGTATATAAAATGTCTTAATAATTTGCACTTTGTAGATACATATTAAATGGTACGGAGGCACTTTGGAAAGGTCTTGGGCAGTCAATGGCCCCCAGAACCTGCCTTTGCAGACAAAGGAGGGGTGTGAGGAGCACAGGGGGGCAATAGGGTTGTTTCCAAGCCAGGCACACGCTAGAGAATAAGCATCTATTATTCAACTGCAAGAGGAAGGTCTTTGAGCTGCAGAGGAAACCCACCAACAATTTATATCTTCAGTAACTCTCTCGCTCCATCTTAGGACCTCTAAGGACACAGTTTTGTAACCAAAGATGTACTCAATGTTAGGCAGGCACTAAGAAGATCTAGATAACAAGTAGCACAAAAACAGGAGGGTGGTGGTTTTGAATTGAATCATTCTCTCTCTCTTTAGGTTTAGGGACAGGAATCAGCAGTGGGTGTCCCTTGAAGCAAATCTAGCTCCCCTATACAGTGGTACCTTGGTTGTCAAATTGAATCCGTTCCGGGCGTCCGTTTGACTCCTGGAGCCGTTTGAAAACCAAAGCGTGGCTTCCGATTGGCTGCAGGAGCTTCCTGCAGCCAATCAGAAGCTGCGGAAGCCGTGTCGGATGTTCGGCTTCCGGAGAATGTTCGCAAGCGAACACTCCCGGGTTTGCGGCGTTCGGGAGCCGATTTGTTTGGGAGCTAAGCCATTCGGTAACCAAGGTACCGCTGTATTGACTTTAAGCTGCCAGTTCACCAGCAAGGGAATCGATCGTATGAGAACTGACCAAAGGACTTGCCAGCATCCTGCTTTTGGGGAAAATGTGTGTAGAATGGCTTGCCCACCCCCAATCCCCTCCTTAAGGCAGCTGTTCGACAGTGCCAAGGAGTGTGGTGGAGTCTCCTTCTTTGGAGGTCTTTAAGCAGAGGCTTGACAGCCATATGTCAGGAATGCTTTGATGGTGTTTCCTGCTTGGCAGGGGGTTGGACTGGATGGCCCTTGTGGTCTCTTCCAACTCTAGGATTCTCACAAAACTATGAGCTGAAGAAAGAGTTTGCAAGCGCTGGAGTTTGTAGGAAGAATTCGGCAGCATTGGTGGCGCCTTGCCGACAAAAGCTAGGTGGCATCTCAAGAGCCTGTGGTCCAGAGCATTTGTTTCCAGTGCTAACGTTCAGCCCGGATCATGTGAAGTGATAAGTAATAGCCTCTTCCACCTGGCATCACCCTGACCACTCCCCAAACATATGGAATTATAGGAGGAAGAGCTTCCAGATCAAAAAGTTGTGACGTCCAGGTGGTCTTCTTCAGCTCAGAGACCCATCAGAACTGCTACAGAATGGACTGCTCGTAAGGCTGCAGTCCTAACCCCATTCACCTGGCAGCAAGCCCCATTGAATTGGATAGGACTTGCTTCCGAGTAGACATGGGTAGGATTGTGCTGTAAGCAAGGAAGTCATTAAGTTCCTCCATGGGTCCTGGTTTCCCATCCGTTTCAGCAGCATCTTGGTGCCCAGTAGGTACTGTAATGTGTCAACTCAAGCTGTGTTTGGAAAGAGGTCATCTGAGCTATTTTGGCTAAACAGTGGCCGGTCTTGCGTTTAATTTATCCAGTTATTTCATTTCCCTAAAAACTGTCTGGGTGATAGGACTGCCTTGCACGGTTGTCCGTTGAACAACTGAGATAATTTATGGGGTGCACTTTCAGCATCTGAGGGACAAAAGTCTGCATAAGCATTGTTATTGAAATAAGCACAAAGTGGGGTTCGTTTTCTGTCCCTCCTACCCTCACATTCGCTTGACATCTCTCATGCCAGGGATGGAAAACATGTGGCCAACCAGATGTTGTTGCACTCTTAACTCCCATGAGTCCTACGTGTGAGCAGGGATTCTGTAGCAGAAGAGGCTGAGAATGAACTGCTTCCCCGGCCTTCTGTGCTGTTTGTCTCCTTTCTGAAAGCCCTGTCTTCCGGTATCAGAGTTTGTGTGAGACAGAAATGAGTCAAACCAATAGATTTTGGCGCTTGAGGCAGGAAATCCCAAGAGATTCCTCCCAGTAGACTGTGTAAGCTAATCATCAATTTACTGCCATTTAATGGTACCTTCCCCACCACCACCCCAAAAAACCCATCAACCCAACTAAGGATGAAATGTGGTGTTTGGTTGGTGTGGCCACACACCCAATTTTATATTGAGCGTGCTACGGCCACGAAGTTTGGCCAAGTGAAAATGTGGGCTTGGGTCCATGAAGGGTTCCTCGCCATTGATGATTGGGGTGGACCAGAGATAGCCAAGGTTTTTAAGAGTTCCGTTTGTTTGCTATCCTAGGTGCATTAAAATGCTTCCCCCTCCTGTTCCCCACATCTTACTGCAGGCATCCCAAAATTCAGCCCTCCAGATGTTTTGGCACTACAATTTCCATCATCCCTGACCCTGACCACTGGCCCTGTTAGCTAGGGATGATGGGAATTGTAGTCCCAAAACAGCTGGAGGGCCGAATTTTGGGGTGCCTGTCTTGCTGTGTAGCAGAATAGGAATTCCCTTCTGTAATTTTCATGACTGTCTCTTCCTCCCCTTTGCTAGGCACAGGAGGCTGGTGGGGGCTCAGAATGCCCTTGCCCCATAGAATACACAGGATGCCCCTGGCATGTGAGCTACATGGAAATGATTTGCATTTTAAAATATACACCAGGAAGCTTGGTTTGGTCAAAATCAAGTATACACTTTTAGAGTTAACGCTAAATATTAATAATTAATAATTAATAATTAATAATTAATAATTAATAATTATTATTATATTAATAGCCCACCCATCTGGCTGGGTTTCCCCAGCCACTCTGGGAAGCTCCCAGCAGAATATTAAAAACACGATAAAACTTCAAACATTAAAAACTTCCCCAAACCAGGGCTGCCTTCAGATGTCTTCTAAAAGTCAGATAAAATAAAAAAATTCCTTCAGTAGCACCTTAAAGACCAACTAAGTTTTTATTTTGGTATGAGCTTTCGTGTGCATTTCCTTGACATCTGATGAGAGGGTGTTCCACAGGGTGCATTTCCTTGACATCTGATGAGAGGGTGTTCGTGGTATGAGCTTTCGTGTTCATTTCCTTGACATCTGATGAGAGGGTGTTCCACAGGGTGGGCGCCACTACCGAGAAGGCCCTCTGCTTGGTTCCCCGTAACCTCACTTCTCACAGTGAGGGAACCGCCAGAAGGCCCTTGGAGCTGGACCTCAGTGTCCGGGCTGAACGATGGGTGTGGAGACGCTCCTTCAGGTATATTGGGCAGAGACCGTTTAAATACATTGCTTCTGGTAAATGAGCCACCGTAGCTGTTAGAAGGCCATGAAAAATTGTGCCCTTGGCTTTTTATACTTGCGGTATCTACCCATGTACTATCTGAAGCCAAAGGGGCACATGGGTTGCCGGATGTGAAATATATTTGCATTATTCTCAGCTCTCCTATCCCACTATTCGTCTTGGGTGTGGGGACTTGTTGACTTTGAGTTGAGACTCGGCGGCTGAGACCGCTATTATTGTCCCTTATCCTCAGGTGTAGAGGAAGATCTTAAATCAATACATAAGATAGATAGGTCTTCAGCATTCTCCAAGATGTAACTGCTGCAATTGGTTAGCTGCTGGTGCCTCCTTGGGGTTTTTTATATAAAACAACAACAACCCAAAGGCTTTGTTTTTTAAAGCCCTAAACGGCCTCGGTCTAGTATACCTGAAGGAGTGTCTCCACCTCCATCGCTCTGCCCAGACACTGAGGTCCAGTGCCAAGGGCCTTCTGGAGGTTCCCTCGTTGCGAGAAGCCAAGTTATAGGGAACCAGGCAGAGGGCCTTCTCGGTAGTGGCACCCGCCCTGTGGAACGCCCTCCCACCAGATGTCAAAAAGAAAAACAACTACCAGACTTTTAGAGGACATCTGAAGGCAGCCCTGTTTAGAGAAGCTTTAAATCTTTAAGAAATTAGTGTATTTTAATATTTCTGTTGGAAACCGCCCAGAGTGGCTGGGGAAACCCAGCCAGATGGGCGGGGTATAAATAAATAATAAAAATTATTATTATTATTATTATTATTATTATTATTATTATTATTATTATTTGTTGGATCACATGGCTGCTGAGCACGTTCCACACAACCCAATACTTGTCTGCAATACAAGTCCTTTTGGGAGAGAAATGCAAAGATATGAATCCCACCTAATTTTTTTTTCTTCTTCTTTTTTGGCACATGCCTGAGACGAAAAAGCCCTTTTCTCTCCCTGCCTTGGCTGGCTCCAATGGCTGGGAATCCCAGTCTTGAAGGTCTTGTTTGGAGTTGCCAGCTTCCTTGCTGATTGGAGCCCCACCGTTGCTGCCAAAAGCTCGTCCCATCTATGCAGGAGAGAAGTGAGCTAGCCAAATTTAGGCTTTTTTTGTTTTGTGCGCCCGTTCATTCTTGGTAAGGCAAGCCACTGCTCTTTGTGGCTGCCAGTCGCCCTACGATTGTGAATCACATTACAGTGGTACCTCAGTTTTGGAACATCTCCATTTGATGAATAGAGTAAGCCTGGATGTAAATGCTTCGGTTTTTGAACACGCCTCGGAAGTCGAACATGCTACGCAGCTTCCACTGAGTGCAAGATCCTGAGGCCTAGCTGCCAGCTGTTGAGTTTTCGGTTTCCTATATGCAACAGTGGCAGCAAAGGTTCGAATCCCCGCGACGGGGTGAGTAGCCAAAAATTGGAAAGGAGACTCTATCCCGACCAAAGTGGACTGGCAGACAAAATTATTAGAATTTTCAGAATTAGCAAAGGTAACAGGAAGAATTAGGGATAATACAGACCAAACGTTTATTAGAGAGTGGGACATCTACAGAAAATATCCTAAAGAGCATTGTAAAAATTTGAATTCTCTGGCAGGCTTAGAAGGACCCCTGCAGAAACCTAGAAAATCTTATAAAATTAATGATTTGGGATAAGATAGGAGTGATGATGAAAAGTGTGTTGCATAAAAATAACCCAGTACCCTTGAGGAGGTGAATGGAAGTCATAATAGAAGTTGTGCTGTAAGAAATCTATTTACTTTTTGTAATTTATATGATCTTTTGGTTTCTCTTTTGTTGAATAATAAAGGAATTTTAAAAAGAAAGAAAAGAGTTTTCGGTTTTAGAATGTTTCAGAACTCGAAGGGTCTTCCGGAATGGATTACGTTCGAAAACCGAGGTCCCACTGTGCTTATATTCTGCTTTGTAGCCACGCAAGGCTCCCTCGCCAAAGCTGCTTATGAAATATTTGTATGGTGCAATTTCGCCTAGGTGTGCTATCGGGAACAGATGTTGCAAATGGGTACCTCACGTGGCCCTCAGGCGGCAGAACCTGCCTTCATCTTTGGGACTCTTAATTTCAGGTTCATGTGTTCGAGCCCCACGTTGGGTAAAAAGATTCCTGCATTGCAGGGGGTTGGACTAGATGACCGTTCGTTGTCACTTCCAACTCTACAATTCTGTGATTCTCTGGTGATGCCCTACTAAGTAGCGCAGCCCACTGAGAATCTCTGAGGCAAGCGAATGGGACTAAGCAGCTGAAACTCACTCAGTGCATGGTGAAGTCGAGTCTTCCTCGCTGATCAGATTTTTCTCCTGGTGGTTTCCTGTCCTGCTGTCGCTGCTTCCAGGTGTTTCTTGTATATATAATTTTTATTAAATTTTCTGTTTTACGATTTCAAATACTCATTTTATATCCTTAAGATATCAATGACTTCCCAGTGTGGTGTAGTGGTTAAGAGCGGTAGACTCGTAATCTGGGGAACCGGGTTCGTGTCTCCACTCCTCCACCTGCAGCTGCTGGGTGACCTTGGGCTAGTCACACTTCTCTGAAGTCTCTCAGCCCCACTCACCTCACAGAGTGTTTGTTGTGGGGGAGGAAGGGAAAGGAGAATGTTAGCCGCTTTGAGACTCCTTAGGGTAGTGATAAAGCGGGATATCAAATCCAAACTCCTCTTCTTCTTCTTCTTCTTCTTCTTCTTCTTCTTCTTCTTCTTCTTCTTCTTCTTCTTCTTCTTCCTTCTTTTCTTTCCATGGTTCATTTCACATAGGTCCCTGCATATTTTACGAAAACTATACAATTCAGTATTCCATTATTGGATCCACCAAAACTTACTTGCACTGTTGAATTTATCTTAAGGCTGCTAGCATTTTCAGCTGTACACAGTTATTTCCCATATACAGTGGTGCCTTGGTTCTCAAACGCCTTGGTACTCGAACAACTTGGAACCCGAACGCTGCAAACCTGGAAGTAGGTGTTCCGGTTTGCGAACTTTTTTCGGAAGCCGAACGTGCTCCGTTTTGAGTGTTATGCCGAGGTCTGTCTGTTTTTGCTATTCATTTTGCGTTTTTGTTTTTGTGGCTCTTTTTTGTTTTGTTTTTGTGACTGTGTGGAACCCAGTTCAGCTACTGATTGTTTGACTGTGTGACTGTGCATGCACACGAAAGCTCATACCAATGACAGACGTAGTTGGTCTCTAAGGTGCCACTGGAAGGATTTTTTATTGTACATTGTTTATTGCTTTCATTTAATGGATCAATGGCCTCATTAGATAGTAAAATCCATGTTAAATAGATGTTTTAGGGGTTGTCTTTAAAAGTCTGGAACGGATTAATCCATTTTGCATTACTGTCTATGGGAAAGTGTGCCTTGGTTTTGGAACGCTTTGGTTTTGGAACGGGCTTCCAGAACAAATTACGTTTGAGGACCAAGGTACCACTGTATTTAATTAACGTTTTCCAGCCTTCTCTAAACGTATGCTCTTCTTGTTCTCTTAAGTCTACAAGCTGCACATATTCTGTCAACTTAAGTTGCCATTTTTCTTTGGTTGGGACCTTGCTCATTTTCCATTTTGGGGCTAACAAAACACGGGCCGCAGTAGTGGCATACATAAATAACTTTTTTGGACACCTGGGGATTTCAGTCTGAATTATCCCCAACAGAAAGGACTCGGGTTTTGGGGAAAGTACTTTAAAACATTTTTAAAAATTCATTATGGATCATTTCCCCAGGGCCGTCTTAAGCAGTGTTTCTCAACCAGTGTGCCTCCAGATGTTTTGGGACTACAACTCCCATCATCCCTAGCTAGCAAGACCAGTGGTCAGGAATGATGGGAGTTGTAGTCCCAAAACATCTGGAGGCACACTGGTTGAGAAACACTGGTCTTAAGCATATCTGGTGCCCTGGCGCCCCCCCTCCCCGTTTCCCAGCACGGCTGTTTGGCAGGTGCAGCTGCGCAGTGCCCCCCGCCGGCCCAGCGCCCTGGCTCCCTGCGCCACCCAGCTTTGCCGTAGGGCCGGCCCTGCATTTCCCAATACCCTTTTATCCTTTTACAAGTCCAGCTTTGCTACCGAGTGTTTCTTGGCTGGGGTTGGGGGCACCTATAGCTCTCTAGATGTTGTTAGACCACATGTTCCACCTCCACTGTCGGAGGCAGTGATGCTTCTGAATACCACGTCTGTTGTGCTCACGTCCTGCTCACTACCTTCCCACGGGTGTCTGGTCAGTCGCTATGAGAACCGGATGCTAGACTAGATGGGCCAGTGGCCTGATGCAACAAGGTCGTCTTCTGCTCTTAATTTCCACAATCCCTGACCGTTTGGCTGGGCCTGCTAGGAGTCTAGCAACACTTGCAGGGACACAGGTTCCCCACCTCTGGGCTGCGGCGATGAGCACTCATGGTCCTACAAGAGCTGACCTTCTAAGAGTGAACTTAATTCCTTAATTTGGCTTTCTGGGGAGTCTACCAATGATAACTATGCTGTGTTTTTACTCATCACGGTTTGTGAAAAGCTTTAGGAAAGTCTGGAGCAGCTCCAAATATTTCAGGGGGGGGGAAGCAAATTTTGAAGCATGGTAATAAACAGTGCGATTTCTTACAAAACACATGTGGATTAAGTGTATTTTAATCCAGCTCCAAGGGCCTTCTGGCGGGTTGCTTCACTGTGAGAAGTGAAGCTACAGGGAACCAGGCAGAGGGCCTTATCGGTGGTGGCACCAGCTCTGTGGAACATCCATCAGATGTCAAGAAGATGAGTAACTTTTTAACCTTTTAAAGACATCTGAAGGCAGCCCTGTATAGGGAAGCCTTTTAACGTGTACTGTTTTAATATGTTTTTATGTATGTTGGAAGCTTCCCAGAGTGGCTAGGGCAAAAAATAAAGTTGTTGTTGTTGTTGTTGTTGTTGTTGTTAACACTACTACTACCCCTCTGCTTATGCTAGTTGTAAGAGAGGGGCAAATGAATGGCAGGACACAAGAGCCCCCCCCCCCCCAGAGCAGGGTTATCTACATTTTCCTCTGCTCTTTCCAGGCACGGTCCACGAAACACAGCTCGGTTTCCAATCACCTTTTCTTTTGCCCCGGAGCTTTTCCTGCAAAAAAACTCCCCAACTGTTCAAAGCTCAATTGGCGCAAACGTCAATTCACAGAAATCGCAGAGTAACATTTGATCTGATTTAAAGTGCGGGTTCTCATGGGGAAAGCTAGGGCCAATGCTCAGACACACAGCGTTTCAGCTCTGTGTGGGTAAGTCTAGTATTCCCACACATGGATTTGTATCTTGTAGGGCTCTTTCTCCTAGTTGTCCAGTGGGACCCAACGCAAGGTTTGCTGAAACGGAGCCATCTCTGGTCGCATAGCTTCCAGCCATCTTTATCTTTCTTGTGCTGCAACTTAAAAGTTTCCCTCCTTCTTGGAGAGAAATGAAACTGTGACTCAGTCAAGGGCAAAGCCAACACGAGCCTGGGATTGCGGTAGCCGTAGCCTGCCCATCCCAAAATAGCTTCATATTATTCTTGCTGAGCTTGCACCAGATTATTGCGCGGCCTCTCTCCATTCAGAAAAGAGGAGGGGAAGGGTGTGGGTGGAAATGCAGTGCCACCCGCAAGGTACTAAAAGTGGGGAGGCTCAGAGCCTCGGCGGTCGTAGATCTCAAAAGTCTTTAACGGTGCAATCCTGCGCATGTTTCATTGGAGACAAGTCCCGCTCTGTTGGGTGGTAATTGCTCCCAGGTAAGGGTGGCAGCCCAAACCCTTTATGAAAAGACACTTGTATGCCACTTAATTCTTTTGAAAAATCTCAATGTGGTGTACACAACATTAAAATCATACAAAACACATACATTGATAAGATTTATGTAGCCCCCTTTGGTGGAGATTGGGGGGCAGTTTACAGAAGCAAGGTGAACCGAAAAGATAATAAATCTCATAGAATTGGAAGGGACCCTGAGGACAATTTGTTCCACCCCCTGCAGTGCATGTTAAAATGAGGTGAGGAAATATATGCCAAAATAAAATTAAAAGCCTAGGAGGTTGCTTTTTATAAAAAAAAAGTCTTTGGCACCAAAAGGATAACAATGTAGGCACTAGGCAGGCTTTCTTGGGGACGGTATCTCAGAGGCAGGGTGCCTCACCTGAAAAGTTGTGTGTTTGTGTGTGTCTGTGTCAAACAGTAAGACAGTGGTGAGGAACCCGTTTTGGTCCAGCAAGCCACATCCTTATCTAAAAAGGTAAAGGACCCTGAATGGTGAAGTCCAGTCAAAGGCGACTATGGGGTTGCAGTACTCATCTCGCTTTCAGGCCAAGGGAGCCGGCGTTTGTCCACAGACAGCTTTCCGGGTCATGTGGCCAGCATGACTAAACCGCTTCTGGCACAACGGGACACTGTGACGGAAACCAGGACGCATGGAAAGGCAGTTTACCTTCCTGCCACACCGCTACCTATTTATCTACTTGCACTGGCGTGCTTTCGAACTGCTAGGTTGGCAGGAGCTGGGACAGAGCAATGGGAACTCATTCTGTCATGGGGATTTGAACCGCCGACCTTCTGACCAGCAAGCCCAAGAGGCTCAGTGGTTTAAACCACAGCGCCACCCGCGTCTCGGTTGACAGCCTGGCAGATGTATTTTGAACTAAACACAGTATTTGAGCAGTCTACAACGGCAGCCTCACATGCAACACACTACACCTTGGGTTACAGACGCTTCAGGTTACAGACTCCGCTAACCTAGAAATAGTACCTCGGGTTAAGAACTTTGCTTCAGGATGAGAACAGAAATCGCGCAGCGGTGGTGTGGCAGCAGTGGGAGGCCCCATTAGGTAAAATGGTATCTCAGGTTAAGAACAGTTTCAAGTTACCCCCAGAATGAATTAAGTTCTTAACCCGAGGTACCACTGTACAGCAGTCAATCCTAAAGGTTACTGGATCCTTCATAACAGTGGTCAGGCTGTCTCTCTCCAGGAGAGGCTGCAGCTGGTACCAGGGGCGGAGGAAGGGGAGTGCGGTGGGGGCGAGGTGCCCCGGGTGTCACCACTGAGAGGGATGACAAAATGCCAGGCAGCACTCACCGCGGAGCCTGCAGCACGCCCGAGCCACGCGTCTCTCCTGGGAGTGACACGGTGGCTTGGGTGCCTGCAAGCTCTGTGCTGCCCCCAGGGCCGGCGCCTCCATTTAGGTAAACTAGGCCTTGGCCTAGGGCGCCGAAAGGGAGGGGGCGCTGTGGAGCCTGCCCGTCGGCCACCCGTGCTGCCGCCCGCGCCGGGAGCAACGAGCGAGCGGTGGCGGTGGCAGCGTCCGTACCTGAAGCCTTAAGCTATGGGCGCTGTTGCTGCCGCCACCGCCGCTCGCTCGCTGCCGCGGCCGCTGAAGAACTCACAGCGTCCCCTCCATAGGCGGGAGGCGTGCGAGCCGAAATGAGAGCTCAGCGCCCTCCCGCCTATGGAGGGGACGCAGCGGCGGCAGCGGCGTTGTGCATGACGCATGTGCCGGGGGGAGGCGCCAGAAGGTGATTTAGCCTAGGGCGCAAAAAGCCCTAGCACCGTGCCTGGCTGCCCCAAACGATCCGCCCGCCGCCTCCCCCTCAGCTGTAGGTCGGCTGGGTGGGAGGAGGCAGGCAGACTCCTTGGAGGCCCCACGGAGCGTCCTGCCCCAGTTCACCCTGCCCCTGCGGGCGGCTGGGCCCGTCCCTGGGCACAGGGCATGCGTGCCGGCCCAGGGGCCCGTTCGGCTTACTCCACCGCTGGCTGGTACGCTGGTCTAAAAAAGTCACTTCTTGGCACAGTAGCTACCAGTGACAAACTTGGATCTCGGAGTGCAAACTTGGATCTTGAGTACAACCCCTCCCAGGACAAGCTGAACATCTTTCAGCCGATGTTTAACCGTAGGGCAGGGAGAGAGATTTCCGCTCACCTCCCCGGCCAAGATTACAGAGTTAGTAGAGAATGAAACCTAGCCTCGTGTCCCAAAGGAAGAAACTCTTGCGCTGCCCATCTCTCTTACATAATCCAAACTCCAGTGGGTCAGAAGCACAAGAGCACTGGGGGGGGGGAATGCCTGCAAAGAACAAACACCCGTGTGACAGAGCGAAGTCACACATGCTTAGGGAAGGTGGAAAAAAGCCAGACTTGCCAACTGATCAAATACTTTTCAGGTATCAATTGTCTGCCTTTGAGCCAATTTAGTAACTGATTAAATTTAGATACATATCCATGCGATCAGAAATGAGCGACCGATGCTCTCTCCCCCCCCCCGCCCCCGTTTTGGGGAAAATGTGAAATAAGTTGCAATTTAATGAACAATCTCTACCTGCTGACCCTCTCTAATGCAGAGTTTCCCAAACTTGGGTCTCCAGCTGTTTTTGGACTACAACTCCCATCATCCCTGACTACTGGTCCTGCTAGCTAAGGATGATGGGAGTTGTAGTCCAAAAACAGCTGGCGACTCCACAGTTTGGGAAACGCTGCTCTGGTGCCATTTTCAAAAGTTTAGTTGCTTGTGTTAACCTGCGCACATGACACAGTACACAGATGAGCCTGCACAGGAAATGAGCTCGTGCAAGTAGCTTCCGCCTTTCGATAGCTCGGCTCGGCTCTTGCAAAAGCTTGCCCTATTTGCCAAGAATAGCCTTGTGTAAGGAAACGTGGGGGAAGAAATAAGCACTTGAAACTGATCGCTGCCAAAGCAAACTTCAGCTTGCTAGAGATTATCCAAATAGTTGTAGCGAGGTAAAAATCGCCCTTTATGGACGATAAAGTCTTCCTTCTCAGCATTGTAATTTTAGCCGGCAGGTGTCCTTATATAAATGAAATGTTTGTTTCAGCTGCTGTCTGTGTCTGGAGCTGTTTGTTCTGGTTTGGCCTAATGCTGGTTTGCAGCAGTGCTCACTCAATGGCTGCTCTGCGCATGCATGTGCACATGCGCACTGCTTGATTTTTACTTGAGGTGTGTTGGCTCCTAATTCCAGGCTACATGTGTGAAAGGGCTCCCTGGAATAGGATTGTGTTGGAGGTCATCTCTAAGGAAGGGTCCTAATTCCCCAGTAGAAGTAGGTTGAAAATGGGATCTTCTCTAAGAAGTCACGCCGACCCCGCAATAAAGATGGGACTAGTTCAATACTTCCAAACCAACATCTAGCCACTGAATCACTGAATCATTTACCAACACTTGGAATCATAGAATCATAGAGTTGGAAGAGACCACAAGGGCCATCCAGGCCAAGCAGGAAACACCATCAAAGCATTCTTGACATATGCCTGTCAAGCCTCTGCTTAAAGACCTCCAAAGAAGGAGACTCCACCACACTCCTTGGCAGCAAATTCCACTGTCAAACAGCTCTTACTGTCAGGAAGTTCTTCCTAATGTTTAGGTGGAATCTTCTTTCTTGTAGTTTGAATCCATTGCTCTGTGTCCGCTTCTCTGGAGCAGCAGAAAACAACTTTTCTCCCTCCTCTATATGACATCCTTTTATATATTTGAACATGGCTATCATATCACCCCTTAACCTTCTCTTCTCCAGGCTAAACATACCCAGCTCCCTAAGCCGTTCTTCAAAAGGCATCATTTTCAGGCCTTTGACCATTTTGGTTGCCCTCTTCTAGATACGTTCCAGCTTGGCAGTATCCTCCTTGAACTGTGGTGCCCAGAACTGGACACAGTACTCCAGGTGAGGTCTGACCAGAGTAGAATACAGTGGTACTATTACTTCCCTTGATCTAGATGCTATACTCCTATTGATGCAGCCCAGAATTGCATTGGCTTTTTTTAGCTGCTGCATCACACTGTTTACTCATGTCAAGTTTGTGGTCTACCAAGACTCCTAGATCCTTTTCACATGTACTGCTCTCAAGCCAGGTGTCTCCCATTCTGTATTTGTGCCTTTCTTCTTTTTTTCTTCTTTTTTTGCCCAAGTGTAGTACTTTACATTTCTCCTTGTTAAAATTCATCTTGTTTGCTTTGGCCCAGTTGTCTAATCTGTTAAGGTCATTTTGAAGTGTGATCCTGTCCTCTGGGGTATTAGCCACCCCTCCCAATTTGGTGTCATCTGCAAACTTGCTCAGGATGCCCTCAAGCCCATCATCCAAGTCATTGATAAAGATGTTGAATAAGACTGGGCCCAAGACAGAACCCAGTGGCATCCCACTTGTAGGCATTTGTTCCAGGATTGTTGAATTCCAGATCCATCCTAGCAAGCCTTCTGTAGTCATCATCATGGTGATTTATTATTATTAATAATAATAATAATTTATATACATGGGTGAGAGAAACAATCCCGTGGACTTTGCAACCCTGCCTGTTCATCCTGTTACACAAACACCACTATTGTGTATAGGATGACTATCCAGCCCCAATAATGATTTCCCCAATGCTGGAATTAGAAAGCAAAATACGGTGTCTGTCTGTTAATACTATGGGAGGCAGAAAATGTAAAGCCTTACCTAACTTCGGCTGTAGAACTCTTGCCTGTTCTAACTGTTCCCCAAAACTGCTTTTCTCTATGTACCCTCTTATGGAACACATTGGCTCCTATTATACTTATGCTGCTTCATATATATATATATGCCTAGCTACTTTACTATTCTTGGAGTCCGGAAATAAAAAATTGATGTGCTGAATGTTCTCCTCTTAAAACAATATGGGCTTGCATACTGAGGGCTGCGTATTTTGGAGTGACAATGGCCTTCTGGCAACCTAACAGCTAGAATTTTCCTGTGCCTCTGGGAAAATGTACTATAGAAATGTTAAAGTACAGTCATACCTCGGTTTAAGTACGCCTCTGTTTGAGTACTTTCAGTTTAAGTACTCCGCAGACCCGTCTGGAACGGATTAATCCACTTTCCATTACTTTCAATGGGAAAGTTCGCTTCAGGTTGAGTACGCTTCAGGTTAAGTACAGACTTCCGGAACCAATTGTGTACTTAAACCGAGGCATCACTCTATTGGTTTGAAACCATTTTAACTCTTCTGTCCTGGAGAGTTTACCAGGGATGCTTTTAAAATGACCCGTTAAACCAAATGTGGGGAACCTCAGGCCTGGGGTGTGGGTGTGTGAATGTAGCCCTCCGCTAAACCTCAAGAGTGGTATCGTGCCACTTTAAACAGTTGTGGCTTCCCCCCCCAAAATAGTTTGCTAGCGGTGCTGAGAATTGTTAGGAGGCTCCTGTTTCCCTCACAGAGCTACGGTTCCCAGTGTTCCCCAGGAAGAAGAATTGGCTGTTGAACCACTCTGGGAATTGTAGCTCCACGAGGGGAATAGGCGTCTCCGAACAACTACCGGCACCATTAGACAAACTACGCTTCCCAGAATTCCTTGAGGGAAGCCAATGACGGTTTATGGTGGAATGATACTGCTTGAAACATGTAGTGCAGGTGGGACCTCCCTGTCTGGCTCTCTGGACTGTCTCCGTGCCACATACCTGCTTAAAATCTTCCTCAGGTTTGTTTTCTGGCTTGAAAGCGTCAAGCCAGAATAATGCTTCAGATAATGTTTCTTGCTTTCCTGGATAGACGATAGAATTGGGGGGGGGGGGGGACGAATCTACTGCACAGAGGTAATCTACTGTTACCGTGCTCACCCCAATTCCTGCCGAGTTGTGCACAGGATTCCTGGGATCTTGGCGCTCGACCAGGGTCCGTGCTCCTTTGGAGAATTGAGGACGCGGCGGAGACCGTCGTAGCCTTAAGAAACATGATTTATTCACGTATTAACATCTGAGTTTGGATGGAGTCCTGATCTTACAGCACGGCTATCTCAAGAGGGGCTTCTTTCCTGCATCAGTGCATTTCTGGGGTCCAAGGCATCTCTCCCAGCCAGCCAGCCTGCTCTCTGTCTTTGTCCCCGTCCCCCCCATCCTCTTCCCAGCACACCCTCTTTTCCTGTCACCTCACACCCAGTTACCCTGGCCACCTTCCACATCTCCGGTCTCTGGCCACACTTAAATGGCCTTGGTCCAGTATACTTGAAGGAGCGTCTCCATCCCCATCGTTCAGCCCGGACACTGAGGTCCAGCTCCGAGGGCCTTCTGGCAGTTCCCTCCCTGCGAGAAGCCAAGTTACAGGGAACCAGGCAGAGGGCCTTCTCGGTAGTGGCGCCTGCCCTGTGGAACACCCTCCCACCAGATGTCAAAGAGAAAAACAACTACCAGACTTTTAGAAGACACCTGAAGGCAGCCCTGTTTAGGGAAGCTTTTAATGTTTAATAGATTTATTTTAATATTCTGTTGGAAGCCGCCCAGAGTGGCTGGGGAAACCCAGCCAGATGGGCGGGGTATAAATAATAAATTATTGTTATTGTTATTATTAGGCAGGGGTAAGGACAGCTCTCTTGCCTTACCAGTTTCCCTCAATGGCCCATATGGGTTTTTAATGACCATAGCTAGGCCAGGTCATTTTGCATAGGCTTTGCTGAGGAATTCCTCCACAGCTAGTATATTCCCTTCGCATCCCAAATAATCAGAATCCTACCATTTATTTTATTATTATTATTAGTTATTGAATTTATATACTGCCCTGTACCTGGAGGTCTCAGGGCTGTTTGCAGAACAAAATCAAAATATATCACAACATACAGTGTTCTTGAGCATCTCCGAAGCCAAACATTTCGGTTTTCAAATGCCGAAAACCGGGAAGTAATTGCTTCTGTTTTCAAATGCGCCTCAGAAGTCGAACGGCTTCCGCTGTGTGTTTTTCAGTTTTTCCAATTGAACTTGCAGCCAGCCCTTTGCACCTCGGTTTTCAAACGTTTCGGAAGTCGAACGGTCTTCCGAAACGGATTACGTGTGGGAACCGAGGTACCACTGTACAGTATATTCTTTCTTTCTTTCTTTCTTTCTTTCTTTCTTTCTTTCTTTCTTTCTTTCTTTCTTTCTTGGGTTTAGGTTGCTCCCCCCACAAAAAAACCCTATAAGTATAGAGATAAATAGCTATCTATCACTCCACGCGCTTTCACCACTGGCCCCTGGAAAGTTGTCCAGAAGGGAATGCGGCCCTCAGCATGAAAAGGCTTCCCTACCCCACATTAAGCCTTGCTTCCTCAGAAGGTTGAGTATAAGGAGGCCAGAATAGTTAGGCTTGCTTAAAGTTTGTTGCATAGATAATGTTTTGCGTCCCTGGAGGGGTAAGGTTAGAAGCGAGCATGGCCACTTATTTTTTAAAAGCAACGAAACTGCAACTCCCTCTTTCAAAACGTTGCTCGCTTCCTGTTGATGTCTCCTGGCGGTGCAGCCGCTTGATGTGTACACACCCAAGCCTGTTCTCTTATTTCGCTTCTGGGCGGTTTGGAAAGGAAGCGACTTCTCTTTTTTGTTGGGTAGGGAGGTGCCAGCGAGGCCCCTCTCTTTGTGGGACGAGTTTCCTTCCTAACCGATCTGTTTAGCGAAGCTCTTGCATTGCACATGGCAGCATGAATAATCTCTGTAAAGTTGAGAGCTGCCGCTTCGTGGGCCTGAAGGCTCGCGACCTGCACTGGGCATGGGCAGAGATGCCAAGTCTTTGGCTATGCCAACAGCCCTGACCACTGTACCGTGCTGCTCCCCCTCAACTCCCTCTTCTTTCCCTTCCATTTCAAACAGAGTTCCTGAATAATAATAATAATAATCTATCCTATATAATAATATGCAAGTGTCTCTGCGTCCAGTCCCTGTGTCCCTGTGTCTGCGCTACTGTGCATGTGCCCCACGGACACAGGGATTGGACGCAGAGACTTGACACACACACACACACACACACACACGCTCTCCCCACCCCTCTGCCTACCGTTTCCCTTGCAGTCCTCAGAAGAATCGCGGGCTTCTCCTGGGCGCCCGCTGGCCAGCTGGGCTCTAGCGCCCGTTTAGTAAACGGGCTGAATGACACTAGTATATATATATATATATATATATATATATATATATATATATATATATATATATATATGGTGACGGTTCATGTGTGTTATTCCCCACTTTTCTCCCACAAGCACTTACCCGATCGTCCTGAAATTTGGCCATAACCTCAGAGTCACATGTGAGCAGGTAATCATGCACTTACCCTAACCAGCTGACACACCCAAGACAGGTATAAACCTGAATTTGTGGTCAAAAAAATTGCGCCCTCCAGTGGACATTCAACAAACAACGGACAAACATACTCCCACAACCCCTCACGCCCCGGAGACCACGCCTCCAACAGAGACCACCCAAGGAACCTCACCTCTCTTCAACCCGCCCCTCCCACCCCTAAATACCAGGATCATCCAGTGAACCACACCTTCCTTGGGTGGGGGTGACCGGGAAGAGGGAGTTGGGGGATTCACAGGGATAAGCCGATGGGGGAGGGGGACAAACAGAATAGATCATGGATCGGGACAGGGTGGGGGCAATCACAGGTATTAGCCACAGCAATGCGTGGCAGAGCCAGCTAGCAAACAAACAAACAAATTCTTATTTATACCCCGCCCATCTGGCTGAGCTTCCCCAGCCACTCTGGGCGGCTTCCAACAAAATATTAAAATACAGTAATCCATCAAACATTAAAAAAACTTCCCTAAACAGGGAACATTCTTTCACATGTGCTGGACATGTAACAGGGTAAAAGAGTATTAGGAAATGATCTATAATGAATTGAGAAAAATGTTTAAAAATACTTTTTTCCCCCTCCAAAAAAAACCAGAGTCCTTTCTGTTGAGGATAATTCAGACTGAAATCCCTGGGTCAGAGCCGTAGCTAGGTGACCCTGGCAAAACCGTCCAGATTGCACCCCCGTCACAGAAAAAAATAGGGTCCCCGCACATTATATAAATACCCTCTATTTAAAACCTTTTCTTATGAGGCAGTAATCAATATTTTTATTTATGAATATATTTTAGCTGATTTTGCCCCCCCCCACCTGTGCCACTGGCGGGAGCCTTCCTCACCACCCCCTAGCTACGGCCCTGCTGGGTGTAAAAAAACGTTATTCATGTATGCTACTAGTGTGGCCCGTGTTTCGTTAGCCCCCAAATGGAAAACGAGCAAGGTCCCAACCAAAGAAGAATGGCAACTTAAGTTGACAGAATATGCGCAGCTTGCAGACTTAACATATAGAATAAGAGAACATACATTTAGAGAAGGTTGGAAAACATTTATTGAATATATGGGAGATAATTGTGTACAGCTGAAAACACTGGCAGCATTAAGATAAATTCTACAGTGTAAATAAGTTTTGATGGATGCAATAATGGAATACTGAATGGTATAGTTTTTGTAAAATATGCAGGGATTTATGATATGTAAAATGAACCATGGAAAAAGAAGAAGGGAAGTCATTGATATCTTAAGGATGTAAAAAATGAGTATTTGAAATTGTAAAGCATAAAATTTAATAAAAATTATAAACAAAACAACAACCCAGCCCTAACCACTGCACCATGCTGCTCCACCTCGACACCCCTTCTTCTTTCCTTTCCATTTAGAACAGAGTCTCCAGTTGCAGCTTTACTAATCGGCCTTCTGCCGTTCTTCCAGGCTGGTTGCATGCGCAGAATAGGCCCAGAACCCAAACCGGGCTGAGATGAGTTTTGGCATATATCAGATAGTGTTCGATGAGAGGGGCGGATGGGGCTTTTCAACCTGGGAAGGTGAACTGAAAGAAGCTGTGTACATTTCTTCATTTCCCTTGGAGCACAAGGCAGGGAAGCAACGGAGAAGAGCGTTTCGGGAGCAACAGCTTGGCAGACTTCCAGCCTGGATCAAATTCTTGAAGATGCTCGGCCTTCCGCAAGTGTTTAAAGTACGTTTCCAGCATCGAGTCCCGAGAGTGTCGCTTGCCATATTCCCTGTTTTCTGGTAGCCGGGATATATCCAATCCCACGTTTTTGCCTTTGAGGGTTGTCTTTGTGTTTTTGTGGGTTTTTTGTTTTTTTTAAGAAAAACTTTGTTAGCCTGATCTGGTAAATCTGCCGTCTGCCTTCGGGATTTAGCATCCTCCCCTGGGTCTCTAGAAGCAGATGTGTTTTATCTCTCGTTGGTATCCATGCGTGTGTACAGACATGTGTACAGGCACCATGTGGCGCGCGGCCTCTGGCGAGGCTTATTTTGATAACATATTGTTGGACAATTACGCCGCCCCCCCCCCCGGACAAGTAAACCTTTCATCTAAAGAGCAAACGTGCTTGGTTTTTAAATGGGGTTTGGGGACAAACTTGTGATGCGCTGGAACGCAACATCAGTTTAGGAAGGGTTGGAGCAGGCTGAGGCAATGGGATAGAACAGGGGTCAGCAAACTTTTTCATCCGGGGTCTGGTCCACTCTCCCTCAGACCTTGTGGGGGGCCGGACTATATTTTGAGGAGGGGGGATGAATAAATTCCTATGCCCCACAAATAACCCAGAGATGCATTTTAAATAAAAGGACACATTCTAGTCATGTAAAAACACCAGGCAGGCCCCACAAACAACCCAGAGATGCCTTTTAAATAAAAGGACACATTCTAGTTATGTAAAAACACCAGGCAGGCCCCACAAATAACCCAGAGATGCATTTTAAATAAAAGGACACATTCTAGTCATGTAAAAACACCAGGCAGACCTCACAAATGACCCAGAGATGCCTTTTAAATAAAAGGACACATTCTAGTCATGTAAAAACACCAGGCAGGCCCCACAAACGACCCAGAGATGCCTTTTAAATAAAAGGACACATTCTAGTTATGTAAAAACACCAGGCAGGCCCCACAAATAACCCAGAGATGCATTTTAAATAAAAGGACACATTCTAGTCATGTAAAAACACCAGGCAGGCCCCACAAATAACCCAGAGGTGCCTTTTAAATAAAAGGGCACATTCTAGTCATGTAAAAACACCAGGCTGGCCACAAATAACCCAGAGATGCCTTTTAAATAAAAGGACACATTCTACTCATGTAAAAACACGCTGATTCCCACACCATCCACAGGCTGGATTGAGAAGGTGATTAGGCAGGATCCGGCCGCTGGGCCTTAGTTTACCTACCCATGGGATAGAATCGTAGAATTTAAGAGTTGGAAGGGACCACGAGGGTCATCTAGTCCAGCTCCCTGTGATGCAGGAATCTTTTGCCTGATGTGGAAATCATGGCAACACAAATGGCTGTCGTGTTCTCGTGATAGAAAATGGGATATCCCGGTCCGGGACGCTTGTTGGGTATGCAATTCCCCCGCCCAGTCCTGTCCTGTATTTTGCCAGACCAAAGGTGGAACCTTAACCCGATCTCGCCAACTGGTGTTAAGAAACTCTCTAGCTGGTGTGTCTGGTCTCCTGCAGTTTCCCCATTTGGCCGGAGTTTGCTTAACTACAGCCTGATAACCTTTCAAATTGCTGGCTTGTCCTGACAGGGTGTCCATTCTTCTCTGGCCATTTGCTAGGGTGCCTCTGCAGTGCAGATGCACAGGGATGAGTTGTCTTCCAAGCTGCTCCCGTGTAGTCCACACCTTTTGGTCCCCTTTGTAGGAATGTTCAGGGAGGCAGGAGAGGATATATTGTTTATCCTTCCTAACTTGCCCTAGCAAGTTCCTTTACTTAGCAGAGTTTTACATTCCCCTTTTTAATGCACAGCAGATAGCTGGTTGCAGGCTTGTGTAAGCCTCTTACTATTAGATTCCTGGTAAGTCCCCTTATATCCCTCTTAAAAGAATGGACACGCCACAATCTTGTGTAAAGTATATAAAAGACGTTTACTCACACCATCAGTTCACAGTTGGATCCCTGAAGGCAGACTTAGTTACAGATACAGTCATACCTCGGTTTAAGTATGCCTTGGTTTGAGTATTTTCAGTTTAAGTACTCCGCGGACCTGTCTGGAACGGATTATTCCACTTTCCATTACTTTCAATGGGAAAGTTCGCTTCAGGTTAAGTACGCTTCAGTTTAAGTACTCCACGGACCGTCTGGAACGGGTTAATCCACTTTCCATTACTTTCAATGGGAAAGTTCGCTTCAGGTTAAGTACGCTTCAGTTTAAGTACTCCACGGACCGTCTAGAATGGATTAATCCACTTTCCATTACTTTCAATGGGAAAGTTCACTTCAGGTTAAGTACGGACTTCTGGAACCAACTACACTCATACCTTGGGTTAAGTACGCTTCAGGTTGAGTACTCCGCGGACCCATCTGTAAAAGATTAATCCACTTTCCATTACTTTCAATGGGAAAGTTCGCTTCAGGTTAAGTACACTTCAGGTTAAGTACAGACTTCCGGAACCAATTGTGTTTGTAAGCCGAGGCACCACTGTGGAACTATCCCATATGGGGCTAATCCCAGGGTCCTCCTTTGGCTGAAAGCCACCAGAGCATCTCTAGCTAAAAATAGCTGCTCCAACGACGGAGGAAGTCAAAAAGAGAGAGATGGCTGCGTGCCTTGCCCTTTTGTTACCTGGACAGGTAAGGTCACGCCCACCTCTAGTCACGTGCAAAGGAAGTATGTCCCAGCCAGGAGGAAACAGGAAGTTTTCGACTGGCTGAACCAAACACTCCTCTGCATGTCTACTCTAGGAAAACAAGGAATGTTGTACTTGACTGCTACCTGTGTGTCACATCGCACACCCTTTGGGGTGAGAACGTCTGCAGAGCCTGAACAATGCTCCTCCCGATGGAGTGGACGGTTGCAGGGAACCTTGTGCAGAAGACAGCCATTCCCTCTTCCAACGAGGCGGACCAGCTTCAGAGCTTGCATAGTATGTGCTGTTGACGTTGCCTCCTGACACCTGTCGGTTCCCCACTTTTTGTTCTGTAATGGCTCAGCTGCCTTGGTCCGTTTTTTACTCTTTAGCTTCCTGTTTCATTTATCCTCTCAGGCTGTTATGATACCTAAAAAACTCCGTCAAAGGCTTTGATCTCTTAAGATGCAAGGATTCCTTCCTTACTTTTCTTCCTCCTGATATATTGCGTTTCTGACTCATCCGAATAAATGCCTATTTTACCTTTTGATGTGTGTGCTTTTTTATTAAAAACAACAACATTGACAGCTCAGTAGAACGTGTTGCATGGAATACTATTCCACTCTTGCACGTTTTGAGGAGGAAAACCAAAAGCTTGAATGCTGGAGGTCTTTGCACGAGGTTTTGCATCAGTGTGTACTGCTTTGAGGGTGGTTGGTTTTTGCAGTGTGTAAATTTTAATAAATAAATAAAAACCCTGTTAACCTCCCTAATAACAATTCTTATTAGTTTTCAGTTACAATCCAATAATAGTTACAGGTAGGTAGCCGTGTTGGTCTGAGTTGAAACAAAATTAAAAAATTCCTTCAGTAGCACCTTAAAGACCAACTAAGTTTTTATTTTGGTATGAGCTTTCGTGTGCATGCACACTTCTTCAGATACACTAGAAACAGAAGTAACCAGACCCTTATGTATATTCAGAGGGGGGGGTGATGGGAATGGGTGATGGGCTGATAGGAGTGGTAAACCTGTTGATGACTAGTTACAGGTAGGTAGCCGTGTTGGTCTGAGTCGACGCAAAATAAAAAATTTTTCCTTCAGTAGCACCTTAAAGACCAACTAAGTTTATATTTTGGTATGAGCTTTCGTGTGCATGGGCTGAGGTGCCAAAGAAAGCTTGATCATGTTTACCACTCCTATCAGCCCATCACCCATTCCCATCACACACCCCCTGAATATACATAAGGGTCTGGTTACTTCTGTTTCAATTGTATCTGAAGAAGTGTGCGTGCACACGAAAGCTCATACCAAAATAAAAACTCAATTGGTCTTTAAGGTGCTACTGAAGGAATTTTTTAATTTTAACCCAATAATAGACTCATTATAACAATACCAATTGATAATACAATTATTAATACCCGTCGTTCAAATACCAAATTACAGTGGTACCTCTGGTTGCGAATGGGATTCGTTCCGGAGGCCCGTTCGCAACATGAAAAGGCCGCATCCGGAAGCACCGCATCTGCGCACACGTGTGACGCAATTCGGCGCTTCTGCGCATGCGCAAAGTGCGATTCCAGGCCCTTAATTTTTGTTTGCTGATTTCTGTGGGGATGTGGAGCTGAACTGAGCAAAGCAGAAAGCCTCAATACTGAAAAGAAGGATGGAAGGTGATATCGTTCTTACATGACCATTCTTAGACGAGAGCCCTCTACCCCACATCCTTGGGAGAAAGACCCACTCAGGTGAACTTTCTTCTCCTCCTCCTCCTCCTCCTCCTCCTCCTCCTCCTCCTCCTCCTCCTCCTCCTCCTCCTCCTCCTTCTTCTTCTTCTTCTTCTTCTTCTTCTTCTTCTTCTTCTGTGGTACCTTGGTAGTCGAACGGCTTGGCTCCCGAACAAATCGGCTCCCAAACACAGCAAACCCGGAAGTAAGTGTTCCAGTTGGCGAACGTTTTTTGGAAGCCGAACATCCGGTGCGGCTTCCGATTGAGTGCTGGAAGCTCCTGCAGCCAATCGGAAGCTGTGCCTTGGTTTCCGAACCGTTTCAAGAGTAGAACAGACTCCTGGAATGGATTAAATTTGAGAACCAAGGTACCACTGTGAAAACAAAAACAACCCAATAACCCCAACCCAATAACCTCAATAAGAACCCAATAGGTACAGGATTGTGATCTTAAGAAAGATGCCATAAGGGGGATATTTTAAAGATGTTCCCCCAATGGATTTTTTTTCCTGAAAAGTATGCAAAATATCTGCAGTGTATACGATTATGTGATGCAAGGTCTGATTGTAAGAATGAATCAAAAGTGCACGGAGTACTCTGCGTAGTTGTGAATTATTAATTAGTGGTCAGATTCGCACCCGCCGTTTGAGAAACGTATGGAGAAGCATCGGTGGGAAACTGGGTTTTAAATCAATGAATCAAATGGGCACTTTTTCTGCCTTTTGATTTGCAGTAATGAGTTACATCCATCTGCCCTGCCACAGTCGCCAACCGGGTGTCTACAGGAAGCCCTTAAGCCGCACATGAGAGCAATAGACCTCTCCTACCATTGGTTCATAGGGACCCAGGTGGCGCTGTGGTTAAACCACTGAGCCTAGGGCTTGCTGATCAGAAGGTTGGCGGTTCGAATCCCTGTGGCAGGGTGAGCTCCCGTTGCTCGGTCCCAGCTCCTGCCAACCTAGCAGTTCAAAAGCACGTCAAAATGCAAGTAGATAAATAGGAACCGCTACAACGGGAAGGTAAATGCGTTTCCATGTGCTGCTCTAGTTTGCCAGAAGCGGCTTTGTCATGCTGGCCACCTGACCTGGAAGCTATACGCCGGCTCCCTCGGCCAATAATGCGAGATGAGCGCGCAACCCCAGAGTCGGTCACGACTGGACCTAATGGTCAGGGGTCCCTTTACCTTTACCTTACCATTGGTTCACAGCAGCTGATGTTCAGAGGTGCCCTGCATCTGATCCTGATAACCTCACCCTCCATTAATTTGTCTGCCCCCTTTTGGAAGCTGGTGGCTATCTCTGCATCTTGTGAGATGCTTCGATACAGAAGCTCTTTGTGAGGACGCTGTTCTGGATGGAGGCAAGGGTTGTTTTTTGGTTGTTGAGGGAATCAAAATGTCCTTGGAATCAAAATGCCAGCCTGTATTTCCCCCCACATTTAATCCAGACTTACCCTTTTCACAGAAAATCTGACAAGTTAAAAATTAAAAACCGAAACACCCTGTTGCCAGTGTTTCAGCTGCGATTATCTGAACATCCCATTTGTAATAGTAAGCCTCTGTCTGGAAACCTCCTCCTCCTCCTCCGGCGATCACTCGCGATCACTCGTAGCCGAGTAAGATTGTCTTCCATGAACATGGTTTTAACAATGA